>NC_043020.1:21660596-21714365 GCF_006345805.1 Octopus sinensis
TGGAAAGGAGTCCTTGGAAGACACGGCATTGGTGGCTGTAATGACAACGGGCACCTCCTGCTTGAGTTCTGCACAGAGCACCAACTTGGATGCATCCCCGGTCCAAACATTGGCATCTACTTGACTATGTGCTTGTGTGCCAGCGGGACCTGAAAGACATTCTACACACAAGAGTGATGCCCAGTTCGATGAAAATGACAAGGAGATCCAGGAATTACTAGCAAGGAAGAGAGCAGCTCATCAGGCCCACCTTACACAACCAGCCTGTCCTGTAAAGAAAATTACCTTTTGACGCGCATGCAGCACCCTACAGTGAAAACTCAGAGAAATGCAGAACGAGTGGTGGGACCACCTGGCGTGGAGAACCCAGCTGTGCGCTGACCTCAGAGACTATAGAGGCTTCTATGAGGCTCTGAAAGCAGTGTGTAGCCCCACCAACCTGGTCCAGAGTCCCCTGCGCAGTTCAGATGGACAGGACCTCCTCACCAATAACACCTCCATCCTCGCTTGCTGGTCCGAGCACTTCCAAAGCCTCTGCAGTGCAAACCGTACCGTACAGGATGCTGCCATCCTTCGCATTCCTCAACTTCCACTCAAAGAGGAGCTCAACGAACCACCCACCCTCGAAGAAACGATTGAAGCCATAGGACAACTCAAGAGTCACAAAGCAGCAGGGGTTGACAGCATCCTACCAGAAATCTGGAAGAATGGAGGTCTGATGCTCCATGACAAGCTCTATGATTTTCTTGTCTGCTGCTGGGAGCAGAGCAAGCTGCCACAGGATCTTCGCAACGCCGTCATCATAACCCTGGATGAAAAGTCTGACTGCTCCAACTACCGGGGAATCACCCTATTTTCCATCACCAGCAAAGTACTTGCCAGGATCCTGCTCAATAGGCTAGTACCAACCATCGCTGAAGAAAATCTCCCCGAGAGCCAGTGTGGCTTCAGAGCCAACAGAGGCACAACGGATATGGTGTTAGTCCTCCGCCAACTCCAGGAGAAGTACCAAGAACAAAACAGGGGACTCTATGCTACTTTTGCCGACCTCACAAAAGCATTTGACACAGTGAGCAGGACAGGACTTGGCTGTTCCACCAAGTTTCTACAGATGGTGATCCAGTTGCATGAGAATTAGCATGGTCAGATCAGACTCAATGCTGACCTGTCGGAGCCCTTCCCCATCTCCAACGGCATGAATCAGGGTTGTATCTTGGCACCGACTCTTTTCAGCATGATGATCAAGCATGCAACTGAAGATATGGAGGATGAGGATGGGGTGTATGTTAGGTATCGTTTGGATGGCAGTCTCTTCAATCTACGGTGCCTCCAAGCCCACACCAAGACCCAGAAGAGGATGATCCGAGACCTTCTCTTTGCAGACGATGCTGTCCTTGTCGCCCACACAGGGTGAGCTCTGCAGCGCATCACGTCCTGCTTTGCAGACGCCTCGTGGCTCTTTGACCTGGAGGTCAGCCTCAAGAAGACGGAGGTACTTCACCAACCTACACCCCAAGAGGAATACCGCCCACCCCACATCACTATCTGCAGTACCGAAATGAAATCAACTCAGCAGTTTACATACTTGGGCTACATCATCTCATTCAATGCAAGGATCGACAAAGAAATTGAAAATAGACTCTCTAAGGCAAATAGGTCCTTTGGTAGATTGTACAAACGTGTTTGGCACAATAATAACCTGAAGAACAAAACAAAGATCAGTGTCTACAGGGCCATGGTTCTCACCACTCTTCTCTATGGCTCAGAGACCTGGATCACTTACCGCAGTCATATCCATCTCTTTGAGTGCTTCCACCAGTGATGTCACTGCACCATCCTCAACATCCACTAGAGTGACTTTGTCACAAACATTGAAGTCTTGGGGCGGGCCGAGATTCCCAGCATTGAAGCCATGCTACTGAAGTACCATCTCCGATGGGCAGGGCATGTCTCCAGAATGGAGAACCATCGCCTTCCTAAGATTGCCCTGTTTGGCAAACTCTCCACCAGCCACTGAGTGAGAGGACCTCCAAGGAAGTGCTACAAAGACTGCCTCAAGAAGTCGCTAACAGCATGTCATATTAACCACCAATGCTGGTTAGATCTGGCTGCGGACCGTGATGTCTGGCACCACACGATCTTCAACACAGTCAGCACGTTTGAGGAACAAAGAAGAGATGCACTTAAAGAAAGAGACGCAGGAGGAAGGCGTGAGCCACCTCTTACCCCACACTGGATGTTACCTTCGTCTGTGGACACTGCTCACGGACCTGCCTTTCCCATATCGGACTTGTCAGTCATGAGCGTGCATGCATGCGACGTGGACAGCCTTCCTGATCTTCGTTCATGAAGCCGAGCCATGATGATGATGACTTTATTGAAAAGCAGCAGAAATATCACAAAAACTGTGACTCAGAATTTCACGTTCCTGTTTGTCAGACAATTAACGACAATATGAGGCTTCAAAAAGGCAGTTGCTCCTGCAAACCAAAATAAAATTTGGGATTCGCAGAGGGTGAAAGTTGGTAACAAAAACAGGACAGCGAAGACATGCAAAAAACCAAATAGAAACAAACATGGATGATGAACAGGAACGTGAAACTCTGAGCAACAGATTTTGTGATATTTCTGCTGCTTTTCAATGAAGCATATTACTCTACCTCTACTATTTGAGTACTATTTTTTCCACCTTGTTTCGCATTTAAGTGCTTACTCCGGTGTATATGTAAATACATGCATACATACATATATATATATATATATTATAATTAGATTGTATATATATTTTTCAAATTACTTAGTTTTGCTTTTTTATTTTAATTTACCTCCTGTAAATTTAAGTTGCCTGTATTCTTTGCTGCAATATTTTAAGTAAAAAGTTTCTTATTCTTTACTTGAAATAATAGTTTGTCCTATACTTTTATAGGTGTAATAACTTGTCCTGTACTTTTCCATGTTTATAACCTTAAGAATATTACTTTTCATGCTCGCATTTTTCCATGTAATATATATTTATATGCACATACATATATCCACACATATATATATATACACACACACACACACACACACACACACACACACATATATATATATATATACACATACATATGTATATACATATATATACACATACATATACATAAACTTACAAATACATATGTATATACATATATATACATATATACACATACATATGTATATACATATATATGCATACATACACATACATATACATATATATATATATATATAATATATATATATATATATATGTTCCTCCATTTTCTTATTTGTATTATGATTTTGAGGTAAAATATTTTACCTTCGCCCATCTAATACAATAAATGAATTAATTGCATTGCAATTATAAGCATTTATGTATTTGCCTTTTGGGTACTTCACTAGCAGTATATTGGATAACTGATATCCCATAGAGGGTTACACTCATAACCCCTATTTCACTTTGTACTTATATATACATATATATATATATATATATATATATTATATATATATATATATTATATATATATATATATATATATATATAACATATATATATATATATATATATATATATATATATATATATAACATATATATATATATATATATATATATATATATATATAATATATATATATATATATATATATATAACATATATATATAACATATATATATATATATATATATATTATATATATATATATATACATATATATATATATATATATATATATATATATATATATATATATAATATATATATATACACACACATACATATATATACATGCATACATACATATTAAAAGAAATAAGTTACTCAGAAATCTGGATGAGTTATATTTACAGATTTTTATTAATATGTCACATGTTTTATAAATGATATATTAGCGCTTGCATCCACTCTAGTGGATTCATCAGATTGAATTTTTTCAGGACTTTTGTCTCTTTTTATAGTATTATTGTGTAGGGTTGGAGAGAGATATAGGATAGTAAAAGTGGGTGAGGAATGGGGAGAAAGTGAGAGAGAGAGAGAGAATGTGTGTATGTGTGTGTGTGTGTGTGTGTGCCTTTGTATCTGAAACTTCTATATAGCTGGTCAGTTCTTTCAATAGAAAGTGATTCTTGGCCTTTAGAAATGACAAAACCAGGTGGCTACTCTAAGGGGGGGAAGTAAATGTTATTTTTCAAAAAATTGTCTGGATTACTTTTTATCATTGTCTGGTGAGAGAGAGTGTGTATGTGTGTGTGGGTGTGTGGGTGTGTGTGTGCATGTATGTGTGGGTTCCTGTGGAGGTTGTTTCGTATCCATCTGCAAGATGGATATGAAACAACCTCCACTATCAAAACAATACAAACACACAATATGAACCATTCAACTACCCACAAGGAAACCTGAACCCCAGGAATGGAGATTGACCCAACAATCACAGAAGATGGGAAGAAAACAACTACCACAGACAAAACAACCATATAGACCACTCCTACCTCTACAAGAAAACCTAAGACCTGAAAATGGAATTTGGAAGCGCAACAACACAACCCCTTTTTTAGGGAAAGGATATTTCAACAATACTCCAGACCAAACACACCAAAAATTCCAAACGAACACACAAAACACAGACCCCAAAATAATAAAACTATCTAAAAGAGAACTTAGCAAAAATGAAATGAACCTACTACTAAAAGGCCTCAAATTTACACCCACATACACTCCAAATCTCATAGAACTAAAAACTGATATAGACAACTTTAGCCACCACCTCCGCCTTATGGAATTCTTTGAAAATAAGGAAACAGAAGATAACTCAATCATAAGAAAAAAAATCCCATTTCACCCGCTACAAGGGAAGTGACAAACACCTAGATGCATGCATAGAGACAATCTCCAAATTCCCTCTGAACACATATAAATGCAAAGAGAACCTCCACAGAGGAGAAAAACAAGCCTTACAAAAACTAAAAAATGACAAGTCGATCATTATAAAAGAAGCCAACAAAGGTGGGGCAATAGTAATTATGGATACAGATTATTACAAAAAAAAAGATACTGGAGATGCTTAACAATCAGACATACTATAAAGAGGAATCAACACCACCGGAGAAAGCAACATTAAAAAAAATTGGAACATTAGTCAATGAATACCAAGACTCCTTTACAGACAAGGAGAAAGACTATTTATGCAACTCAAGAACCAAAAAAAGCAACTTTTATGGATTACCTAAAGTTCATAAAAGCTCTGAAATACAGAGAGCCATAAAGGAACAGAGGAACCATTATATAAGAATACAAATGCCCGCAGACCTCACAATGAGACCAATAGTGGCAGGGCCCAAGGTGCCAACACAACAACTAAGCCACTTCATAGATGTACTCCTCAAACCTTTATGTCCACTGATACCAAGCTACGTAAGGGATGACATAGACTTCCTCATACACACATTCCAAATACGGTTCCGGAAAACACCATACTTGCAAGCTTCAATGTCACAAACACGAACATACCACACACCCTGGGTCTGGAAGCGATAAAACAATGGGTAGAAAAATACAGGGAACTCATAGATAAATGTTTCAAAACAGACTTTGTCACCAAAGCCACCCAATTAATACTTGAAAAAAACACATTCTCATTTAACAAGACATACCAACAGATAAAGGGCATGGCTATGGGTACGAAATTTGCACCTTCATATGCCAACCTCGTGATGGGTTTCCTTGAGAACAAACTATGCGGTGAAATAGGGAAAGTCTTCGAACACGACTTCAGAGAAGACATCAAGAAAAAGTGGAAACGCTACCTCAATGACTGTTCATCTTTTGGAACAGATCAGAAGATCTATGAATATTCCACAACTGCACCCATCTATCAACTTCCCGATAGATACCAACCACAATGAACTTCACTTCCTAGACATCAACATCAAGATACACAACTCCATCGTCACAACAGACATCAACTACAAAAGAAATGACGCACACCAATATCTAAATTTCTACTCCTGCTACCCATCTCACATAAAAAGAAACATTCCATATAGTATGGCAAGATGCATACGCAGCATAGTAATCGACTCACAAACACGCCAAATAAGACTAAATGAACTTAAAAACTTCCTACTAGAACAAAAATACCCACTCAAATTAATAAAAAATGGAATCTCAAGAGCAATGAAACTGGACATCATACAACTCAGAACTCCAAAAACGAAAAACAAAGCAAACACACACAACCCTGGAGTTACCAACATTTTTCAAATCATACATTCAAACTTACCAATAGTCCTACAAAGCCCCAAAATGGGAAACATATTAAACAAATATTGCATAAAAAACAGTGAAAGCCAAGACAAAAACCTGAAGAAACAACTAACAAGAGCGAAATTCTCATCAGAGATTAAAACCGAATTCTTTGTAAAAGAATGTGGAGATGGTAGATGTGGGATCTGCAGTAACCCCATCTACAAATATATAGAGGAAAACAAACAAATAAAATTTAAGAGTGGTCACACATTCAAAGTAAATGCAGACATGAATTGCAAGATGCTGAATGTAATATACTGCATAACCTGCCACACATGCAAGGAGAAATATAGGTGAAACTGGAAATCCTTTATGCCAACAAGCCAGAATTCACTGACAACATGTCTGACAGGAGGAACTGTGAAAGATCCCACTGAGTAAACACTTAGATATGAGTGAAGAAGGAAAATTTAAGATCTTTCCCTTCTATAAATGCCCAAGGAATGACACCTTCTTCAGGAAAAATATGGAAAAATACTTCATAACAAACTTCTCCCCTAAACTGAATTGCTGAAAATATTTCTGTGATGATTTGTACTGGATGAAGGACCAATTTTGTAAATTAAATTATATTAAACACACACACACACACACAGTGGAAGCATTCCATCGGTTACGACGATGAGGGTTCCAGTTGATCCGAATCAATGGAACAGCCTGCTCGTGAAATTAACTTGTAAGTGGCTGAGCACTCTACAGACACGTGTACCCTTAAGGTAGTTCTCGGGGATATTCAGCGTGACACAGAGAGTGACAAGGCCGGCCCTTTGAAATACAGGTACAACAGAAACAGGAAGTAAGAGTGAGAGAAAGTTGTGCTAAAAGAGTACAGCAGGGATCACCACCATCCCTGCCGGAGCCTCGTGAAGCTTTAGGTGTTTTCGCTCAATAAACACCCACAACGCCCGGTCTGGGAATCGAAACCGCGATCCTATGACCGCGAGTTCACTGCCCTAACCACTGGGCCATTGCGCCTCCTAAACACACACAGTACTATACATATGTATATATACATAAATAAAAACAATCTTACATCCAGATTCTCCAACCCATACAAGCATGGGAATCAAACATTGGATTGAAAGAACTGAACAGTAGTATAATGTCAACACAATTTTTTCTTCTGCCTTCTTTCTTTCCGTCTCTTTTCCATTAACACTCTTTTCAGATACACAGGCACCCACACACACATTCACACTCTCACTCACCAGACAATGATAAAAGAAATCTAGACGAATTTTTTTGAAAAACTAGAGCCCCCTTGGAGTAGCCACCTGATTTTACCACTTTTAAAGGACAAGAATCAGTTTCTATTGAAAGAGCTGACCAGCTGCAAAGATGTAAACACATTTTTTTCTTTCTTCTTTCTTTTCTTCTTTTTTCCATTGATACTCCTTTCAGAAACACAGGCACCCATACACACGTGCACACATACACTCACACACACACACGCTCTCTCTCAGACAATGATAAAAAGAAATCCAGACAATTTTATCTCCCTTGGAGTAGCCACCTGGTTTTGCCATTTCTAAAGGCCAAGAATCACTTTCTATTGAAAGAACTGACCAGCTATATAGAAGTAAACAAAATTTTTTCTTCTTTCTCTCTTCCTTCTTCCTTTCCTTCTCTTTTCTGTTGACACTTCTTTCAGATACAAAGGCACACACACACACACACTATCTCTCTCACTTTCTTCCCATTCCTCACCCACTTTTACTATCCTATATCTCTCCACCCCTACACACTCAATAATACTATAAAAAGAGACAAAAATCCTGAAAAAATTCAATCTGATGGATCCACAAGAGTGGATGCAAGCGCAAATATATCATTTATAAAAACATGTGACATATTAATAAAAATCTGTAAATATAAACCATCCAGATTTCTGAGTACCTTATTTATTTTAATATATAATACCTGTACATAATCTCCAAACATTCTAATATATTTATTTGGACATACATACATATACACACATATATATACATACATACCCACACATACATATATATATATATACATACATGCATACACTTACATACATATACAGGTTTACTATTAATACTGACACAGATGTACAGAGATATGTGTTTCTTGTGTTAGTTTAATTTCAAAGTTAATGTGTAATCTTGCCTACGTTTAGATTGAATACTCTTGTTCATAGGGTAAATGTGTTTGAAAGTTGTGGGTTTCTCTTTCTTTTCTTTCTTTCTTTTTTTAGTATGTTTGTTCCTAAACAACACTTCTTTTAGTGCCGTTGACACTGCCGGATTGAATGGCACTCCTTAGGTATCAAAACCATATTGATATCCATGGGGCAGCTGATGATGGAGGTATGTTGGATTGTTGAAGTTTCAGAAAAAATTATATTATTTACATATAAGAAGGATGACCTGTAAGTGGACATCCATTATGGTAGAAGAAGATCCACTATGGTCTTACCATTCCTTTGTTAGTGGTAAGACCATAGTGGATCTTCTTCTAGCAAAATGGATGTCCACTAACAGTTCATCCCTCTTATATAATAGTTTCACTTTAATAGTTTCAGTATTAAAGTGAAAGCATCTGACATTACAATAGAGAGATGTTTTTGTTTCACTTTTTACACGTAATACTGAAATAGTGGAGAAGATATGATATTGCTGTGGGCTCGCCCTAGGCAAGAAGTTAAAAAGGTTTTTGCCCATGACACTACATGGACCCTAAGTAAAGCATGTGTAAAATTTGAATGAAATTGGTTGTGTAGTTCTCAAGTTTTGGGGATTCACACGGACAGGCAGACAGACAGACAGACAGACAGACAGACAGACAGACAGACAGACAGACAGACAGACAGACAGACAGACAGACAGACAGACAGACAGACAGACAGACAGACAGACAGACAGACAGACAGACATTCTCAGTTTTATATATATAGATTTCAAATGATTCAAAATCAAATATCAAGGTTGAAAACAAATTAGTTAAAAAATAACAAACATACAAAATAAGCAAATTGGTAACATTAAATTAGGTAACTGCAAGTTGACAAAATATTTTCTATATAAGGAAAACAAACATACATAATTCTTACTGAGCTCTAAATTGGTTTTCCTCAAATCTTGCATTCTTTCTTCATACTCATTGTCATTTTTCTAAAAGAGAAAGAAAATTTTTGTAATTAATTAAATAGATGAAAGAAATGCATAAACATAAGAAGATTAAATACACAAATGGGAAGCTTTTGATGAAAGTGAGTTGAAATAGCTACACAGGTCTAAGTGTATACATTAAAAAGTTTTAGAAAAACATAAACATCATCATACCATTTGTCTTCAATTAAAAATTTTGATCCTCATACTTGCTCAAATAATTAAAATATGTTAATCCTTCACTGTGTAATTATTTCTTATACTAATTCAGTTTCTTATGGGGATAGCACCTCTGAATAATTTGCAAGATAGAATATAATATTTCAACTATTCCAAAGAGGAAAACTAATTACTTATCAAATCATGCTATCAGTGAAGAAAAGAGAAACACAGCTACCATATAATAACTTCAATGAACCAAATACTGGAAAACACAAAGCAACAAAGTTGAGATATTCAAAATAGCAATATTGTAATTGGATTTCCATCATCTTCATTCTTTTCCAGTGTCGATTTACATTTTGAATGAGAAAGAACAAATAAAGCCAATGTAAATGGATAAAAAAAGAACCTATAAGAAAATTTAAACAAGAATTTTATACAGCAAACAAACAGAGAAATATGATGGGTCATGTAAAATATCTTTGCAAGAACTTATCCTAATCTACTTTGAAGTGACAAAAGATGCAGCTATTGCATTAACAGTCATTTCCCCCAACTGAAATCAGAGTAGTAAAACTATTTTCTCCTCTGAAATTTATCAAATTGGATCTAAGAACCTTGATGAAAGATCTTGTTGAAGCAATATTATTTTTCAAGGCAACTTAATTTTTTTAGCCTTCCACTTCCATTGTGTTATATATTAGGTCGTTTAGATGTTTGTTGTGGAAAGTTTCTGACCACCACCCCAAGTGACTAAGGTGGACTGACTCATTGTTACAAAATAAAGAACTGTGAGCAACTGGCAGTTCAGATTGGGTAAGCAGTTTACTGTGAGACATTTGATTGAGAGTGCTGAGACTCGTGTAATAGTAATCATATTGCATTGTGTAAATATTGGGTTGTCCAGAAAGTTTGTGCTGATTTTTAAAGGAAAGAAAAAGGTCAATAAATACTTGCCATTACATTTTTAATCAACCAAATATGAACCATTTTGTTGCACAATGCGTCTTCATCTTTCTTTTAACTTGAAAATACCCTCTTCCCAGAATTGAGGTGGTTTCATGGCAAAGAATTCATCAAGGTGTCTTTTTACGTCATCCAAGGAATTGAAATTTTTACCATTAAGACTATTCTGCAGAGACCTGAATAAGTGGAAATCCGAAGGAGCAATATCTGGTGAATATGGAGGGTGTGGTAACACATCCCAGCCAAGCTGCAGCAATTTTTGTCTGGTTTCCAAAGAAATGTGCGGTCCTGCATTATCAAGTTGGTAAACAACACCCTTCCTGTATGCCAATTCTGGACGTTTCTCTTGAATTGCTGCTTTTAACTTGTCCAGTTGTGTGCAGTATTTCTCAGAATTAATTGTCTGGTTACTTGGGAGAAGTTCATAGTACAGAATTCCTTTCCAATCCCACCAGACACAAAGCAAGACTTTTTTAGCGTGAAGACCCGCTTTTGGGGTGGCTATGTCGCTTCCTCCAGGATTGCTTACTCCAGGATCACTTTCTCTGAACATTTCGGTAGATAATCCATTTCTCATTACCTGTCACAATTTGCTTTAAAAAAGGCATGTTTTCATTCTGTTTATAAAGCGAATCACAAATGGAAATGCGATCCAAAAAGTTCTTCTCATTCAACTCATGTGGTACCCAAACATCATAGCAATTTGTGTACCCAAGCTTTACCAGGTGCTCATGAATGACGGATTTTGATAGGTTGAGGCTTTCTGCCAATTCTTGGGTTGTGCAATGTGGGTTATTCTCAATTAAAGATACGAAGAAATCTTCAAAACAAAATGTAAAAGTTGGTTCAACAGAAAAAAGTACAACTATTTTTAAGAAAGTTATCCCCTACTGAACATGAAAAATACAATAATTATATTCTGCCAAAGAAGGCAGGTGAGATTTGTTTTGATGAAACAAATTTTTATCAAAAATTTCCAGTGAGAGAAGCTCCCTGTTAAATACTTACTAGCAATGTTTAGATTTGGTCAAAAAAAGATGATGAAGGGTGATTAACAGAGAGTATGAGAAATTCAATTTGAATGAGTTGATCCTAGACATGTTCAAGTCTTTAATTTTTGTTCAAGGTCTTACTGCAAGCAAAGATGCAGATATACGTTCCTGGATTTTAACAAAATTAGAACAGGACCAAAATGTAACTCTACAGACAGTTGCAGCAGAATGTCAGAGGATTATAAATCTATGACATGATACAGATAAAATTGAAGAGAAAGATTGCTCTCATATTCATGCACGTCAACCAATATCAGATAAGAAAAAATGTCATGACCAAGTCAATGTTATGGGTGCAGTGGTCTAAATTTTAAAAGTATCTGTCCATTTAAAAATATAAAATGCCTTAAGTGTGTCATAAAAAATCACACTGTAAAACAAAACCTAAAAAACAGTTCAATAGACAAAATCACATAAACAGCTTATTGGTGACAAAAAATACAAATATCCCTCAAAGGAAATTTGTGTACATATAAATTAATAACATAAATGTAAAGTTACAATTCGACATGGGCAGCGATATCTCAATAATTAACACAGATATATAGAAAAAAATCAGGGACCTAGATTTTAAAAAAACTTTGAAATTATGCGTAGTGTTTTAGGAAAGAAATTATATTTTAAGGTCTAATTGTTAAGTGAAAAAACCATAAAAGCCAAAGTTTTCATGTTGAATAATACAACAAATTTATTCAGATCTGACTGGATGGAATTATTTAACTTATGGGACCTCCCCATAAATCTTTTCTGTAAAAATGTGAATGGTTTTTCCGCCAGTACAAATAAGTCATCAAACAAATTGAAAAATATTTTTTAGTATTTTTCTGATAAATTAGGCCTGTGTACCAAAATGAAGGTGAAGTTTCAAATAAAAGAAAATGCCATACCAACATTTAAACAAAAACAAACTGTACTGTTCACAGCATTAGAACAGAATAACTTAGAGAGACGAGAAAACATTGAATTATCTAAAAAGAGGAATATAGTCAATGAGCATCACCAGTTGTGTGCATTAAGAAAATGAATAATAAAATCAGAGCGCAATCGGATTTTCCTGCTGGTTTAAACAAATGTATCAAAACTGCCACTATCCGCTACCTACTCCGGAGGATATTTTTGCGAAATTAAACGGTGGCAAGATATTTTCTAAATTGGATCTCTATGGCACATACCTACAAATTAGAGTAGACAATGAATGCTCTCAATACTTAACAACAATTAACACACATATAGGACTGTATAAAAACAACAGGTTACCATTTGGCTTAAAAGTTGCATCAGTGATTTTTCAACAGATTATGGATGCAATGTTAGCAGACTGTGTGTTCGCAATTCCATATCTGGATGACATACTCATTAAAAGCAAATCCAAGCACCAAAACACAGTGCACATAAAGAATGTATTCAAAAAAATTAGGGATTTACTTTGAATGAAGAAAAGTATTAAATTTTCTTACCAAAAATAAGATATTTGGGTCATATCATTGACAGAAATGGATGTCAACCAGATCTGCCAAGGGCAAACGCAATTAATAATGTCCCCCTCTAACAAATATTGTGACCTTACAAGCTTTTTGGGGACTGGCAAATTATTACAAAAATTATATTCCAAATATGCATTCGGTGAGGGTTCCACTGAATAATCTACTAAAAAAAGATGTGAAGTGGAATTGTTCAGAAAATTGTCAAAAATGTGTGACAAAATTTGAAAAAATAGTAGCATCTGATTTGTCATTAGTACACTTTGATCTTGCAGCAAAAACTATTGTAGCTTCAGATGCCTCTGAGTATGGTATAGCAGTAATGCTACATAAATAGAAAGACGGTAACCTGAAGGTGATAGTTCATGCCTCACGTTCTCTGATATCAGCAGAGAAAAACTACAGCCAAATTGGAAAAGAGGCTCTAATGGTTATTTTTGCCATAAAAAAGTCACAGATTTTTACATGACAGAAGCTTTCAACTACAGACTGATCATTGTCCATTACTATCGATATATAGGCTGAAGAATAGGTTGCGAAGCTGGGGTACAATATTATTAAACTATGATTTTAAGATGAAATATATACCATCCAAAAAATTAGGCCACACTGATTGTTTATCAAGACTGATTTCAAAAAATGCTGAACCATTTGAAGATACTGTAATTGCTGATTTGCAAGCAGAAAATGAAATTGAAAATGTTTAGTGTAACGTTATATGTGAGCTGCCAGTTACTTTACAAGACATGAAATTAAAATTAGAAAACGATAAATTAATTTAAAGAATGAAAGAAATACTGAAAGCTACATGAGATAAAAATATGTGCAACACAAATGCAAACCATTTCTCAATGTGGGACAATGTGTTGATGTATGCACAAAGAGGTGTAGTGCCAGTCACACTACAAAAGCAATTGTTAAAGGAATTTCACATTGGTCACCAGGGATTTTGAGAATGAAATCATTAATGAGAACTTATGTAAATCTAACAATGGACTGTGACATTGATGAATCAGTGAAAGCATGCAGAGGATGTGCCCTAGCTGTAAAAACACTTACCACTAAATGGCAACTGTGACCAAAAACAGATATTCCATGGGCCAGACTGAATGTTAATTATGCAGGTCCACTTGAGGGTGCATATTACTTTGTTGTAATGGACAGTTTTTCAAAGTGGCTAGAAGTACACAAATGTTAAAAGCCAACATCTGCAGTTACAGTAAGCTTTTTACATGAATTGTTCACCATATATGGCATTTCTCATACCACTGTGTCTGATAATGGAACTCAATTTACATCAGATGAGTTGAGACAACTTTGTAAAATGTTCATCATTGAACATGTGACCACTCCACTGTATCATCCTAGGTCAAATGGAAAAGCAGAGCATTTTGTTGACACTTCCAAGAGGGTTTTGAAAAAGGCGAACAATGAAGTAACGGAAGGTCTTGCACTTCAACAATTTTTAAGAGTGTACCGAGTTACACCTAATCTGAATACCCTGTCTGGAATGTCATCTGCAGAATTGATGTTTGCCAGAAAGATCAGACGCATCTTTGATAAGCTAATACTGACTGAAAATAGAAAAAAGACAAACAACAAAAATACTTCAAAATTATTCAAATTAGGTGACAAGGTTTTTTTTAAACCAATAGATATGGTAAAGAAATCGGGGGGGGGGGGCAATGTAATTATTAAACAAGTTGGAATAATGTTATTCCTGGTAAAAGGATAAACTGTCAAACAAAAAACATATCAACCAACTTTAAAAAAGATTCACAGTAAAAAGTCATGAGAAATGAATGCCCATGGAAGTATCGTATGACATGTTAATTTGAAACTACATGTTCTAACACCAGAAAATGGAAAAGAATGGAAACACTGGAATTGGACCTAAGCATAAAAGATATTATGTGAATGTGTGTGTATGAATATCATTTCAATATATTTGGAAAGTGATCAGCTGTGAGTTGATGGATGTGTATGCTGTGAAAAATGTCTTGTTGAAAAAAGAATTAGGATTTTTCTTTGGGTTAGAGTATTCTTTAGAGTGTCTCCTCCTGTGTGTATGTTTGTGATCACCAGCTGCGTGTATGTTTGGGTATGTTTGTGTATGTGTGAGAGTGATTTTTTGCAATGTTTTCTTTTGTGTGTATGTGTCTTTGCATGTGTTTTTGTGATGTTTTTTGTATGTACGAGAATGTATGTGTATGTGTGTTTGCGATGTTTTCTTTTTTGTGTATGTGCATTTGTTTGTGTGTGTGTGTGTGTGTGTGCTGGCATATATAAATATTGGAAAAAAAGATTAGGAAATGATGGGAAGTATTTTTTTAAATGAGCTGTATTTCGTAGTATTACATTTCCTTAAAAATATAGTATTACTGATCACAAATAATTTTGCCAATACCAAATTATGAATGTTAGCACGATTAACTTGTTTATAAGCTGGCACCGAGAGCCTTTATATGTACTTTATTACTTAAGCCAGGGCCTAGAGCTGCAAACGCCTATTTTTTAAAAATCTGTTGTATAGTAGTGCTGATCATATGTTAAAATTAGTTAACCACCTTATGGCAGCCAGTCTAAGTAAAGACACTCTTAAAAATGAGCTATTTATAGACTCTTTTGAAATTATCTCATTTTGAGGCCAGTTTTATATTAAATGGAAAGATAAAGCAGTAGTGAGAAGGGTTTTCAAAGACAAACATGAAAAGTTAAAAATTATACTACTTTCTTTGATTTCAATTTCTTCTTTGTGAGCCAAGTTGTCTAATTTTTTTAAGCGTATTTCTATTTTTTTCTGTTTATTCTTACCATTTATTTTTAACTAATTATTTTTATTATTACAAAAATTTAATCCTTAAATTTATTTAATTTTTTGTTGTTGCATTTTTATTTATTTTATTCTAATTATTTTCATTTAGTTATTTTTATTTTTATTTGTAGAATCTGGTTTTTAACTGGTTTTTATACACCTGTTAATATTAATTATCAATATATAGTGCCCTAAGATGAATAACAAAAGACAAAAACTTGATGTTCGTTCATTTCAATATTTCTGGAGAACTGAGTATGGATTTGTACAACAAAATGATTGTTCTGCGTGTGCATTATGCTGTAAATCTGTCACCAGACTACATTTAAAAACTGTGATGAGAAAAGTGAAACCATAAAAAGAGCTATTTCTAGTTAAAAAAAAGTACTTCTGTTTTTGTTCAAATGCTTGGAACCAAAGATAAAGCCAATGAATGTAGTTACACAATTGCTCAATGTAAAGCTGAGAAACATAAACCTTTTAGATGGAGAATTTAGCAAAAAAGCTTTCCTGAGAAGTGCTAAAATTTTGTCCAGTGATTTACCAAATGGTGAAACAATACTGTCTCAAATTCAAGAAATACTAGCTTCTGCAAGATCAATTGAGAGACTATAACTGATATAGCTGAAAACATAATAATAAAACAAAAAGTTGGATTACAAAAAGCTGCTGCATTCAGTGTCACTATTGATGAAAATACTGATGTAAATGACATGGCACACCTAGCAATTGTTGCAAGATACAGTGACAATCATCATATTTATGAAGAATTATGTTTGATTCCTCTTACCAATACAACTACAGGACAGGACATTCTGATTGCATTTGTAAATTATATCGAAAATCAAGCCATTAATATAAATAAACGTGGTGGTGGAACAATATTGTAGACAGGGCTATTAGAGAAAAGAGACAGGCTTGGAAGGTCTGGAAAAATGGGGGTAGCAGGGAATTGTATCAGACTGCCAAAAGAGAAGCTAGGAGACAGGTTTATTTAGCCAGAGGGGAAGCAGATAAGAAAAAATTTGCCAATGTTCTGCGCCGTGAGGACCAAAGACTGGAGGTGTTTCGTGTTGCAAGACAGTGTGTGAGAGAGAATCGTGATGTGGTAGGAGAGAAGTGTGTTCGCATGGAAGATGGTTCACTTGCGCTAAATGAGGATGCAAAGAGAGAGGTTTGGAGATGCCACTATGAAAGGTTGCTGAATGAAGAAAATGAATGGGATAAAGAGAGTCTGCCGAATGTTGACCCAACAGAGAGACCAGCTATCCGAGTTGATAGTTCTGTGGTAGCTAAGGCAATTAGAAGCATGAAGACAGGGAAAGCCCCAGGCCCATCAGGAATCACTGCAGAGATGCTCAAAATGTCTGGTAGTGTCGGCTATAGCCTAGTCACCCATATAGTTAATCAGGTGATACACAAAGGGGTCATACCCAATGACTGGTGTAGCAGTATAATAGTCAACTGCTACAAAGGTAAAGGTGATGCCCTAGATACAAATAACTACAGAGGTATCAAGCTGTTGGACCAGGTGATGAAGGTTACGGAGAGGGTCATAGCCCAACTAATTAGAGAGAGAGTTAGTTTAGATGAGATGCAGTTTGGGTTTGTGCCAGGGAAAAGTACTACTGATGCTATATTCCTGGTAAGGCAGCTGCAGGAGAAATACCTAGCCAAAGATAAGCCCCTGTACCTGGCTTTTGTTGACATGGAGAAAGCCTTTGACAGGGTCCCCCGATCCCTTATCTGGTGGGCAATGAGAAAACTAGGGATAGATGAATGGTTAGTGAGAGCTGTGCGGGCCATGTATAGGGACGCCGCTAGTAGGGTGAGGGTTGGAAATGAGTACAGTGAAGAATTCCGGGTAGAGGTAGGGGTCCACCAAGGCTCAGTACTCAGCCCCCTCCTATTTATCTTAGTCCTCCAGGCAATAACGGAGGAATTCAAGACAGGATGCCCTTGGGAGCTCCTCTATGCTGATGACCTTGCTCTAATTGCTGAGTCGCTATCAGAACTGGAGGAGAAGTTTCAGGTGTGGAAACAAGGATTAGAATCGAAGGGCCTCAGAGTCAATCTAGCTAAAACCAAAGTCGTAATCAGTAGGAAGGTAGAAAAATCACAAACACCTTCAGGTAGATGGCCCTGCTCGATCTGTAGAAAAGGTGTAGGTAGAAACTCTATAAGATGCACCAAGTGTAAGCTATGGACACATAAGAGATGCAGCAATGTCAAAGGAAGGCTAACTAGGAAGATGGTTTTTGTATGTGGCAGATGCTCAGGAACAATAAACACTGAAAATGCTCTGAGACCAACTTCCGTCACTTTCCAGGGAGAAAAACTAGAAATAGTTGATAGTTTCCGTTACCTAGGTGACCAAGTCGGCAGCGGGGGCGGGTGTGCTGAAAGTGTAACTGCTAGAGTAAGAATAGCTTGGGCAAAGTTCAGAGAGCTCTTACCTCTGCTGGTGACAAAAGGCCTCTCACACAGAGTGAAAGGCAGACTGTATGATGCGTGTGTACGAACAGCCATGCTACATGGCAGTGAAACATGGGCCGTGACTGCTGAGGATATGCGTAAGCTCGCTAGAAATGAAGCCAGTATGCTCCGATGGATGTGTAATGCCGGTACTCACACTCGGCAGAGTGTAAGTACCTTGAGAGAAAAGCTGGACCTAAGAAGCATCAGTTGTGGTGTGCAAGAGAGACGTTTGCGCTGGTATGGTCATGTGGCGAGAATGGATGAAGATAGTTGTGTGAAAAAGTGCCACACCCTAGCGGTTGAGGGAACCTGTGGAAGAGGCAGACCCAGGAAAACCTGGGACGAGGTGGTGAAGCACGACCTTCGAACTTTAGGTCTCACTGAGGAAATGACTAGAGACCGAGACCTCTGGAAGTGTGCTGTGCGCGAGAAGACCCGGCAGGACAAGTAAGTCCACAACCCGTGGCCTTCTACATGGGATGGAGCCAGCCTACGTATGCATACCTTCCCTTCTTGGGACACAAAACTCTACTTGTGAAGACGTGTTGAGGCAAGTGAGGATCAGAATCGAAATCGATCAATGGAAATTGCGGATGTGCTACCAGTGCCGGTGGCATGTCGAAACTCTGCTTGTGAAGACCCATTGAGGCAAGTGAGGATCAGAATCGAAATCGATCAATGGAAATCGATCAATGGAAATTGCAGATGTGTTACCAGTGCCGGTGGCATGTAAGAGAACTTTCCGTTTCGCGACCGTTGCCAGCACCACCCTGTTTCGTGTCCGTTGCCAGCCTCGCCTGGCCCTCGTGCCGGTGGCACATAAAAAGCACCATCCGTTCGTGGCCGTTTGCCAGCTCTGTCTGGCACCAGTGCGGGTGGCACGTAAAAAGCACCCACTACACTCACGGAGTGGTTGGCGTTAGGAAGGGCATCCAGCTGTAGAAACACTGCCAGATTTGACTGGGCCTGATGAAGCCTTCTGGCTTCACAGACCCCAGTAGAACCGTCCAACCCATGCTAGCATGGAAAACGGACGCTAAATGATGATGATGATGATGATGATGTGCAATGGTCGGAAAGGAAAAAGGATTTGTTAAGCTTCTTGAAAATCATATTGGACACAATGTAATGAGTTTTAATTGACTATACATCAGGAAAATTTAGTTGTAAAATTTTGTCACAGAGCTTGAGTTCTGTTATAGAGACTGCTGCTAAAATAGTTAGCTTCATAGTTTCTCACTCTTCACTAACTCACAGACAATTTAAGTCCCTTCTGTAAGAATTGGACAACAGATCTCCCATTACACAGTAATGTCCGTTGGCTTAGTCAGGATAATGTTTAGAACGGATTTGTATCATGCTTAGAAGAAATCAAAATATTTCTTGAATAGAAACATTTCCCAGAATGGAACAATGAAGACTGGTTATTTAAATTGATGTTTCTAACTGACATAAGCAAACACTTGAATGATTTAAATTTGCATTTACAAGGGAGAGATCAAACAGTACTTGATCTTTTTGAAAACTGTAAAGGACTTTTGTTAAAATTAGATATGTTTTGGTGTGATATACTTAGCAACACTTACAAATACTTTCCAAATGTAAAAGCTTATTCAAATTGATCTAATGTTTAAAAATGAACTTCAAAAATATATTGCAATGTTGAAAGAAGATTTTTCCAAGTGAGATAAAGATTTCTAAACTTCCTCATCATCATCATCGTTTAACGTCCACTTAGCATGGGTTGGATAATTTGACTGAGGTCTGGCGAACAAGATGGCTGCACCAGATTCCAATCTGATCTGGCAGAGTTTCTGGGTGCCCTTCCTAAAGTCAACCACTCCAAGAGTATAGTGGGTGCTTTTACGTGCCACCGGCACGAAGGCCAGTCAGGCAGTACTGGCAACGGCCATGCTCAAACGATGCTTTTTATGTGCCACCTGCACAGGAGCCAGTCCAGCGGCACTAGCAATGACCTCGCTCGAATGTTTTTCACGTGCCACCAGCACAGATGCCAGTAAGACGACGCATGTAACGATCACGCCCAAATGGTGCTTTTTACGTGTCATTGGCACGGAGGCCAGCTGGTTGCTCGGGCAACAATCACGCTCATATGGTACTCTTAGCGCTCCACTAGCATGGATGCCAGTCATTGAATTTGATTTCGATTTCACTTGCCTCAACAGGTCTTCGCAAGCAGAGTTTAGTGTCCAAAGAAGGAAAGGTACGCATAAGTGGGCTGGTTACACCCCTGGCATAGGCCACAAGGTTATGGTCTCACTTCAGCTTGCCGAGTCTTCTCAAGCACAGCATATTTCCAAAGGTCTCGGTCACTAGTCATTTCCTCAGTGAGGCCAAATGTTTGAAGGTCATGCTTCACCACCTCATCTCAGGTTCCACAGGTTCCCTCAACCGCTAGGGTGTGGCACTTTTTCAGACAGCTATCCACAGCCATTCTTGCCACATGGTCATACCAGCGCAGTCATCTCTTTTGCACACCACATCTGTTGCTTCTTAGGTCCAACTTTTCTCTCAAGGTACTAACACTCTGTCGAGTATGCACACTGACATTACACATCCATCGGAGCATACTGGCTTCATTCCTTGTGAGCTTACGCAGTCACGGCCCATGTTTCACTGCCATGTAGCATAGCTGTTTGTACACATGCGTCATACAGTCTACCTTTTACTCTGAGCGAGAGGCCCTTTGTCACCAGCAGAGGTAAGAGCTCTGAACTTTACCCAGGCTATTCTTATTCTAGCAGCTACACTTTCAGCACACACTTCCCCACTACTGACTTAGTCACCTAGGTAATGGAAGCTGTCAACTGCTTGTAGTTTTTCTCCCTGGAATGTAGCAGAAGTTGTTCTCTGCACATTTTCAGTGTTTATTGCTCCTGAGCATCTGCCACATACAAAAACTATCTTCCCAGTTAGCCTTCCTTTAATATTGCTGCATCTCTTATGTGTCCACAGCTTACACTGGGTACATCTTATCCATAGCTTACACTGGGTACATGCTCCTGTATTTTCTTTTCTCATCAAACCCGACTGGATCAATTTGAAAACAAACCCATTTGATCCATCACTTTTTGAGTGGATTCACATCAATAGTTTTGAAATGGAAATGATCGAATTAACAACTTCAGAATTGTGGAAAACAAAATTTGTGGAATTACAAAAAACTCTTGAAAGAAGCTGCTTGGAGAAGTCTGTTGCCATCTTCAGTTTCTGGATGTCGTTGCCTGAAAGATTAAATTCTTTGAAGAAAATCTCATATGCATTTTCTCCCTCTCCACACCAAATTAATTTCTTAGTTTTTTTCAAATTTTTTATTCTTGATAATCCATGGAGAAAAAAGAGTACGAACTTTTAAGAATTTTACCCAACACTTTCAAAAAGCTACACACTCCCAATGTTTCACTTTTAGCTTTTTGGAAAGCAGTGAAGTTTCTTCAGAAATAATATCGTTTACCTGTTGTTTCTAGCTTGTCGGGTTTTCTGGTGGTTGTCTGGTATTTTTTAAGTCTACTATTTTTAATTCTGAAAGCCAGTAGGTGAGTGGGCAAGGTGGGGGAAGGGGCACTGAGTGTTTCTTTAAGAAAAATTAAGCTGTAAAAAATATATTTTCTAGATTCGTAATCTCTGTATTTTTGTATATAGAGAACAAAAAAAAAATTTGTAAAAATTTATAAATTAAGAAATTGCAGTGGGGATAGAGGGAAATTAAAATTTTGAAAACATGACTTCTGGACAAAATCGTATTAACCCCCTTTTATACAATGAAACAATATATAGTTTCTGATCTGTCTTAAGAACAGAAAGCACTTTCAAGCAAACCCATGCAAATTGTACCCTCACCCTTCACTATTAAACAAAACTATATATCAGCTGTGCTGATTCTGGCCATAACAAAGGAGCAAATAATACAATGTGCTTGTAGGTCATAACATCCAGGCATCACTGGTATGCATTGCAAGTATTTGATTGGATGAGATACATCAATACTGGTAATATTTTCTTTATATAATTTTTAAAATCATTTATTATTATATTCCCTCTTAAATTGAAATGTCTTAGACTTACTTCTGTGCAATTTCCATCTCTGTCTTTTATACATAAAAATTTGATTTGTATAGATCTCTAATCTTTTTCAACCTATGGGTTATAACAGCTGAGGACATGTGTAGGATTGAGAGAAATGAAGTCAGTATGCTTTGCTGGATGTGCAATGTCAGTGTGCATATTCGACAGAGTGTAAGCATCTTGAGAGAAAAGTTAGGCATAAGAGAAATCAGAAACGGTGTCAAAAAGAGATGACTGTGCTGGTATGGTCATGTGATGTGTATGAATGAGGACAGCCGTGTAAAGAAGTGCTGATCCCTAACTGTGGAGGGAACCTGTGGTAGGGGTAGACCCAGGAAGACATGGGACGAGGTGGTGAAGCATGATCTTCAAACTTTGAACCTCACAGAGGCAATGACTAGTGACCAAGACCCTTTAGCAATGTGCTCTGCTTAAGGGGACCCATCAAGCCAAGTGCACCTGCGCTGATGGCACATAAAATAATCAACCTTTGAACATTGGGCCTCACAGAGACATAGTGGCTCGGTTCCTTTCAAGCTTTGGGCTCCATGGAGGCAAAGTGGCTGAGTTCCTTTCGAGTGTTAGGCTTCACAGACGCAAGGTGGCTGAGTTCCTTTCGAGTGTTGGGTCTCATGGAAGCAAGGTGGCCAAGTTCCTTTTGAGTGTTGGGCTTCATGGAGGCAATGCCAAGACGTTTGGCATTATGTCACGCATGAAATGACCCATCAAGTTGAGCAAAATCACAGTCATGATAGATACCGGTGCCACACAAATGGTACCTGTGCCAGTGGCATGTAAAAGTACCCATTACACTCTCAGAGTGGTTGGTGTTAGGAAGGGCATCCAGCTGTAAAAAACCATGCCAAATCAGACTGGAATCTGGTGCAGCTTTTCAGTGAACCAACCTATTCAAACCATCCAACAGACATTAAATGGTGATGATGATGATGATATATATACACACACAATATAAATATATATTTATATATGCAGACATATATACTTCCTGCATACAAGCTTACTATTTATATTAATATTAATATATGTTGAGTTCTGAGTCTATGAACAATGGAATCCACTACATCATTGAATGACTAGAATTCATTTACATAGATCTAGATAGTTTTATATAACTATACTTATCTAGTCACACATATTCACAGTTAGCTGATAATATATGTAACCTGTGTAATAGATATATAAACACTTTTTCTTTATCTGTCATCTGAGGTTAATACACAGTGGCAATGACAAGCAACCAAGACCTTTAGAGATATATCATGCTTGAGAAGACCTGGCAAGCCAAGTAGGATCGTAGTCATGGCTGATGCCAGTGTTGCAAACTGGCCTGTTTAAGAGCATCCTTCAATCATTAGCCAATATGCCATACTTGTGAAGACCTGTTGAACCAAGTGAAATCGTAGTCATGGCCTTGCCAGTGCTGCCTGACTGGCACCTGTGCCGGTGGCACATAAAAAGCACCATTCAAACATGGCCGATGCCAGTGCCACCTGTCTAGCATGCAAAAAGCACCATTCAAGCGTGACTAATGCCTGTGCCAGTAGCACGTAAACAGCACCATTTGAGTGTGGCCAATGGCACATAAAAAGCACCCACTACACTCTCAGAGTGATTGGCATTAGGAAGGGCATCCATCTGTAGAAACCTTGCCAAATCAGATAGAAGCCTGGTGCAGCCTCCCACTCTGCCAGCTCTCAGTCAAACCATCCAACCCATGCCAGCATGGAAAGCAGATGTTAAATGACGATGATATTGATACTTGGCAACAAGTACTTCTACAACCTTGCATCACATTTTACATCTTTGGTGATGTTAGTGATGGTGTGATATGTAGAAACAATTGTAGTGATATGAAATAAAGAATGTCATCCAATCCATTTTCTTTTCCTCTTCTCTTTGTGTGTGTGTGTGTGTGCATTTGTGACCCCATTGCTTGATAATTTGGGTCAGTTTGGTCAATTAAACTCAAAGTGGTGCACCAGCATGGCCACAGTCCAATGACTAAAACAAGTAAAAGATAAAAGATAATGGCACAGCTACAACCATCAATTTTTAAAAAATTAAATTTAAAAATTAGCCTGATGATTCATTTGGTAACAATGAAACACTGTTCTGGGTAATTATAATCAAAGTATATTTTATACTAGTGAGACCCATGGAAATTTCATGGTGTAAGACAAAATACTTGAAAACATTATGTTAGTATATTAAGCACAAGCAAGGAACTTCAAAAAGTTTTTTTTTTTAAATTCTGCCATTTAATCAAAACTGTACTTTTAAATATAATTGAAATGAATTGAAATGGTTCATAGAATTTTTGAAGTAAAATTCATTAACAATATTTAAATTGCTGGAAGAGCATTGTAGAAAATGAAGGAGAGTATATTTTAGATTAAAAAAGAACTTTGTTTATCTTAATTTTGAAAAACAAAAGAAGTATAAAAAGACGCATTGTTATGGGGCTGACCCAATATATAGCTCATACTGAGTGTGTATATTTGTCAGTGAGTGTGTATGCATGTGTATAAGAAATTTCATTAGGGTGGTATTGTAATTTAAAAAGGTATGAAAATGTTAATTTATTTTAATAACATACTTTCAGTCAATGTTTTTTTTTCTTATTGTAACGATTATAATGATGATCACTAACTTTTTCCCCACTTTTTTTTTTACCTTCAAGGCTTTTCCTAACATTTTTTATGTGTATAGTGCAAAAAAAAAATTGGCCAAAATCGGAACTGAGTGAGGGAGGGGGCGAAAATTCATAAATTTTCAAAAATTCTTTTGCTACTGTTTTTTTTTTATGGTTGTTTTTAAGTGCATAGTGCAAAATAAAATTGGATGAAATCAGTCCAGAAGGGGAATTAGAAAAATATTTTTCATGAAAAGCTTTCCCCTATCATTTGCAAGGGTGTGGTGAAAAGAAAAATTTGAAAAATTCTTGTTAAAACAGAGAAAATCCAATTTATGTGGATGTGTTATCCCAAAAGTCTGCAAAGGTAATCTGTAGTGAAAATTAACAGGCAACAACTTTGCTAGTATATGTATATATGTATCATTGCTTGTCTTCCATGCTGGATGGTTTGACAGGAGCCAGATAGGTAGAAGACTACACCAGGCTACTGTCTCTGTTTTGGCATGGTTTTTTATGGCTGGATGCCCTTCCTAACACCAACATATATATAAGGCTCAGTGTAAGTTATTTACCAAATGAGAATATTTTCATTTCAGTTCAGTTCAGCTACCTATCTATTTGTATATCTATTAATATATCTCTCAACCTGCATATCTGTTGATTTAGCTATGTATCTCTCTCTCTCTGTTTAATTAATTATCACATCTCCTTTCCCTTCTGCCAATGTACATAAGCATTTAAATCTAATAACAAAAAAGAAAAATGAGCCTTTGGTCTGGAATGCTAAAAGATAAAAGTGTAAAATCCACAGCTATTTGCTAAGGTTATTTCACTTTCATTTAACTACCTATCAATATATCTTTTAATTCATAGATCTTCATGACATTGTTTCATTATGTTAAACATTTCAACTGTGCCAGTGATTTGAACACACAAATGCAGAATAATATAGATCCCCCTCTCGCTCTTTTTCCATGTTTTCACTTTTCATTTTTTTCCTTGATTCCACAATTCCCATTTCTCACTGTCCCCCTTTCTCCTCTCTCTCTCTCTCTCTCTCTCTTTCTCTACATCTATCCATTTGAGTTATTACATCCGTTGGAGTAATTGTAATCTCTCTCTATATAAACGGCAGTTTGTCTGCGCGTGTTTCTGTGTGTCTGTTTGCTTGTACCCTCACCCTGACCACGGCTTTCAACCGATTCTGATGAAACTTGACACACACATAGCCCAATGTCATAATTCAAAACTAACGCAGCGAAAATTTTGAAAAGTTCCCCCAGTTCTGAAAAAAATCGATAAATTCGACATGGGGTCGAGAATCAGAAACACAAACCGTCTAGGGGACGCAACTCCACCTTTTTTTACTCTCAAAAAAATTTACCATCATTTTTTGGCTATAACTCTCTAAAAATGCTTTATAGTTATTTCCCTTACAAACCTGAGCAACGCCGGGCGATACTGCTAGTACACAGATAAATTTGACAGGAACAAGAATAATATAACATTTTATGAACAAACTTTGGTATTTTACAGATAAGAAAGTAAATTTCAAATGGAGTAAAACTGTGAAAACAGCAGAAAGATTGGATATTTACTCTTATAAGATAGAAAAAAACCCACCTGCTGGAAATTACTGTTTTCACAGTTTTACTGCATTTGAAATTTACTTTCTTGTTTGTAAAATAATTACACTGATCAACAAGTATTTTTCATCAAGCATACGTCAAGGTGTATTTAGTGTAGTTTTTAATGCTGATTTCAAATATACAATTAGTTTTTTGACATCACATACAGTTTTCGAGAGGAGAAAGTTTTCTGGTTCTAGATCACGCATTATATAGAAATTCCAGTTAATAATGTATATGCATGTATTTCATTTACATGGAAACATACTTTTAAAATAAACTACATTATTCATTGCTGCATAGTTCAGATGCAATATTTCATCATCTTAAATTAACCAATCAAGTTTTATCTCATGAAATAAGTATTTCAACATCTCAAATTGTCCAGTCATAACTGGTCTGATGAAATATTTCATCCAACTCAAATTCAATATAAGTATATCTGTTTGTATCTACTTCTTTACTTGTTTTACAGTGTTAACAATGTCAAAACAGTGTAGAAATCATCCTGATGTGTTTTGTTATGTCTGTAGACAATTTATTGTGAAATCTCAAAAACATACAATAACACCAGAGATCAAGAAGATTTATAAGCTATACTTTGTCCTCTTGGAAATCAGGCCAAGTTATGGGCATCAATTTTTATATGCTCGGCTTATTCAAATGGCTTATGTAACTGGTTCAATAATAAGAAGTCCATGCCTTTTGCCATTCCAGTGATATGGAGGGAGCCAAAAGACCATTTTAATTACTGTTATTTTTGCAAAATAAATGTCACAGGATTTTCTATGAAGAATAAACAAATTGTGTATCCCAATTTGGATTCTGCAATGAGACCTGTGCCTCAAAATGGAAGTCTGCCAATTCCAGTTCCACCAGATGATGGCATTGAAACATCAGATGATGATGCTGACTGTTAGGATACTGCTGCTGAGGAAGATTACATGGCTGATGACAATAGCTTTGAACCTCAGAAATTTTCCCAAGTTGAATGAATGACCTTGTCAGAGACCTATCCCTCTCAAAAGATAAACCAAAACTGTTGCCATCAAGTCTGAAGAAGTATCTGGTAGAGCACGATCCTTGTACAACTTATTTTCAGCAGAGAAATGTGGTTCTACAAACATGTTTTTCTGTTGAAGGCCTGCTTTGCTTTTGCAGTAACATCGATGGACTTTTCGAATGTTTATCACAAAATCATGATCCCGCAGAGTTTGTTTATTGACTTTTCAAAACAAAGTTTAAAAGCTGTACTTCTCCATAATGGTAATTTGAAGCCCTCCATTCCAATTGCACACTTTATAAATCATATGAGAATATGGAACTTTTACTTCATGCCATTGCCTATGAAAGGTATTTATGGAAAATACGTGGAGATCCGAAAGTCATTGGTATGTTAATGGGAATGCAATCAGGTTTCACAAAATATTGTTGTTTCTTGTGTCTATGAGATAGTCGGGCAACTGACAGACATTATTTGGAATCAAACTGGCAGACAAGAACATCATACCAGCCAGGACTCTCTGGCATCAAGAATACACCTCTTGTAGACCCATGTAATGTCCTGTTGCCTCCTTTGCACAAAAAGCTTGAACTGATGAAACAGTTTGTAAAGATACTAGGGAAGAGACATGTCAGAAGGTTTGCATATATTGTAGAAAAGTTTCCCAAAATCACACAGGTGAAGTTGAAAGAGGGTATCTTTGTCAAACCCCAAATTAGAGAAGTACTCAAAGATGTCAACTTCAAGAGAATACTGTATGAACTGGAACTGCTTGCCTGGAATGCTTTCAATTGGATCTGTAAGAATTTCTTGGGCAACAAGAAGGCAATGGACAACGAGGATGGCATCAAGGATCTTATAAAATTTTACTCAGCAGTGAGTTGTTACATGTCACAGAAAGTTCACTTCTTGGACTCCCATCTGTATTTCTTCACAGATAACCTTGGAGCAGTGTCTGATGAACATGGTGAAAGATTTCACCAGGACATTAGTGCTATGGAGAAACGGTACCAAGGCTTCTGGAATGACAGTATGCAGGCTAACTGCTGCTGGATACTTTACTGTTATCAACCAGATCAAGAACACCGCAGGAAACCCAAATCACAATGTTTCTAACTCTGTTGTTCTAACTTTGTCGGTTTTGTCTGACCCATTTTTTGTGTATTCACTCTTTGTGATGACTTATAACTCAATAAACTCATTTACTTTCTAAAAATAATATGTCCTTATTTATTACGTTAATGATTTCATATATACAAATATGTAAATATTTGCATGTATTTACTGAAAAACTGATATGTGCTGCATACAAATGGAGTGAAATTTTGAAATCAGCATGACACTGTAAAACAAGTAAAGAAATAGATACAAACGGTTATACTTATATTTGTTTGCATTCACAATGAGTATAATACATTTAATTTTGTTGAGTATCAGAGTCAGCACCTTAAAAGTTCAAGGAGTCAGAGTCAGGGCCTAGGTCTACTGACTCAATAATCCTGCTTCAATACCCCAAAATTGGAAAGGATCCTCCTGATATCTGTATATCTAGAGAAAGCTCTCACATCTCTAAACTATGAAGGTGGACTGAAAAGTTCATAAGCTGACTATGAAGGAGTGATACTAGAACTGAGAATTCTAGCAGAATTCAACTTTTCTTATTAATAATTTAATTGGTTTTTTTTCCAAGTAAACAGACATGCAGCTGCTCAAAGAGGACTTCAAAGGTAACTAGTAGTGACTCCTCTAGAAAATCAACAAAATTTGGCATTGTGCTATTATCAAGTACTTGCAGAAAAAGTTTAGGCTCCAAGGGCATACTGATATGGCTGCTTTATTAGGGGATGATACTCCAGATTTATCAACAATGCAAAAGTGAACAGTTCAATTTAGGATGGAAACAGAGTCTTGAAGATGTATCAAGCTCTGAACATCCTACAACTGCCACCACCAAGGAAAACATTGATTGTGCTTACCACATACTGATGGATGACAGGTGACTGACTATAAATCCTTTAGAATATCCTGTGAGAGAGCTGAAAATACTCTGCATAATGAATTTGGCATGATGAACGTTTCTGCTCAGTGGGTGCCATAGCTTATAACACCAGATCAAAAACACACTAGGCTAATCATAACACAGGAAAATCTGACATTGTTTGAGGCAAATCCAGCTGGTTTCTTTAAGCATTTTCAAACCCAAGAAGTGTGTTGGCTTCATCACTTTGAGCCAAAGACAAAGAGACAATCCATGCAGTGGAAACACCCCTCCTCACCTGCTCCAAAGAAGACCAAGGTATTTCATCTGCAAGGAAAGTGATGGCCTCAGTTTTGGGGGATGAAAAAAGTATCGTGTTTATTGACTATCATCAAAAGGGGTACACCATCAATGGAGAGTACTGTGGTCAACTTGCTGAGGCAGTTATGAAAAGCCATCAAAGCCAAATGCCCAGGAAAACTGACAAAAGGGGTCTTGTTTCATCAGGACAATGTTCTAGTACACAAGTCCTTGCTTTCAATGGCTGTTGTGTGTGACTGGTTTTAAACTAGTTGATCACCATCCCTATTCTCCTGATTGTCATCTGACTGCCATCTGTTCCTCAACATAGAAAAAAACCACTTGGCTGGGAAGCAGTATTGCAGTGATAATATCGTCATGTCTGCTGTTGATGACATTTTTGACGAACAGGATGAAAGCTTCTTCACCAATGAGATCCAAGCACTGCAACAATGATGGAACAAGTGTGTAAACTACAAGGGGGAATTATTTTTAAAAAATAAACCTCATTTGATCAGATTCCATGAGAGTATCTTGGTCAGCCTGTGAACTTTTCAACCGACCCTAGGTTTTAAATTCAATATCAACATTTTCTGAAATACTTGTCAATTATATGGTGCTCTCATCACTTACAATAGTGAGTTGTACATACTCATGTTATCTATTTGTAATTAGGTGAACTGAACTATTTAAGAGTTAAATATCTTAGCTTGAGATATAGCACATTAGTGATAGGACACAATAGTCTGGTTAGCTGTAATTTTCAGAATACTTGTAAAGAGTTTGAATGAATAAATGCATATTTTTTCTCTTCTTTTTACTTACTCTTCTGACTTTCAATTCTTCAACAATCTCCAGTAATGTGTGTTGCAAGTTCAGGTAATTACTAGTATTAAATATAGCTGTCTTCTCTTCTGGAGCATGAAGTGCCTGACATTCAGCCATTATTAATCTCTCAGCTGAAAGTTAAAATTGATTCAATTGTATTGTTTATTAAAAAATATTTAGTATTTAAATATTAACATTTGCAATGAATTACATAATTGATTAGTCATATTATATGTGCATATTATTTCCAATAATTTTTTATTAACACAAAGTTTTAGATTGTAAAATCTGTTGTTTCTTGTTCATCTTCAGGTCAGTCCTGATCATGCAGCCCTATGTGATCAAAAGCATTCCATCTGTGACCATCTCATGTTTTTCTTTTTGCATGTCAGGGACTAATTAACCAATATAACCTTTATATATATATAACCTTTATTTAAGAGTGTGATTTGAGATGTTTGTCTGATATTTCTGGCAGATCAAACAACCACACAAAGTAGTGGTTCTCAATTTTTAAAATATTTATGGTAAACTGGAAATAAAATTTAAAAAATCACTGCTACGCTTTGCATGGAAAGTTAAAAAAATAAACTGTTTTAAAGTTAAAATTTAGAAAAAACATACAAAACTGTAGTAAAGGACATTTTATACTACCACCACCACCACGACATCACATTTTGCATATGAGTGTGTATGTGTCTGTCAGTGTGTGTTTGCATGTTCATTACATGTTAGGCCTCAGAGAATTAAACAACACACACATTTACACATACATGTGTATATAAGTGTGTATGTATCTGTGTGTGTGTTTACGCATTCGTTAACCACCACCACCATGTCACATTTTGTATATGCGTGTGTGTGTATTTGCACATTCATTACATTAGGCCTCAGAGAATTAAACACACATGCACATCTATACATACATATACATTTGTGTATGAGTGTGTATGTGTCTGTTTGCACATTTGTTACGTACATTAGGCCTCAGAGAATTAAACACACACACATACATATACAAATGTGATGACTGACAAGTATATGTGAGTGTATGTGTGTGTGAGTATACATAAATTTTTATGACGAATGACACACACACATGCACATCTAAAGAGAGAGAGAGACAACAGGAGAGAGATAGGCCGTTATACAGAGAGAGATACAATTAAAGTGTTAGATATTCAGAGAGACAGAGAGAGAAAATGTAATGTCCTACAAAAGTCTAGAATCGGTTAACACACACATCTACACATACATATACATGTGATGACTGACAAGTATATAATGAATATTAATTACCCTGAGGTGTGCATGAACGTATGTCTACCTTAGTATATGTGTGAGAGTGTATGTGTGTGTGAGTGTATGTGTGATTGTCAATTACAACGATGTAAACTGCCTATGTGAAAGAGCTATACGATGGGCCATTTAAATCTTCAAACTCCTTTCTCCCCTAACCAGAAGTCCCCTCTCTGCAGATTAGCTCAATAGCTAGCCTGCAGTGAAGGTCTCTGTCTACAGTTCATTTGTTATGAGTCCATGGGCAATGTCATACACATAGCTTCCCTCAGAACTGTTGACTGACATTGGAACCAGGAAGGTGTTTTCACCACCTGCTTGTGCATATAGTTACTTGACTGTTTGTTGTCAGAGGTTGGTGTAACTTGCCTAGGACGGCCTTTGTTTGGTGATTGAGCTACTTGAATGTGGCTGTAGACACCGAGACACGCTGGTTTCAGTCTGTCAGTGGAAACTGTGTTTTGTCATCTGCCAACCAAGAGTTGAAATGACTTGTCTCACTTCATATGGGTCATCATAAGGTGACTGAAGAGGTTTTTATCATGCATCACAACAAACAAACATAAATTTCACATTGTGGAGGTCATTTGGTACTGATAACCTAGATGTACCATGTGTTGACATGGGTCTAGGGTGTAAATGGCCCACACTGTCTCTCAGTTGCATATCTTTTGACATCTGGATCTAACTGTGTTTGAAATTAACTCCCCCATCACCATAAGTGGTGCACTGTACGCCAAATTTTGAGGTTTTCCTTTGGTGAAGTGCAGGTTCCCAGCATCACCCATAAAAGTTGATCAATCTAGTTGGGCCCATTAAGTCTGGTTGTAAGGGATTCCTTCAAGCCATGGCGAAATTTCTCCACTAAGGTGTTGGTCTGGGGATGGTAGACTGTTGGGTGTTTCATTGTGATGCCAAAAAGTTCACATCATTCCACAGCTTCAAGGTGAACGGAGGTCCATGATTGGATGAAATGCTGTTTGGAACACTGAAACAGGTGACCCAGTTTGTGATGAAGGCACAGGTAATTTCCTGTATTTCCATGCTGCAGAGAAGCATAGCCTCAAGCCAAAAGTGAAGCAGTCCACTAAGGTTAGTAAGGATGGGCAACCTTGTGAAGGTGGTAGGGGGCCTTGAGGTCAATGTTGATGTGGCTGAAATCATCCTGTGGGGGTTCATTGCTGCCAAGAGATGCTTTGGTATGCTGATGTATTTTGGCTTGTTCACAAGGGATACACGTTTTGGTCAACTCCCCAATTTGCTTGATTATACCATGTCAGATGAATTTACTTGATATCAGGCAGAGCCCATGAACGACATCAAAAACTTTCCAGCAGCAGGCTAATGGGTCGTGGTTTTCCAGCAGATACGTTGCAAAGTAGGGTTGTTCCATTGGAGTCAAAGTGCATGTCCTGCAAGGAAAGGGAGGTGATGGTGGTGTGGTAGGCCCTGATTTCATCATCTGTTTGTTGGAATGCAGCCATAGCCTCATAATCAAGACCTTTTGTTACCGAAGCTATGTAGGTGTCAGAGTAGGTAGGGGCTCTGGAGTGTGCATTAGTGACTGGGTTGATTTTTCCAGCTGTGTTGAATGTCTGTAGTGTACCCAGAAATGACTGATAACCATCACTGCTGACATGTAGACCATGGCTCTGACAGCTTGCTCATAGCAAAGATGTGCAGTGGACTGTGAACACTGTGAAAGTTCAATCTTCAAGAAAATAGTAAAAGTGGCAGACACCTAGCAGTTCCCTATCAAATGTGTTGTATTTCTGTTCAGGTTACCATAGTTGTCAACTGAAGTAGGCTAGAGGTTGCCACTGGTCATTGATGTATTGTTCCAAAACACCTCCAATGGTTGTCGGAGGTATTGACTGTGAGTGCAGTCAATGCTAACATATAAGGATAGCAAAGCACAGTTGCTTTAACAAGAGCTTCTTTTTGTAGATTTGAAGGCCGAGGTCATCGCACTGTCTCACTTCACTTGTCTTCTCATCAGTCTTGCTGTCGAGGGGATGAAACAATGATAACAGTTTACCATGCCCACAAATTGGTGCACAGCCTTGTTTGTGGCAGGGGTGTAGCACTGGTACCTGTGATTTGATGTCCTAGGAAGTCAATTTCCTTAACACCAAAGACACATTTAGTGGAGTTGATTACCACACCATATTGTTCAAGTCTATCAAAAAGGGTCACTAGATGCTTTTTGTGTAACTCTGCATTTTGGCTTGCAATAAGGATGTCATCTAGGAATGCAAAGACAAAATGAAGACCCATGCACACAGTGTCCATCAAGCGTTGGAAGGATTGTGTTGCATTTTCTAGGCCAAAGGGTGCATGTAGAAATTTGTACAACACCAAAAGAGTGATCACAGCAGTTTTAGGTACATTGTCATCTAGTACTGGTATTTGATGGTAACCTCAGATGAGGTCAACCTTCAAGAAAACTGAGTACCCAGCTATCTGGGTTGAGAATTCCTTTATATGCAGAATGAGGTAGCAGTTGGGTGTTTGTTTGCATTGAGACAGCGATAATCTTTGCAAGGCTGCCAACCTCCAGTGGGTAGAGGAGACAACCAAGGACTGCTTGATTGGTAAACAATGCCCAAAGCTTCCATATTGTCAAACTCAGCCCTCGCAATATCAAGTGCACTGGAGGGCTGGTAGAGGAGAGGTGATGTTTCACTCCATGGCAGGTTGTGGGTTTGGAGAATGTCAGGGTAGCGAGATTCGGGTGACACACAATGAGATTCAAGAATTCATTTTCAATCTGAGAGATGGCTGCAATGTGAGGAACAGCATGTGCAGATGCTGCAAGAGAAACAGTGGCATACGTGTTGCTGTTGATGAGTCCTGAAGATCAACCAGCAGTGAGTGTGCCCAAAGAAAATCTGCTCCTTATATACGTGTTTCAATTGCAACCCTACTATAAAATAGTGCGGCCTCTTCAGGGTCTAATTTGATATCCCTTGGTATGGCTATTTAATGATTTTCTTTTATAAACTCTGCATTGTATAATTTAGAGCTGTCCATTAAGTCAGATGTGAACAATCTCTATTTCAAGTTTTTATTGGATAATCATTGTTTCAAAATCTTGTATAGTTTAATGATAATTATTCATTTATACTTCACAAATGCAAATTTCCTCATGTGCAAGCATCTCAATGCTTGCTCCTGTCTAGAATTTATTATTTATTATTATGTGAAGATCTTGTAAAATACTTCTAAACATAGGTCACATCTATTGGTTCCAGGTCTGTATGGTTTTGCAGTACAAATTAATTCCCATTTAATCATATAGTCCTTAAAAGACCAGATTAATTTGCTAGGACTCATTTGGAACCTTTTATTTTTGTCTTTAAATGAACTCAAATGATTTGCCAGTCTCCTCTTGAAAATTAATAATGTCCCACCGATGTAAAAGAATTCCTTACTCTCAGATATAATTATACATCTATATATAACAATTTTAATTTTACACTTATTTTTCACATAGGATTCCCATTTAGAACAATTGCAAAGATAGCCTTTTATATTTACCTCAGATTTAATTTCAATTTGACCCTTCATTGTAGAATTAAACTCATTTCCACCAAGTTCTTTATTACTATTTACTCCTTTAGATGTTATCTCTGTTCTATTTCTAGCTGAATTTTATTTGATTTGTCATTATTTATGTTAAATTGGGTTGTTTGCCTTTCCACGACATTTAATTTCTAAGCATTCCTTTCTATTTGAGTTTCTTTATTCCATTTGACATTATTATGCTATTGTGATTGTAATCGCTTTTTTGAAATTTCGATATTCATCATCATCATCATCGTTTAACGTCTGCTTTTCATGCTAGCATGGGTTGGACAATTTGACTGAGGTCTGGCAAACCAGATGGTTGCACCAGACTCCAATCTGATCTGGCAGAGTTTCTACAGCTGGATGCCCTTCCTAACGCCAACCACTCCGAGAGTGTAGTGGGTGCTTTTACATGCCACTGGCATGAGGGCCAGTCAGGCGGTACTGGCAACGGCCACACTCAAATGGTGCTTTTTATGTGCCACCTGCACAGGAGCCAGTCCAGTGGCACTGGCAATGACCTCGCTCGAATATTATGCGCTACTATAATTTGTGCAATATCACAGCTAAGTATTGAGTTAAGATCATAATTTTGACATTTATACCTGTTTTTCAAAGGAGTAAGTATTCTCTGATTTCAGTCCACTTTAAAGTTAGCATTTATTTTACTTTTTTTTTATTTTTAAATCTTTTAGCTGATCCTATATTAAAAGAATTTGAGATTTTATTAGAGAATACTACATCCTCATTTCTATTAGCAGTATGAAGTTAATTAATGGGCCGGTCATAAAGTGACCAAAAGTAATTATTTCTAAACCTACATGGTACAATATAGATACATAAAAACAAAAATATTTCAAGAAGAATAAGTTAGGGAATTTATAAGAATCAAAATATTGTAAGCGTACATTCTTACCATAAAAGATGTTGACTGCTGGGGTGGGGGGATGAGCATTACTAGAAAAATGAGGGAAAATATATACTATATCTTATAGTTCATTATCATGAACATCGGCTTGATGGGTGAAAAACTTAGCCAAAGTTGTCTGTTGTTTATGACAGATCGTTTCTTTGTATAGCTGAGTATAGAAATTGAGGTCATTGCAAACTTCTCTTGTAAATTTTATGTTACATTTATAATTAAGATCATTATCAGCAAAAACATGCGGACCTTTCTCTATAAGTGCCAACCACTTAACAATAATTTTTATTGTCAATTTAAGTGTTGTAGGTGGAACTCCCATTGTCTCATTTGTATTCTCAGTTTGTTCTTTTTCTTAGCATCAGTTCCTCCTTAAATAAACTTTTTCTCTGGGACACTAGCAATTCAATCACATTGTCCTTTATAACTTCTCCAAATCCTACATCTTTTGCAAATGTTACAATATCTTCCCAAATTTGATATAGACTTCCTACTTGAGTGAAACTTCTAATGTCACTGAAACAGTCTGGCCATATGTTTCTAAGCATTATTCAGAGTTGAAGGTTTCACTCCATCCCATGATTCAGCTATATTATCTACAGCATTCATTACATCCCTGTCATTTGCTTTCATAAGTTGTTTGAAAGTTCTCATATAACATGCCTTGAAGTTAAAGTTCTCTGGGTGGCTCAGTGCACTGTCTAAAAGAAGCAATGCTTTGTTGGAAATGTTAAGTCTGGCACTGTACCTTTCTACATCAGAACAAAAAATCTGTAAACGACTCTTTGCAAAGGCTCTTAGTTATCCGTGCCTTCTTAACTGAATGCCAAATCAGAAGTAGATTAAACTTTGTGTAACCCTTGAAAGCATTTAGATTTTTGAAGTGATATATGAGTAGGGCCTCAATTTCATATCACTAGTGGCATTTCATCCCAAAAGAAGTGCAATTTTTAGAAGCTTTAAATCCTAGTATTGATTTGTCTTCTCAAGAAATAAAAGTTCTAGCAATCATACGCTTTCAGAAGAGTGCAGTCTCATCAACATTGTATACTTACTCTGATGTGTAGCTCTCTTCAGGAATCATTTTCTTCAATTAATAGCAGCCTCTCTATCAATGCTCGTGTTTCACTAGTCATTTTTATGTTGTAAACCAGCCTTTACTAGCAAATCATCATATAATCTTTAGGTTCTTTTTTTGAATTCCTATTGTGTTTATCAGCATATTAAGCTGATTCAAATCCTCAGTCCAAACACTCAAGTACGAGGGACGTTCAATAAGTAATGTCTCGACCCACTTGCAGTTGTTTAATCTAGCTGAAATTTTGCATGTGCAATCATTTATATCTCTATAGAGTAAGTGGCAAATTACAGCTCTGAATTAATTGTGGTTTCTGATTTACAGGTGTTTGAACCGAGTCAAGTGTGAAATGGAGCCTGTTGAGTGTCGAGCAGTGATCCAGTTTTTATATTTGAAAGGACGCACACCACAGGAGACTTTTGATGAAATGAAAGTAACTGACGGTGATGATGCCCCATCATATGACCTTGTAAAACGCTGACATCGAGAATTCAAACATGGTCGGAACTCTGTGGAAATAGCTCCCAGATCTGGTCGCCCCTTCTGCCATTGATGAGGCATCTGTTCGTCAAGTTGAGGCTGCCATTTTGGAAGATCGATGCATAATTATTCGCCAAATAGCCCATGAGGTCAAGATTAGTACCGGGTCTGTGGAAACTATCATTCATGACCATTTGCATATGCAAAAGGTGTCTGCCAGATGGATTCCCAGGTTGCTCACGCCTTTCCAGAAGCAAGAACGCGTTGAGTGCTCAAGGGTGAATTTGGAGATGTGCCAAGAAGATGAGTCAAAATTTTTCAAAAGACTGATTACACAGGATGAAACCTGGGTCCATCACGATGATCCAGAGACCAAAGCCCAGTCAATGCAGTGGAAGCACCGTGACTCACCCCCTCCAAAGAAGGCAAGGGTGCAGCCCTCCGCTGGCAAGGTCATGCTCACAGTCTTCTGGGACCAGGACGGAGTAGTGATGACAGATTTCCTGGCAAAGGGTACCACAATTGCAGGAGCCTATTATGCTTCACTTTTGAGGAAATTAAGAGAAGTTATCAAAATCAAGAGGCGGGGCAAGATCAGCAAAGGCATCCTCCTCCTGCAGGACAACGCTCTGGTCCACAACTCGCTTGTCGCCAGATCAGAAGCACAGGCGTATGGCTATGAACTCCTCCCCATCCCCCTACTTTCCTGACCTTGCACCCTCTGATTTTCACCTTTTCCCAGTCATGAAGTTGTTTTTGAAAGGAAAGTGTTTCCCAGATGATGCAGCCTTGATTTCTGAAGTCACGTTCAGGTTGGAGGACCAAGCTAGGGTCTTCTACAAAAACGGTCTCCAGAGCTGCATCAAACAATGGGAGAAATGCGTAACTCTGGGTGGTTGCTATGTAGAAAAAGACTAATAACTGTGCCAAGTTTCGTTGCTCTACAGCTATGGAAAGTGGGTCAGGGGCATTATTTATTGAATGCCCCTCGTATCATTCCATTTTAAGCATTTACTCGAGCTACTTGCTGACAACACGGATCTCAGAAATATGACCAGCTAAGCGATCTTAACTTTTAACCTGACATTCATATTCATATTTTTAAGCGTTGATCGTAAACCTAATCCCGTTTCTCTATTATCTATATCGCCATGTTGTCAACATGGCTTCCTGTCTTTTTCAATTCCTTCTTTGCTTTCAGGGCCTTCCCGTGTTATTCCATTCCCCAGGATGCCTTACAAAATACTCTCTCTCTCCCTCTCATTTAAATTATGTTCTACTCAATTTCCAAAGTTTCTAGATGGTGTGTAATATTCCCTACGAATTATATTCATTCTCGTTACGAATTATATTCATTCTCGTTGCTCCTCCAATACCGGAAGTTTCTACCACCCCCTCCACCAATACCAGAAGTTTCTACCTCTGTTTTGACTCCCCCCCCCCGCGTATACATCCACTCGCACCCCTATGTCAGTTCTATTTGATCATATAGAGCAAAAACGGTGAAACGTATGCAGCTGTAGTCTCTCGCCCTCCACCAACACCGGAAGTTTCTAACCCCGTCTTGCTTTACTACCCCCCCAACCACACCCCCATGTAGGGTTTATTTGATCATATAGCGCAAAAACTGTGAAATGTATGCAGGTTGTAGTCTAGTGTTTCAGTATGAAATCTGCCAAATGCAAGCTTTCTTTTCAGGTACATGACATGTCTGTCCCTCATCCCAGGGTCTCAGAGGCCCACACCTCCCACACCCTCAGAGTTGGCACACTCAATGTTGGCACATTGAAAGGTAGGTCTGGAGAGATGTAGAGCTGCTTGAACGGAGACGTGTGAATTTATGCTGCATCCAGGAAGTAAGGTGGAGAGGAGGTTCCGCTAGGCTCCTCACAGGCAAGGAACACAGGTACAAGATTTTCTGGGCAGGGAACACTGACAGGGTAGGTGGCGTGGGTACACTTCTTGCTGAGAAATGGGTAGATAAGGTAATCGAGGTAGTCAGAGTAAGTGAAAGAGTACTTAAGATTAGATTAGTGTTTCACCATAGGTCAGCTACCATCATCTCGGCATATGCCCCTCAACCAGGGCTACCGAAAGGACAGAAAGACCAATTCTATGACTACCTATTGCGGACTACCTCGTTGACAAATGACAGTGACCTTCTCTTTGTGGCAGGTGATTTCAATGGACATGTTGGCCGGCATGTCGGGGGCTTCCATGGCGTTCATGGTGGCTATGGTTTTGGCTCTTGAAATGAGGAGGGAACCAGGCTGCTGGAGTTCTGCGATGCAAATGACCTTATGGTTTGCAATACCAACTTCAGGAAACCCACCTCTCACCTAGTCACCTACCGTTCTGGCAGACACACTAGTCAGATTGACTACATCCTCACCAGAAAGAGGGAAAGAGGGCTGCTTATAAATGCCAAAACCTTTCCAGGCAAAGAATGTACTCCTCAACATAGATTAGTAGTTAGCGACATCAGGATCAGAGCTAAATGGTTGCCCAGAAGAAGACCAGCTTGGAGGAGAAGGGTCTGGAAGCTTAAAGATCCTGCAAATGGACAGAGATTTAGAGACATACTACTCGAAGCCTTTGACAAAATAGAAGGGGATATAGCTTCACAACTGGAGATTTCTACGGGACAATCTGCTGACAGCCACTGACCAGATCTGTGGATGGAGCAAAGTCCCGTCTCGACCCAGAGTAACGTGGTGGTGGAACAATGTGGTGGACAGGGCTATTAGACAAAAGAAACAGGCTTGGAGGGACTGGAAGAACGGTGGTAGCAGGGAATTGTATCAGACAGCCAGAAGGGAAGCTAGGAGACAGGTTTATTTAGCCAGAGGGGAAGCGGATAAGAAAAAATTTTCCAATGTTCTGAGCCGTGAGGATGAAAGACTTGAGGTATTTCGTGTTGCAAGACAGTGTGTGAGAGAGAATCGTGATGTGGTAGGAGAGAAGTGTGTTCGCATGGATGATAGTTCACTTGCGCTAAATGAGGATGCAAAGAGAGAGGTTTGGAGATGCCACTATGAAAGGTTGCTGAATAAAGAAAGTGAATGGGATAAAGAGAGTCTGCCGAATGTTGACCCAACAGAGGGACCAGCTATCCGAGTTGATAGTTCCGTGGTAGCTAAGGCAATTAGAAGCACGAAGACAGGGAAAGCCCCAGGCCCTTCAGGAATTACTGCAGAGATGCTCAAAACATCTGGCAGTGTCGGCTATAACCTAGTCACCCGTATAGTCAACCAGGTGATACATGAAGGAGTCATACCCAATGACTGGTGTAGCAGCATACTAGCCAACTGCTACAAAGGTAAAGGTGATGCCCTAGATACAAATAATTACAGAGGTATCAAGCTGTTGGATCAGGTAATGAAGGTTACGGAGAGGCCCAACTAATTAGAGACAGAATTAGTTTAGATGAGATGCAGTTTGGGTTCGTGCCAGGGAAAAGTACCACTGATGCTATATTCCTGGTAAGGCAGCTGCAGGAGAAATACCTAGCCAAAGATAAGCCCCTGTACCTGGCTTTCGTTGACATGGAGAAAGCCTTTGATAGGGTCCCCCGATCCCTTATCTGGTGGTCAATGAGGAAACTAGGAATAGATGAATGGCTGGTGAGGGCTGTGCAAGCCATGTACAGAGATGCCGTAAGTAAGGTTAGGGTTGGCAACATGTACACAGAAGAATTCAAAGTAGAGGTTGGGGTCCACCAGGGTTCAGTACTCAGCCCCCTCCTATTTATCATAGTCCTCCAGGCAATTACGGAGGAATTCAAGACAGGTTGCCCCTGGGAGCTCCACTATGCTGACGATTTTGCTCTAATTGCTGAGTCACTATCAGAACTGGAGGAGAAGTTCCAGGTGTGGAAGGAGGGTTTAGAATCGAGGGGCCTTAGAGTCAACCTAGCTAAAACCAAAGTACTAATAAGTAGGAAGGTAGACAATCCACAAATGTCTTCAGGAAGATGGCCCTGCTCGATCTGTTGAAAAGGTGTAGGTAGAAACTCTATAAGATGTACCCAGTGTAAGCTATGGACACATAAGAGGTGCAGCAATGTCAAAGGTAGGCTAACTGGGAAGATAGTTTTTGTATGTGGCAGATGCTCGGGAGCATTAACCTCCGAAAATCTGCAGAAAACAACTTCCGTCACTTTCCAGGGGGAAAAACTAGAAATAGTTGATAGCTTCCATTATCTAGGTGACCAAGTCAGTAGTGGGGGTGGGTGCGCTGAAAGTGTAACTGCTAGAATAAGAATAGCCTGGGCAAAGTTTAGGGAGCTCTTACCTCTGCTGGTGACAAAAGGCCTCTCGCTCAGAGTAAAAGGCAGACTGTATGATGCATGTGTATGAACAGCCATGCTACATGGCAGTGAAACATGGGCCGTGACTGCTGAAGACATGCGTAAGCTCACAAGAAATGAAGCCAGTATGCTCCGATGGATGTGTAACGTCAGTGTACATACTCGACAGAGCGTTAATACCTTGAGAGAAATGTTGTACCTAAGAAGCATCAGTTGTGGTGTGCAAGAGAGACGATTGCGCTGGTATGGACATGTGGCGAGAATGGATGAAGATAGGTGTGTGAGAAAGTGCCAATCCCTAGCAGTTGAAGGAACCCGTGGAAGAGGTAGACCCAGGAAAACCTGGGACGAGGTGGTGAAGCACAACCTTCGAACTTTAGGCCTCACTGAGGAAATGACCAGCGACCAAGACCTTTGGAAATATGCTGTACGTGAGAAGACCAAGCAGGACAAGTGAGCCCTGCCCACTTATGCATGCCTTTCCTCCCTTGGACACAAAGACCTGTTGAGGCAAGCGAAGTCGATATAGAACCTCATCCGACGACAGGCACCCATGCCAACCCCCCTTTGCTTGCGAAGACATGTTGGGGCAAGCGAAATCGAAATCGAAATCGAATTGAACCAGCCAGGATCCCTGGTCTGGTGGTACGTAAAAAGCACTATCCGACTTGTGGCCGATGCCAGCGCCGTTGCGAAGACATGTTGGGGCAAGCGAAATCGAATCGAATTGAACCAGCCAGGATCCCTGGTCTGGTGGTACGTAAAAAGCACTATCCGACTCATGGCCGATGCCAGCGCCGTTTCGACTGGCGTCCATGCCGGTGGCACGTAAAATACATCAATCCGACCGTGGCCATTGCCAGCCTCGCCTGGCACCTGTGCAGGTGGCATGTAAAAAGCACCCACTACACTCACAGAGTGGTTGGCGTTAGGAAGGGCATCCAGCTGTAGAAACATTGCCAGATAAGACTGGAGCCTGGTGCAGCCTTCTGGCTTCCCAGATCCCCGGTCGAACCGTCCAACCCATGCTAGCATGGAGAACGGACGTTAAACGATGATGATGATTAGATCTGTGGAAGAATATGATCCAGACAGTTGATGGAGTAGCTTCTTGAGTACTTGACATAATTTTCTCTCTGTTGTCACTATAGACATTGGAAGATTTAATGCTTTGGTAAACTTCTGCATCAAGTCTATTTAAAACATCAAGGTTTAATATCCAGTGTAATTCATTTACAGTTCGTTTTTGCACTACTGCTTTCAGGTCTTAATTTGAAAACAAATCCAATAGCAGTGGCGATTAAATTATCTACAACAAATATTTAGTAAAAACTCACAAAAAAAAAAGTGAAAGAAATTCCACTGTGCATTTCATATACATTTTGCCCAATGTGCTAATGATTCTGCCAGCATGCCACTGTAATGGCTTCAAATTTTGGCACAAGGCTAGTAGTTTTAAGACAAGGGGTAAATTGATTACATATTTAACTGGTACTTTATTTTATTGCCCCCAAAATGATGACAGGTATAGGCAACCACTCAGGATGTAATAAGATTCTGTCTAATAATAAGAAAAACGAAGAAATTCAAATGTATAAGATTGTGATTTTTATGCATTATAGTAAATCACAAAATAAATTTGAAATAATAAAAAAAGACAGAATATATCTTTATTGTAGAAGAAGTAGACCCAGGAAGACATGAGATGAAGTGGTGAAGCATGACCTTCAAACATTGGGTCTCACAGAGGTAATGACAAGAGACTGAGGCCTTTGGAGATATGTTGTGATTGAGAAGACCTAGCAACTAAAGTAAAATCAGAGCCATGACCAATGCCAGTGTTGCATGTCCGGCCCATTTAAGAGTACCCCTGATGTGTCAGGCAATATGATATGCTTCAGAAGGCCTGTTGAATCAAATAAAACCAAAATCATAGCAGTGGCCACTGCTCCCTGACTAGCTCCCATTCTGGTGACACATAAAATGCATCTGGTAACATGTAAAATGGTCAATGCCAGGTTCGCCTGACTGGCTCCTGTGCTAATGGCACATAAAAAGCACCATCCAAACATAACCGATGCCAGTACTTGACTGGCTCCGGTGCTGGTGGCATGTAAAAAGCACCATCTGAACATGGCCAACGCCGCTGACTGGCTCTCGTGCTAGTGGCATGTAAATAGCATGATCAATGCCAGTATAACCTGACAGGCTCCTGTACTGGTGCACATAAAAAGTACCATCCGAACATGGCCAATGCCAGTACTCTGACCGGCTCCTGTGCTGGTGGCATGTAAAAAGCACTATCCAAACGTGATTGAAGCCAGGCCCACCTGACTGACTCCTGTGTCGGGGGCACATAAAAAACACCCACTATACTCTTGGAGTGATTGGCATTAGGAAGGGCATCCAGCTGTAGAAACATTGCCAGATCAGATTGGAGCCTGGTACAGCTGCTGGCCCTCCATACCTCAGTCAAACCATCTAACCCATACCTGCATGGAAAATGGACATTAATCGATGATGATGATGATGACATGCTTCCTAAAAATTTTTTACTAAAGGAAGAAGACTAAATTACAATGTCCAATTCAATGAATTCTATAAAACATAATCACAAGTCAGACAAGTTTATGTCACTCCTTAATGAACCTTGACCCATCACAGAACTCAAAATTATCATCAACATTTAGCATCCAGATTTTATACTGGCACGAGTTGGACAGTTTGGTAAAATCTAACAGGTCAGTCACTAATGTCTGTTTTCTATGGCTGGATGCCCTTCCTAATGCCAATCACATTCCTCCATATTTTTTTGCTTCAGACTTATTCCATAGTTTGCTCTGAAGCATATAATCACTGTTAACTATATTTTTATTACTTTCATTTTCCTTCCTATAAAAACTAACTGGTGGAGTTAAGAAGGGCATCCAGCCATAAAAAACAGACACAGAAGCTTCTGTTCAGCTGGCTCCTATCAAACCGTCCAACCCATGCCAGTATGCAGGGGGGGGAGTGTTAAACAATGATGATCTCTTGTAACATCAAATCTTATATCTTTCCCAACTATTCCCACCCATCCCTATATAATGTGTGGTAGCCATGTATCTTCTCTATAGCAAAACACCTATGCTTGTTCTTTCATAGGTTAGTCTTTCAAACTACTTGACATCCTCACTAATGGCATAAAAAAAGGGCAGAGGTAAAGGACATGGACCTTTCAGTTATTTTTTTAGTTTTTTTCTACTGAAACCCACCTTTTCAACTGTGGAGATTCTGAATCTGAAAAAAAAAAAAAAAAAAGGGGAAGAAAAGAAAAATTGGGGGTGGATTGGGAAATAAAATCTTGAGATGCCAGTTTTTGCAGATTCAGAATCTCTGCATTCAAAAAGGTGGGTTTCTGTAGAAAAAAAACCCTCCAAAAAATAACCAAAAGGTCCATGTCCGTTACCTCTGCCAAAAGAAGCACCGAGCACACACTGTAAAGTGGTTGGCATTAGGGAAGCATCAAGCCAGAGAGACTGTGCCAAAGCTGATGAAATATATATATATATATATATTTCATCAGTTTTGGCATAGTCTCTCTGGCTTGATGACCTTTTGAGCCTACGCTCTTCAACAGATAGGAATAAGAGAAAATAAACAGAGAGAAAATTTAAAAAAAACTTGCATGGCGAATGGTTGGGAAAAAAAAAGGTTTGACAGGAAAGGTAGAAAGAAGGGGAGATAATAAAGTATTGGTGATCCCAAAGGTGTACATGCATGTATGTGAGAATGTGTGTGGATCGGGGTGGTTAGTGACTTTGACATGTGAGTGTGTGCATGTGTGTGTGCCTGTAATGTGTGGGTGTGCGGATGATGGTATGATGGTGTGTGGGTGTGCGGATGATAATGGGTGCCTGTGAGGATGGTGGTGTTGGAGAGGTAGGGGCAAGTGTGGCAGCATGGGCAGGAGCAAAGGAATGAGCCAGTTTGGGAGGTGGGGTTAGGGAAGAAACTGTGGACCAGAAGGTTGTGGGCTCATTTAAAGGAGGGAAGGAGTAGGTTGGGGAAGATGTGTGAGGTGGAGGGGTCAGAGTGGAGAATGGTGTGTTTGAGGAGCAGGGTGGAGGGGTGGCAGGTGAGGGGAATGGGAGACGGGCAACGGCAGGGGAGATTCAGGGAGAGAAAAGAGAGGCACGGTCCATGGAACATGCTCTGGCAAGGATGTGTGGATAGTGGTGAGGGGATATCCATGAAGGATGAAGTGGCAAGCCATGAGTTGAGACTGAGTCTCAGTCATGGTTGTCACTGCAGAGCCTGTGCAGACAGAGGAATTGGGAGTAAGGGATGGAGACTCAGTGAGGGTAGGGGAGAGGAGAAGTTAAGGTATGAGTGTGAGTTGGTGTGTTTGAAGTGGATGGAGGCAGTGAGAGCAGAGTGGTGCATGTCGAGAAATGTGATGGAAGTGTTGGAAATAGTGCAGGAGAATTCGAAGGCAGTATGGAAAGATTGGACAAAAGAGAGGAAGGAGTCTAGTTGTTGCAGGAGAGTGGGGTTGCACCAGTACAGTCATCAATATAACAACCATATAGTTCAAGAGTGGAAACAGTGAATCGTGAGAATATTTGGGCCTCAATATAGCCAACGAACAGGTTCACATAGTCGAGGTCCATTCTCATTCTCATGGTCACTCCTAAGACCTGTTGGTAAAAATACCCTGCAAACGAGAAGCAGTTGAGGAAGAGAACAAGTTCAGCCAAATGAAAAGGTGTGGAGGTGTCAGGTTGGGGGTTGGATTGAAGGTTTAAGAAGTGTTTGAGTGCAAGAAGTCCTTTGTTGTGTAGGATCACTGTATAATAGACTCTTGATATCAAGAATGAAGAGAAGTTTAGAATGGCCAGGAGGGAAGGAGAAAAAGTTGAAAAGACAGAGAGCATTGTTAGTGTCGTGGATGTGGGAAGGGAGGGAAGCCATTAGGGGAGCGAGGATACAGTCAAGGTATTTCGAGATCAATTCCATGGGGCAGTTACTGGCGAGCCGATGGGGCAGCCTGGGTTGTTGGACTTGTGGATTTTGGGAAGGAAGTTATATACATATATATCTATAAGCAAAAATGCTAGTTCTAAAATATAAGACATCAACACAGTAGTTGTACTGACAAGTAATATTCACAGCCACTTCAACATGGCTGTCCCTCAACTGTGATTTTTTAACCCCAAGAGGTCATCTCCTCTAGCTGGTTAACAATGCAGAGCTGCATCCAATAAATGTAAGCAGGGGAGCAAATCCCTACCACCTTCTAGTGATGGAACCAGTAGACCAGTTCTGGTTTTGGGCTAGTTCTGCCACTCTTCAGTGCTGGACACTTCATCTGCTACAGACGGCAGTCGCTCGCAATATATATATTTCAAGCGAACACAGTCGCTGATTTTGCAACAAGCAGGACTGTTCTACTGGTCCCGCTGCTTGAAGGTGGTAGGGGTTCACTCCTCTGATCGCAATTTATCGGATGCAGCTCTGCATTGTTAATCAGCTGGAAAAAATGTCCTCTTGGGGTTAAAAGTCACTGTAGAATCCTTTCAAATGGACAGCCATGTTGAAGTGGCTACGAATATTACTCATGTGTGTGTGTGTGTGTGTGTGTAATGCCATGCATCCTTTTCCAAGTAAGTTGTATTATAATAATTATGATGTGCACTCTTCTATCTCTACTATCTCTTCTCTGTCTATCTCTCTCCCTCTCTTGTTCTTCATCCTTTCTAGTTTTCTCTCCCACCCTTCCCTATTCTTCTCCTCTCCTCTTCCCCGTTCCCTCTCTCTCACTCTTTTTCTTCAACTCTCTTGTCGCTGACACATGACGAAAGAGAATTCATCTTTCTATCCATTTCCTTCCTAAAGACAAGACATTCTTATACCTGTCTCCTCTCATAGCTCATCCTCCTAGCATTCATAATAATTTTTCTATCGTCTTGGTTTAACAGCCCTCACTGTTTGTTTTTACTGGTCTTGTTCTCACTGTCCTGTTCTTGTTACCACTTTAACCCTCCGCAAAAAATCCCAAATTTTATTTAATTTGCTTTGCAGAAAGGACTGTTTCAACGAAGTCACATATTGTCCTTACCTTCGAAATGCAGAGTAGATGATACAGGGACAACTGATGAAGGGGAATATTCTTTTTGTTGCATGTCTCATTTCTCTGTTGTTTTTTATCGTTGTTCAAAAAAAGTTTGGTTTCTATGTTTTCGTTTCTCATTGTGTTCAATATTTTTTTTGATGTCTTGTACCCATATATGTAGGTATGTACATATATGTATGTATATATGCATATATTTATATTATTATTATATATATATATATATATATATATATATCTGTATATATATAAGGCAGGATGTGTGTGTGTACGTGAATGTAGTTTATGCATATCCACAAATTAGCACGCATGTCGCTCAAATTTTAGGACGACATTCATCACGACCCTAGCAGTATTTTCGTCAAATTATTTTCCCCCGAGGCACCTGCGAATAGCGGTAAATAATTTTGAACCATAACTTCTAACAATTTTCATGGTGGAGAAATCCACCATTGTTTACAAATCGAACATAAGTTAAGTCCCCTTCTATCAATGGTGTAAAGTGAAGGAGAGAGAGAGAGAGAGAGAGAGATAACAGATTTTAAAAATTTCGACTTTTTTACTGAGTGATTGACAGGCAAAAACAGACAGACAGGTGTTGTTATATATGTATGTATGTATATATGGCTTCAGTCACACACAAGCATGTATGCGTACAAAACACATATATGCAATGTGTGTGTGTGTTGCCCGTATATATTATATATATATATATATATACACACACACACAATATAAACGATATTCTCCTTTTCTCCACAACTAATTTCCAAATTAGCTGAATCCATTGCTCTACTCATAGCAATATATAGCTGGCTATGCGTGAACACGGGAGAGAGCAGAAGTTACCAGAGCAAAAGACCTACATGTTGACTGTAGACACGCTCATTTGCAAAAGATCAGCTATTATTTTGTGAACAATATTTTGAAACTGTTCATGTTTTCGAAAGGAGAGATCTGACTCTCACATCTCTGCAGGAGAAGGTAGGCTTCTCTATTCCTGTAACAAAATTTACGTCCAGGTGCCAAATTTGCTTCAATTGATGGTATTACTCAAGTAGGAGGTGGTGGTGGTGGGACAGTGGCAGGGGCAAAGGCGTGCAAAAATATGTATGCAACAGGTGTATGTATGTATATGTTTGTGTGTGTGTTGCCCATATATATATATATACTTAGTTGTGATCTGAACATAACCGCTTCTCACACAGAGGATCGGGGGCCCTTTTGGGTGTTCTTGCTGGAAGGTTTCTCAACCCATGGGCAAAGGGATTCCTTATGGGATTTCCCAATCAAATTGTCTGCAAAATTTCAGCCAAAAGTTTACCAATTTCAACGGAATCGATGTTACTTAGTTTGCTTTGAAATAAAGAGCTTGATTAGCTTAATAATCCTAACTTAATCCCAAGCAAAGCTGGGCTATACTGCTAGTATATATATATATTGGGTTGGCAACTAAGTTCCTGCTGTTTTTTTAAATTTTGGAATTTATTGCATTTTTAAATTTTGGAATCTATTTTTTTTCTGAGAATTCTATTTTTGAATCATTTTGGAATCTATTTTGTTTTTGGTTTTTTTTTGTTTATAATTAATTTTTTGTTATTTTCAGATCATTAAAATGGAATGTCATGTTAAGAAAAACGACCATTTTCGACACCTCCTTCTTTTTGCCTTTAATCAAGGTTCTAAGGCCACAAAAGCTGCTCGCGACATTTGTGCTGTGTATAGAGAGGGTGCCATAGCTGAAAGAACTGCTCGTCATTGATATACCAAGTAAAAATGGAAATTTTGACCTCAATGACGCACCTTTTTTTGCATGGAATCAAGTACCCTGACCTCCTTACCCTAATATGCTGCAAATCCCTTATTTTGGTTCGGAAAAGGGGGTGGCAAATTGGAATTTTTTTTTCGTTGAATGAATTCCTTTGACATACTAAGATTACCCGTTCTAATATGCTAGAAAACCCTTTATGCTGTTCAAAAAATGGAGTGGGGTGAGGTGGAAGCCTCGGAAGTCTCACTCACTCCCAACATTTTACAGAAATAAAATTTCCAGCATGTGAATTACATGGTTCGTTATTAAATATATTGATACGAGGTCAGTTGAGAAAAAAAGTGCTATGACCCACTTTTGTTGGCTTGTAGTTGGAGAGTCTGGAAAAAAAGTTATTGCGCTTTGTTCTATCATTTTTTGGAGAAATTAATGGGTTTAGAAGAGACCTCTGACCCTTTTCCGGTCAAGCAGAGTTTAAGAAACCACCCTTTAAAATGCGACGAGCTGGGTTTGTTGATCAGTTGGCGAGAGAGAGAGTTGGCCGGGGTTAGTTAGTTCTGCCTGAGACAGCAAAAGGGCCGGAAAAGAGTCAGTTGGCAAAAGACAGCAGTGATATGGACGGTCAGCCAAGAAGGTGGCGATGGCGAGAGGCAACGACAACGTTGAGAAAGACAGACAGTGAATGTGAGAGATGACAAGTGAGAGGATGACAAACGTGGCGAGAAAGACAGGCAGATAGCATTGGGGACATGTAGAGCGAAAGAGAGGGATTACGGCGAAAAGGCACGGCTATTGTAGTAGGAGCTTGTAACGGTTTGTTTTGTTTATGTTTTGATGTGAAATGTAAAAGAAACGAGATTGTGACGTAAATTGTAATCTGTTGTAAAGAACTAAAAAAAAACTGAATTGAGGAAAAAGAAGGAAAAAGAATTGTTGAACTAAAAAGGAATTGTGTCAAAAAAAAAAGAACATTGTGAATTGTGTTGAAGAGAAAAAGAAAGAAAGAGAAAGACTTTAATGTTGAACTGTTTCGAACTGTATTGCGCTGAACATTTGTTTTGATTGCTTCGGACGTTCTGTATCGTGCATGCCTTTGTTGCTTTTCTTTTTAATTCTGTTGCATGTTATTTTCTTTAATGTATCTGCTATGTATCACATTTTATTTGATGTCGTAATAGTCGTATAAACTGTTCTTAAATGTAAGTTATTGCCTTCCGCCGTGTCTCTCTTCCTCTTGTTGTTGTTGTTGTTATCTCCGGTTGCCGGTTCGAGTTCGCTGCCATTCCCCACCACTGTTTTTCTCTCTGTGGCGGATTCTCTTCGACTGGGCCTGGTCAATCGTCGTCCAAGTTTGAGCAACGGCAGGTTCATAACAATATATATACATATATATAATAGCGTGTATGTAGACAGGTAAAAATTCAGACAAACTGCTACTTACCTCTTGCTGTTAAAAAAATGGATTAATTCTCAGTAAAACATACTTTTATGCTAGACCAACGTTTTACGAAAAAACAAAAACAAAAATCTTTCGTGCACAAACTAATTTTTGTGTATGGTGGGGGGGGAGAGAATTTTGTTTCTCTAGAGAAGCGATTTAATATGAACATATCTTTGCTTGAGGGAGAGAGGAAGAGAGAGAGAAAATAAAATTTGCATATCTACTGGTAAACTTTTACAAACTTAAATATTTTTCAATGTACGAGGAAAAATACAGAGATTAAGAATATGGAATTTTTTTTTTAATCTCAAATTTTCTATGGAAAACTCCAAACTGACTGAAACTGTAAATGTCAATATCCTAAAAATAACAGCCAAATGCCTGGAGAACATTTGTGACTGTGTGCTTGCACAACAATTTCAATGACATACGAATAAACAGAAAGTACAGAAATATATGTTCTACATATCTGTTATATATGTCTGCTTTCGTTTTCGCATATATGAAGTTTCTGAGGATGGCAGAAAAGCTATTTGATGCACCCAATAAAAGATTTGGGGGATGGGCTAATTTGCATTTTTCTGAAAAAGTTTATTCTGACATATAAAACCTAGGAATCCAAATAAACTTTTTCAGAAAAATGCATTTCTGAAGGGGAGGTGTGAATTTGCACTTTTTTCTACCCACTTTCAAGAATTCTTAATGCTTTGGCTTCATTTTTGTTTCATTTTATCTTCAATTATTTTTACTCTGTTTTTAACCCTTCTGTCATTATTCTCATTCTTTCTTTCTCTCTCTCTCTCTCCTCTCTCTCTCTTTCTTTCTATATATATATATATATAAATTTAAAATTAAGGATAAAATCTTTATAACAAATTATCGGTAGTTAGCGTGAAAAACCTCGTAAGAGAAAAAATACGTAAATTTTTCCACTTTGAAAATATTTATTTATATTATATAGAGGGTACTATTATTCATAGATACGCACGCAAGGAGGGACCCTTGCGGTCAAAACTACTAAAATAAACAAATTGTACCGAATGCAAAACTTCAAAGCAAGTCATTTAAAAACAGAATTTAGTTACATATCACCTGTGATTTCGCAATTAATGCAGAATATGCATTCTATGCTTATTAGTGCAACAAACTCAAGACATATAAGAAAAAACACAGCATTACAAACCCGACAGCCAACCGTAGAATTCGTCGCAGCATGTATGAATGTTTATCTTTACATATCTATGAAAATGGTGGGCTTATTTGCAATGCATTTCGGTAACAAATTGCTTACTCGGAGCAAAAATTCAGTATTGAACTATTCCGGTGAAAAATATAAATTTAAAATTAAGGATAAAATCTTTATAAGAAATTATCATCATGGATACATACACCCATATACACGCGCACATATACGCGCGCATACACAGCTCCAAGCCTATGTGTGTTTATGTACATGTTTACACGTGAGTGCATGTGTATGCTTATAGGGGCTTGGAGCCGTGTATGCGCGCGTATATGTGCGCGTGTATATGGGTGTATGTATCCATGATGGTATGTATGTACGAGATGACCATTAATTCAAAGAACTAGATTAAACGCTCAACAGCTCTGATTTACAACGCACTAGGTCCCCAGACAACTTCTACAACTAACTTTATCAATCTCCTGACCACCATGTTGGTCCGTAACCTCTATACATCCCTTATCTTTATATTTTTTTATATTTTTACAGTTTATCATGTTTATTCCTATGTTTTTTTTACTTTTTACTTTTATTTCTATTTCATCTTTACTTAATAACCTTATGCTTTACATTCATTTATATTCTTTATATTCTTTATATTCTTTATACCCCCTTTACATCTCCTTATATCCCTTTATATCTTTATACTCTACTATTT
>NC_043020.1:21714465-21716965 GCF_006345805.1 Octopus sinensis
CTACCTCCTTTATGAATAGGGCATATTTTACCTTCCTTCAGTTTTCTTGGAAGTTTGCCAGCTGCAAGGAAACTCTGAAAGAGAGACTGCAGTGGTCTTGCTAGGACTCTCTTACTTTTAGAAGGATTGCCGGGAATCCATCGGGGCCAGTAGCTGAGTCTGTTTTCATTTCATCTATAGCCTTTATTACATCGTCTTCCTTTATATCGATGTAATTTATCGTCGCTGCCTCTGATTTTATATCTGCAGTGGTAAAGAAGTCAGTTGGATTGGTGATTTGGAAATGCCCAAGGGGTGGAGGAAAACACTCTTGAATTGCTCATTCAGTATTTCACTTACCCTCATTGGTTTTCCTGTGAGTGTGCCATCCTTGTAAAGGAGTGGCCCTATCCTACAGTGCACTGTAGCTGTTTCTTTGGCATACCTGTAGAAAGCTCGGGGGTTAGATTTTATGTTGTCTATAGCCCAGGCTTCTTTGTCTGCTCTGTCCTTTTCATGGGAGAGTTGCAGACATTTTTCAATTTCGAACAGTTTTATTTTCAGGCGGGACTTTTCACTGCTTTCAATATGTTTGTTTAGGCGCGATTGAAATTTTTGTACGCCGTCTCATTAAAATTTTCCTCTCTCTGGGGATTTTGTTCTTGTGTACAGTGGCCTTTCTCTCTGGGACACATTTGTAGCATATGGCTTGCATTACAGACATGAATTGTTGAAGTTTCACATCGATGTCTGGCGAGGAGAGACATTCAGGCCAGTTTTGTTAAAGGATCTCTTTCTCAATTTGTTTCCAGTTTGCCTTATGGAAGTTCAAGCTGGAAAGATTCTGAGGGTTTCTTGTAGGCTGCATGTCCATGCTTTCCTTTGGCCCGTACATGGTCAGCTCTACCATGTTGTGATCCGAGAGTAGTGTCGGTGTCACTTTCACTTATGGGATAAGATCCATATTATTTGTGAAGCAGGGATCCAGTGTGTTACCTGCCCTGGTTGGTTGGAGTATTACTTGCTCCATGTACAGGGTGTTGATGAGGTTCAGGGGACCTCGCCTGTCCTCGTTCACATCTTGTCATTCCTGGGAGAGAAATATATATTATATTATATATATTATATATATATATATATATATATATTATATATATTACTATATTATATTATATATATATAATATATATATTATATATATATATATATATATATTATATATATATATATATATATTATTATAGATATAATATATATATAATATATATATATAATATATATATAATATATATATATATATTATATATATATATCTATATATATATATATATATATAATATATATATATAGTATATATAATATATTATATATATATAACTATTATATATATTTATATATTATATTAATATAATATATATATTATATATATATTATATATATTATATATATATATAATAGTCAACTGCTACAAAGGTAAAGGTGACGCCCTAGATACAAATAACTACAGGGGCATCAAGCTGTTGGATCAGGTAATGAAGGTTACGGAGAGGGTATAGCCCAGTTAATTAGAGAGAGGTTAGTTAGATGATATGCAGTTTGGGTTCGTGCCAGGGAAAAGTACTACTGATGCTATATTCCTGGTAAGACAGCTGCAGGAGAAATACCTAGCCAAAGGTAAGCCCTTGTACCTGGCTTTTGTTGACTTGGAGAAAGCCTTTGACAGGGCCCCCGATCCCTTATCTGGTGGTCAATGAGGAAACTAGGGATAGATGAATGGTTAGTGAGAGCTGTGCGAGCCATGTACAGAGATGCTGCTAGAAAGGTGAGGGTTGGCAACGAGTACAGTGAAGAATTCCGGGTAGAGGTTGGGGTCCACCAAGGTTCAGTCCTCAGCCCCCTCCTATTTATCATAGTCCTCCAGGCAATAACGGAAGAATTTAAGACAGGATGCCCCTGGGAGCTCCTCTATGCTGATGACCTTGCTCTAATTGCTGAGTCACTATCAGAACTGGAGGAGAAGTTTCAGGTGTGGAAACAAGGATTAGAATCGAAGGGCCTTAGAATCAACCTAGCCAAAACCAAAGTCCTAATAAGTAGGAAGGTTGACCACCACAAACTACTTCAGGTAGATGGCCCTGCTCGATCTGTAAAAAAGGTGTAGGTAGAAACTCTATAAGGTGCACCAAGTGTAAGCTATGGACACATAAGAGGTGCAGCAATGTCAAGGTAGGCTAACTGGGAAGATAGTTTTCGTATGTGGCAGATGCTCAGGAGAAATAAACACTGGAAATGTGCAGAGACCAACTGCCTACCACGTTCCAGGGAGACAAACTAGAAGTAGTTGATAGCTTCCGCTACCTAGGAGACCAAGTCAGTAGCGGGGGTGGGTGTGCTGAAAGTGTGACTGCTAGAGTAAGATAGCCTGGGCAAAGTTTAGAGAGCTCTTACCCCTGCTGGTGACAAAAGGCCTCTCGCTCAGAGTAAAAGGCAGACTTTATGATGCATGTGTACGTACAGCCAT
>NC_043020.1:21719465-21809465 GCF_006345805.1 Octopus sinensis
ATATGTATATATATTATATATATACAGATTTACCGTTTGGTGAATGTAACCGAGTATGTGGTGATTACAATAGCTTGCCAAATTGTTAGTTATAACAGCAGTTCCTGGAAGAATGTTGTGGCTAATAACATTCCGTTTCTGTACACCTATCGGGTACAAGTTGAAGAAATCCTTTTCTTGTTGTGGTGTCATAGCATCCGACACCCCAAGTTTTGCGACATATTCTTTCTACATTGTTCTTGCTATTGAAGAACAAGCTGTCATCGATCTCCACTATATGAACCGAACTACGAGGGACGTTCAATAAGTAATGCCTCTGACCCACTTGCAGTTGTTTGATCTAGCTGAAATTTTGCATGTGCAATCATTTATATTTCTATAGAGTAAGGGGCAAATTACAGCTCTGAATTAATTGTGGTTTCTGATTTACAGGTGTTTGAACCGAGTCAAGTGTGAAATGGAGCCTGTTGAGTGTCGAGCAGTGATCCGGTTTTTGTATTTGAAAGGACGCACACCACGGGAGACTTTTGATGAAATGAAAGTAACTTATGGTGATGATGCCCCATCATATGACCTTGTAAAACGCTGGCATCGTGAATTCAAACATGGTCGGAACTCTGTGGAAACAGCTCCCAGATCTGGTCGCCCACTTCTGCCATTGATGAAGCATCTGCCCGTCAAGTTGAGGCTGCCATTTTGGAAGATTGACGCATAATTATTCGCCAAATAGCCCATGAGGTCAAGATTAGTACCGGGTCTGTGGAAACTATCATTCATGTCCATTTGCATATGCAAAAGGTGTCTGCCAGATGGATTCCCAGGTTGCTCACGCCTTTCCAGAAGCAAGAACGCGTCGAGTGCTCAAGGGTGAATTTGGAGATGTGCCAAGAAGATGAGTCAAAATTTTTCAAAAGACAGATTACACAGGATGAAACCTGGGTCCATCACGATGATCCAGAGACCAAAGCCCAGTCAATGCAGTGGAAGCACCGTGACTCACCCCCTCCAAAGAAGGCAAGGGTGCAGCCCTCCGCTGGCAAGGTCATGCTCACAGTCTTCTGTGCGAAACCGGGACCACGACAATAGACAAGTACCCGAAAGATCGCCAAAAACATTTTACAAAAATTTTCAGAATCATAATCTCCATATTTTTCTGCATATTAAAAAAAAAAATTCTGAAAATAGTGAAAAATGAAGGAAAGAGAGGGGGGGGTTTTAAATTAGAAATGTCGATTTTTGCCAATTTTTTTGCAGATTCGTATTTTCCGTACCCGAAAAGGCCCCTTGGAAAAGATTTTCCCCACAAATTTCTTTATAATCGTTTGAAAGGTATTTCTATAAAATTTCATTGAAAAAACTCTATTTTCGTAAAAGCTACGAAAGAAAAGCTCGGATCTTGTGCATTTTCCAAAGTCCTTTCCCCACCCTCCTCCCGTTGCTTTGCGTCCTTTTTGTTTTTTCATATCGTTTCCTACACATTGTTTTATACACATTCCAGTATATTTTTTGGATTTTCATTTCCGGGTAAACATTAACCAAATTTTTATTCTGAAAATTTTCTGAGCTTGAAGCTTGAATTCCGAGATTTCTCGTTTATCATATGGATATTTTGAAGATTTGTATATTTTGTAGACTAAATCAAACTTTCACTTTCCGGTCTTGCAAAAAAAAAAAAAATCAAACAATAATAAAAATAAAGGAAAGAAATCCTGTTTTCATCCTGAAAAAGAAATACAGTGTAAATACCTTCATTGAGCCTTGAAAACGAAGAAGTACCGAAATACTAAGAGTAAAGAAAATTATTACGAATTTGGAGAAGACGCTTCAAATTTCACTGACCACTTGATGCTGTAACGAAGAGAGTATCCTCGGTAACTTTGGCCGGAAGACTTAGCTTTATGTCGTCCATTATTCTCACTGGCAGACGATAACTTTTTAAACGATGAACGGAAGTTTTCATTCGTTTTATATATAAATGTCTAATTTCTTATGAAACGAAAATTTATCGTATTAAAAATATGGGGGCGATCTTACGATACTAGTCACACGACATATAAACCACTTGTGTTTATTTACATTTGTGAAGATGATCGTCGGTTTCCGTAAAATTTTTTTTTTTTTACATTTAGGTTCGGGAGAAAGGGGATCTTTTGAAGTCAGCGTGAAGGCGAAAGAGACAGAGAAAACACGATTGTATGAGGGAAGTTCTTTTGAAGTTGGCGTGAATCAAGAATTGATGTGCGTGTGTGTACTGCTGTGTGTGTATATGAGAGAGAGATAAATGACATTTTTTAATTCACTTTTTGTAGTGTGTGAATGATTGACAGAGAAGCGGGATCTTTTCTGTTTGATAGACGGAATTTTCTAGTTAGCTAAAAAATTTGAAACTTCGTATACTGGTAGAATGTGTCAAAAGAAAACATTATTGAAAACAAAATTGTAATTCGTAACTTAAACGTAGTTTAATTTTTACGAATTTTAACCAATGAAGTCCCAACATCTTCGAATTTTAACCAATGAAATCCCAACATCTTCGAATTTTAACCAATGAAATCCCAGCATTCCTGCGTTATCGATGACGGCGGCGAGCTGGCAGAAACGTTAGCACGCCGGGCGAAATGCTTAGCGGTATTTCGTCTGTCGTTACGTTGTGAGTTCAAATCCCGCCGAGGTTGACTTTGCCTTTCATCCTTTCGGGGTCGATAAATTAAGTACCAGTTCCGCACTGGGGTCGATGTAATCGACTTGATACCTATGTCTGTCCTTGTTTGTCCCCTCTATGTTTAGCCCCTTGTGGGTAATAAAGAAATAGATATTGATAAAGAAATATAGCAGACGCACGACACACACACACACACACACACTCTCTCTCTCTCTCTCTCTCTCTCTCTCTCTCTCTCTCTCTCTCAAACACATGCATATACATTTGCACAAGCACATAGTAATTAGTATATAAGCGTACGCACACAAGCAAAAATACACGTTCGTGTTTTGCCACTTGCAACAAATTTGCACTAAAGGTAAATAAACCAGAAGGGGGGGGGGTCAATGTTTCATCGTTTCGGGGTCGGTAATTAAGTACCAATTACGCACTGGTGTCGAGGATTTTTTCCCCAATTTATATCACAGCTTCCGACAAGCTGGGGGCATCCTTTTATGAAAAAATATTTCGCAAATTTTTTACAATACTACTCACACTCCACGCGCAAACTCGGGACCGATTTAGGCATATTATTGTTTTGTTTTTATTGTTTCTGGCCCTTCAAAACCATGGGAGAAGCCTTTTCGGCAAAAAAAAAAAAGAAAATATTCAAAAAATATCGTTAATATTTTTATTGGGAGACGAAATTCATCAATTTAAGAGATATAGCTGTTATTTCTAGCACCTGTAGAAAACAGAAGAGAGAAAGGATGAGTAAGACGTGTGCGTGTGAGTTTTTAGATGCAGTAAATAATTTGAGCTCGAATGCTGCGATTTCATTGGTTAAAATTCGTAAAATTAAACTATGTTTAAGTTACGAATTACAATTTTGTTTTCAATTTTGTTTACAGTAATGTTTTCTTTTGACACATTCTACCAGTATACGAAGTTTCAAATTGTTTAGTTAACTAGAAAATTCTGTCTATCAAACAGAAAAGAGAGGTTATGTATGTATGAATGGCTTTAGTGACACACACACGCACGCAGGTTGTTATGTATGTATGGCTTCAGTGACACACACACATACACACGCGCACAGATGGCATGCCAACTTCAAAAGAACTTCCCCGATCCAATTGCGCTCTCTCTGTCCCTTTCGCTTTTACTCCGACTTGAAAAGATACCCTTCCCCCACACCTCACTTATATAAAAAAAATAATAAAAATTTTATGGAAAGCCACAACCTTCTTCATAAACATAAACAAAAACCACGTGCACCATAGTTTGACAACTATGGTACTCATACCGTAATTTAGCCAGATATGGATCTTTTCAATCTCAGTTACAGATTTTTTAATTAATTTTTTTTTTTAACTAAACAGTTTGAAACTTCGGATACTGGTTGAATGTGTCACGTAGAACATGGTTTACTCTTAACGTTTTTGACAAAATTTCGTATTTTAGAAGTTATTTTGTGTTACAGTTGTCGTATTTGAGTAATTTTAACCAATCAATGACATGTATTCAGCTGAAGAAAGTTACTGCTGTTTGCGAAAGTAATGGAAGAGCAACAACTTCTGGGTCATCAGGTCATCTGTTTTGGACACTGCATACATATATGTATGTAAATACACAGACACATGTATATGTATACACACACACACATGCAACTTTTTGAACGCTGAGGAAAGGGAAGTGTGTGTGAGGAATACATAGCTTTTAGGAGAGAGGGGGGTTGTGAAGTTGACAGTTGTTCATGCAGCATTTCTGCTATCCATCATACACATACACACACATTCATATGTAAAGCTGATAAAACCCCGAAAAGGAGAGGATTTAATAAATTAATATGCAGCGGTAGATGGTGATAAGTTTATATAAAGCTATTGTTCAGATCGTCAACACACCACCACTCTCCGTTCTCTCTCTCTCTCCGATTTATCATGTTAAAAAAATCAGGCGCAATCACTGAACGAGTTAACTAAAATCAGCCATTAAAACATATATTTGTGTGTATGAGTGCATGTATGTGTGTATGTATGTGTGCATGTATTTATGCATGTGTGAGAATCTGTATAGTTGCTTGACGTGCTGGAAATAACAACCAAATCTCTCTCAATGTCACATGCTAACATTATATAAACAAGAGGACACATTGGATTAAAAAAAAAAAGACTCTGCCGGTTACGACGACGAGGGTCCCAGCTGATACGATCAACGGAACAGCTTGCTCGTGAAATTAACGTGCAAATGGCTGAGCATTCCACAGACATGTACCCTTAACGTAGTTCTCGGGGATAATCAGCGTGACACAGAGAGTGACAAGGCTGACCCTTTGAAATACAAGTACAACTCATTTTTGCCAGCTGAGTGGACTGGAGCAACGTGAAATAAAGTGTCTTGCTCAAGGACACAACGCGTCGCCGGGAATCGAACTCACAACCTTACGATCATGAGCCGAATGCCCTAACCACTAAGCCACGCGCCCTAACATACACATTGGATAAGATGGAAAAAATACACACACACGTATTATTCCCTATAAAAGAACTTTCTGTTGTCAAAAACGTTAAGAGTAAACCTTGTTCTATGTGACACATTCAACCAGTATCCGAAGTTTCAAACTGTTTAGTTAAAAATAATTAATTAAAAAATCTGTGGCTGAGATTGAAAAGATCCAAATATCTCTTTATATATAAACAGCAAAATATTTGTGTGTTTGTGTATCCTTTATACAAATCCACAATTTTTCAGTTAGAGGGCTCGCACTTTCTATGGTCATTCAAAACCGTCCAAGGGTAGTCGTGCACATCTTTACATTTCCCCAGTCACCCCCGCAAAGCCATTAAAAAATCAATAGAAGTGACTTTTTTGTGAATTTTCTATCCAAAACACAATCAAAATGCCCGAAACTTGATATGCCAATTGAATGCCAGCTAGCTTTATGTGATTGGTTGGAGATTTGGACAGTACTAGGCCTCGAAACCGGTTTTATATTATGATCAGTAAAACCGAAACCAATTTGCCAAAACCGATTTTAAGGCTTGCTGTTTCGGATCTTTTCAATAAAAGATGTTTTATGTAACACATTCTACCAGTATACAAAGTTTAAAAGTGTTTAGTTACAAATAACTATTTTTTAAATGTGCCGGTCAAAGTGAAATGATCCGCTGTATTTTTTTTTTTGTTTGTTTGTTTTTTTTCGCAAAACATTTCTCCATTTTTTCTTTTCAAGAAATATCGTTGAAACTGAACTAACTGAACTGTTGTCGGTCACCTTTAGTTGAGAGTGCAGTCTGTTTCATTGAAACATATTGCAACATATCAATTCTCACCTTCTTTCCCCTTGAACCTTAGATCAGCACCTTGTCATCTCCTTCGCTAACCCCTGGTTGACTCTTTGAATTTGCAGGTAACTGAGTTTATTCATAGCAAGTCAAAGGGATGCTGTTAGTCTTCAGTCGGGTGATCTTTCCCGTTGAGCAGAAATGTCAAAACCTTGACTTTCTTGAGGTATTTACATAACCCAAGGAAATTTAAAGGTGAGTCGATTTCTGGACCTTTTCTATTTTTGAACGAAACAACATTTAAGGAAGTATGCTGAACAAACATATAGATTATTTCCTGAACATGATGCTGAGAACACAACAGAATTATACAAAGAAAATGAAATAGGAGGGAACCTAAAAACAAGTGTTACTGTTGTCCCATTTACTTATGAAGGTAATGGACTCATTCGTGAATACACAAGCACAATGAAGAAAATGAATGAAGAGCCCACAATCGACTAGTCGTGACTAGTCGATCCTACAACGACTACCTAGCAAAGTAAATAAAACACAAAATAATTTTTTTACACAAAGTAAATAATTTTTTAAAAACAAAGTAAATAAAACACAAAAACACAAAGTAAGCATCAACTAGCTAGTGCCTATGCGCGCACTGGGACCACTCTTCTTAAGTAGTACCCGCGAAAACCGGTTTTGAGATTTACTTATACTTGAACTCAGTTTTGGGAATTATTGGTTTTTTGCGAGCCCTAGACAGTACTCGCGTGTATGTGCGCACGCACACAGCTGTATATGCATGCACTAGCTCTATGAGCCGGCAAAGCCGAGTCATAGTGCTAGTTTAACATAAAATGTAAATAGCTTCTTTTGTAATAAAAATGGAAACATTTTTGAACACTTGATTTAGAATGAGAGTATCTCAATGTTGTCACTCTTCCGAACTAATTGAAATAGCAGTCTACGATCTCAAAAATAAATTATTGATTTAACAATGTAGTATTTGATATACAAAAAGATAGGCTAGTTATGGTGAGAACATGTTTGATTATAGGTTAGATCTAATGTTATTTTTTGTTTGCGTTCGTTTAATTTTTATTCTATTTTCGACTTGAATAACATTGAAAGTTTGAATCAACTAGAAATAGTTAAATATTAGAGCAGTTAAAGAATATGTCGATTTATGACCTCAACATTGTTGCTTTGTTAGTAAAAAACATTTTCTTTTGTGATTTCATACTATTCTTCTGTTCTTGAACTTTTACCAGTTTCATTCAGGCAATCTTCCAATATCAGTCGCATAAATGTCAAAATACACAGCTGATTATTCGGTAATTTACGTAAAGAATTCTTATTTATTTACTTTTGTTTTCATGTCCTGTTGAAACCGATATTTGTGTGTAAGCTGTCTAGTCCATTATTCAGGATAAAATGCAGTCAGTAGAGTGGGTATATTAATGAAAATATACAGTATTATAGCCATTACAGCCAATCTTACCAATCAGTTTTGCACTTGGGGTTCAACAGAGTGTTGGGTAACAGTCCAATTATGTAACCCTGAGCTCTTCAGAGGTAGCTATTATAGAATAAAATATGGTGACTGCTCTCTATTGTTGTAAGTGAGTAGGCGGTGACCAGTAATAAAGTCAAAAGAAAAAAAATCACAGTAATAAAATGGTTAGGGAAAAAAGTCCCAATTTATGGCGGCTGGTAATAAAGTCACAATTAATTTATGAAATCTGGAGAAAACCCCTACCCCAACCCTAGACAAAACCCCTGTGACTTTTTTTCCTGTGTCTTTATTTCCATAACTTTTTCCTGTGACTTTTTTTTTACCTTGGTTCGAGTAGACACATCTGGTTTGTGGTTGCTTTGAGAAAGATGATGAAATAAATTGAGCTGGGATTAGGTTAAGAGTTATGTTCCTTGGTATCAAAAGCATCATCTCTGGTGGTGGTTTTGTTGCAAATCAGCGAAAATTTTCTGGGAAAGAGTCTGTGGGAAATGTGTATCTTTAAGGTTGGTGTTCTTGTGGAGATGGAATGGGTGCTATATGTATAGCTTTTGCATGGAGTGGGGGGGAGGGGAGGGCATGCACATCTGTGTTTTCTTTCATGTTTTGGTTAAATTCTTGGCACATTTACGTATGCATGCAGTGTGTGTAAAAGTACAATATGTGTAGGGTCTTATATTGGTGGTGGTGAAAAATAGTTTATTGGGTGGATGTCCACTGTGCAGTCCCCATATTTCATTCCATAACAGTTACCTCTGAACAGCTCAGGGTTCCATAATTCGACTGTTACCTAACACTTCAGTGAACCCCAAGTGTGTAAGATCAATCGTAAAGGATATATCATACTGTACCCTTCAATTAATATACATACATGCAAACACATACATAAAGCTGAACACTCTTGCTCACGCAAACACACACACGTACACCCATTATCTTTCATATACACATACATAAATACATACATCTTGTAATGTATATAAGTATGCAGATTTGCATGTGTATTATAAATCTGTGTGAGTGCATATGTACAACATGTACTTTTGTGTATGAATGTTTAATAATGGAAAGCAAGGTTTATGATATCAGAAGAATATTGTCTTCTTCCATCATCATTTGTTCTTTGTGTAGTTCAGGCTTCCGGCAGGTGAAGAGAAAAGACTTCAAGTACAAATGCCATTTACAACTGGTTTATTTACAGGTTTTACAGGATAGGTGAAGTGTGCTTCTCTCAGCTACCATCTTTAGCTGTGTGCGTTGTGTATGTAGCTCCATTAGTGTGGGTGCAAATTGCCTCCAGCCAATGATGTTGTTCAGCCAGAGCTGCTGAAAGGTGGCTCCAAAAAGAGAGAGATTTTAATCTCATCCAATATGGCACTGGCTGCTTGTGACGCTACAAGGGCTTCCCCTGAGTGTGGAAGTATGAAAACAGAATAATTGGAGCAGGCACAAGAAAGAGTAAAGATTGCAACCAACAAGATATGGTACAAAAATGTGACAAGTCAAATAGAAAAATAACTGCAAGAAATATAAATTGGCATGCACAAAATTTCACAAAATGTTCAATGGCAGAATATTGGAACTGTCCAGTAACACACACAAAAAAAGATTGTCAGATATAAATAGTTTTAGTGACATAGGTTTTGTTCATGTTAGGCAGTGGCAACAAAGGTATTGGTGATGGTGTGGTCAAAGGTGGATGTATAAAGGATCAAAAGTGGGTGTGTTTGGGGTGTCATCGAAGGGTGTGGACACCTCAAAATGTGCCCTTTTAAGTCTGTTGACTGACACGGTCTCTGCCCGACCATTGATGTCGAGACTAAAAGTTTTGGGTTTGTGCGATGGCACACAAAATGGTCCCTTATAAGAAGAAACGGGAGGTCCTCTGACAGAATCATCCCGCACAAAAACAGGAGTCCATTTGTCAATATCTGGAGGGACGTGAGAGGGAATAGACTGGTCATGTGGATGCATGGGTAGAAGACTTGAGAAATGCGAGCGAAGTCTGGTGACATATAATGTTGGATCAAGAGGCAATGAGTTTTCTGGCGCTAACATTGTGCCAGGGTGGTACTGCAGAGGAGTTCAGCAAAGGAGAAACCTAAGTCTGCTTTAACAGCAGTGCGACAACCAAGAAGAACTGTAGGGTGGCCTTCAGTTGCCTGTGAAAACGTTCAACCATCCCGTTAGAAGCTGAGTGGTAGTTGGTCATACAAATATGAACTCCTAGGATTCATGATAATTCACAACATAGGGAAGCCTCGAACTGGCGTCCATGATCAGTGGCTATTTTAGCAGGGACTCCAAAGCAAGCAATCCAGTTAGAAACGAAAGCTTGAGTAACTGACTCAACAGAAATGTCCACTATTGGAATGACCTCTGGCCAACAAGAGAAACGATCGACGCATGTCAATATGTAAGAGAAACTGCAGCTGACAGGCCATGGTCCAACCAGATCAATGTGGACAACTGTCCAAGAGGAGCACAAATGTGTCTCTGGATTTTAGAATGCTGACATTTTACACAAGAGCGTGCCCAGTCGGTGATCATCGGGCGCGTATTAGGCCAGAAAAAACGAGCTGTAATAAGCTTCACCGAGGCAGTGACACCAGGATGTGACAGTGAATGCAAGGCATCAAAAATGGAGCGTTGGTGGTTCTCAGGTACAAACGGTCTGGGAGAACCAGTAGCTGTATCACAAAGAATGGTGCCTTCAGCAGATGGAAGTGGAAGATAGGCAAACTTGCAACAGGACAACTTGGTAGAAGTTAAATCCAAAGTGTCCAGAGCTGGCTGATTCTGCACAATGGCAGTTAAATCGATTGCAGCAAGAGATGAAAGGGAGCACATAGGAAGACGAGAGAGTACATCAGCAGGCACGTTCTCTGTTCCAGATATGTGCCGAATGTCACTCTTGAACTGGGAAATGTAGTCCAGGTGTCAAAAAGTACAAGGCATTTGTCCGATTTAGATGACAGCAAACATAAGAGGCTTGTGATCAGTATAAATCACAAAATCTCGGCCCTCGAATTGATATTAAAAATGGCGAACGGACAGGTAGATTGCCAAGAGCTCGCGATCAAACATACTGTACCGACATTCAGCTGCCTTTAATTGACAAGAAAAAGCCGCCAAAGGTTTAGTCTAATTGTCTACGGTGTGCTGCAAAACAGCACCAACCACAGAATCCAATGCATCAACGGTCAAAGAGAGAGGAGTGTTGGGAACTGGATGTACAAGCAAAGAGTACCGAAGCTGTTTCCTTCTTAATTGACTCAAAAGCAGATAACGCCTCATCAGATAAAGCAATAGGAGAATTCTTTTTGGTATCTGCTTTCAAAAGCCGAGTCAAGGGAAGTAACTTGTTTGCACAATTTCTAACGAAGCGTCTGTAAGAATTGGCAACACCCAAAAAATGATAGAGTTGGCGTAGTGAAGTGGGGGGTGCGATGCGCTGAATTGCATAGACTTTGGAAGAAAGAGTTCTGATCCCATTGGAGTCGATATAATGCCCCAGAAATTCCAGAGTGAACTGCCCGAAAACACACTTATCGGGGTTGATTCACACATTGTAGACGCGAAGATGCTGAAAGAGTTGATTCAAGTGCTGGAGATGATTTTTATGCGTTTGCAATGAGTATGTCATCAACGTAAGCAAACACAAAATCAAGTCCATGAGCAACTTCGTCAATAAATCTTTGGAATGTACTCGTGGCGTTCTGCAGACCGAAGCTCATAAAAAGGAACTCAAAGCTGCCAAAAGGAGTAGTGATGGCAGTTTTTGGATTGACCGGAATCTGGTGATAGGCATGGACAAGGTCAACATTTGAAAAAAATAGTACAACCATGCAAATTAGAGGAGAAATCTTGATTTCTTATGGGATATCGATAGGGAACAGTGACCACATTCAAACGTCTGTAATCCCCCACCGGGTGAAAATCAGAATCCCTTTTTCGAGCCAAATGAAGGGAGATGCCCAAGGGCTGGTGGAGGGGTGAATAAGGCCAAGCTGGAGCATGTGCTCAAACTCAGACCGAGCCTTCTTAAGACAATCAGGATCAAGTCGCCGCAAGCGTGAAAAGACAGGTGGCCCAGTGGTGGTAATATAGTGGAGAGTCGAGTGGGTAGGTTTTGCTGTTTGGAATAGCTGATCCACCAGCACTGGGAAAGAAGCTAAGAGTGAATGAAATTCATCACCAGCATTGGCAACATTGGTAGTGGCTTTTGGAGGCGTAGACAAAGACGTAGAACCATCGACAAGTCTCTGTCGCATGACATCTACCAATAGATTAAAATTGTTCAAAAGTCTGCACCCAGAATAGGATGTGGGAGATCAGCTATGACAAAAATCCACCAAAAATCCCGGCAAAGATTAATGTCGATATTTAATGAAATTTGCCCATACTTTGCAATGGAAGACCAATTGACTGCATGCAAGGTGATCTCTGAGCACTTTGGCTTGTTTGTAGCGAGAAGCAAAGGCCAAATAGAGCAACTAGAACCTGTGTCAACCATAAAAGCCTGATTAGACACGCAGTCCTTCACAAAAATTGCACGATTTGGGGATTAGTGGTCGGAAGTGTTTGACGTGCTCAAAACCTCCACAGGTCGTTTTCCAACACCTGGAAAGAACAGTGTGGAATGCATTTGTGTGCGTTATACTGATACCTGGCGTGGTACCAACAAAGACTGGAATGAGAAAAGAGGAATCGGTCGAGCATGAACGGGACCAGCTTCAATTTCAACTATGCGAAGAGTTGGAGTGCCCTCCCCATAGTGCATCCATTCGGCACATTAAGGAATCAAGTTTAACCAAAATATCATCCTGTGGAGAGGAAGATGTGGCAGAGGAAACCTCTGAGCAGGAGAAGACATGGCAAGGTGCTGGCTGGATTGCAAATTCTAAAATTTTATCAACCATGGTGGCAAGTTGATCCACAGTGTTGGTATCAACTGCTGTAGCTAAGATGGTTTGCACATTGGGAGGTAGCCAGGAGAAGAAAAGCTTCCGTAAAAGCAAGTTGTCCTCAGTCGTGTCGCTGAGCTCACGGAGACACTGTAAAAATTGAGTCGGCGTCCTGTCACCTAACTCCTCATTTTGCATAAGCTGCTTAAATTTAGACCCCGCAGATTTCGTGTTTCGGCAGAGAACCTTGGATTTGACCCCCTCGTACATTGCATCTGGACGAGGATCAGTGATGAAATCCCTGACTGAAGGAGTGAGTGGTGCAGGAATGCTACAAACGAGAAGATTCAACTGACAGGATGAGGGTACAGCATGTGCTGCAAAATAGGCCTCAAACTGAGCGAACCAAAGTGAGATGTCACCTGTATACGAAGGGATGTATCAACAATTCTGCCAGCTCTAATGTTTAATCCTAATTTAGTTCATGTACGCAAGACAGACCTCTGTCTTAGCAAATTACATGTTTTATGCATTTAATTCATGCAAACAGAACTTAATAGAATTTAACAGAAAAGGACAATTTGGCCATTTCCTAAAATGACATTGTCTTTCCTTTTCTTGCTGTACCTTTAGCATGAATTATAGCAACAGTTTGGGATTGCACAATAAACCATCCACTAGAACAGAACAACTGTTCACTAACTAACAAAAAATAGGTCTTCTTCTTTATAAATATCAGTGAAACTTTTTGACGCACTTTCCTTTTCTATTATTGAAGACAAACTAGAGTTTGTATCCATATAATTTTCTTTCTCCTTCAAGATGTTTCACAAGTCTAAAATGTCAGAAATCATTTTTATTAACATGATATTTTGCCCATCCCATTTTCAGTCCTCCTAGCTCCCCCCCCCCCCCGGCTGTCCAGGAGGACCTGCTTTCTATATGAGAAACACTGTACTAGAAGACCTGGAACTTTCTCTCTCACACAAACTTGCATGCACACATTACATTACTGTACATACATCATTATCATATATTATTCTTTTATCCTTTTACTTGTTTCAGTCATTTGACTGTAGCCATGCTGGAGCACCACCTTTAGTCAGAACTTATTCTTTGTAACCCTAATACTTATTCTGTTGCTCTCTTTTGCCAAACCACTAAGTTATGGGGATGTGAACACACCAACATCGGTTGTCAAGTGATGGTAGGGGAACAAACACACACACACACATGCATATATATGCACATACTTACATGTATACCTATATACATATGCATATGTGGGCACTGGACATCACAAAACATAAACAACAAAAAATACGATGACATGTTTCTTTCAGTTTCCATCTACCAAATTCATTTACAAGGCTTTAGGTGGCCCAAGGTTATAGCAGAAGAGAGTTGCCCAAAGTGCCATGCAGTGGAACTGAACCCAGAACCATGTGGTTGGCAAGAAAGCTACTTACCACACTGCCACTCCTGTGCCTTAATGTCCATGTTCCATGCTAACATGGGTTGGCTAATTTGATAGGATCCAATGGGTCCCAGAACTATAATGTGCCCCAGTGTCTCCTTTGGCTTGGTTTCTATAGCTGGATACCCTTCCTAATGCCAACATGCTTATAATGGGTGCTTTCTTGTGCCACTGGCACTAGTGCAGTCACCATGTTTGCAAGAGCACTAACTCTAAGGTGACAGCTTCATGTATAGAGATGAAGGGTTAAAGTATGAGAGGAGGGGCTAGAACAGAAGAGGTTCCTTGCTGTAGAAGAGCTACATGACTACTCACATTTTGAATAGAGCTAGGAAGAGATAAAAATAGTGGTGATGAGGTGTCTATGTGGACCTTCACTGTATGAAGTAGTAGAGAGAATGGATACAGAAGAACTAGGAGTGAAGGTGGGTGGAGTTTGTAAGAGTTTTGGAGTAATGAGATAAGGAATAGGTGAGGGGAGGTAAGTAACAGCTGTAAAGGCTGAGTAGGACTGAAGGGTGCTTGTAGTGAATGGCAGATAAGGGATGGGGGATGACCAATAATGGATGAGCTGGGAGAGGTAGGAAGCAGTAGATGATTGCCAATATAGAAAAATAGTGGTGAGAACAGCAGAATTGTAATGATGATACAGTGGAAAGAGAAAAGACAAAGAGATAATGTGGTTTGATAGGTTGCCTTTAGGGAGAGATCAAGGCAATGTCTTAATTTACTATTTTTGATTCTAGATTTATTAGTATAAGACAGAAGTTATGGATTTCTAATCCATCTTAATAATACTTTGAAAAGAATGATTAAATAACCCATTTACAAAATGGGTGGTGATGATAACTACCATCCATCAAGTCCCCAGTTTGCACATAGGGGAATGGGCTAGGTTAGCTGCAAATACTCAATAAGCAGTCCTGGACAAATTCACAGGTTGTCTTTTGGCAAGGTGTAACACCTGTCAGCCACCCTGCTAGGGTCACAGTGAAATCCTGAAAAGAGTGGAAATGTCACTATCATTGGAAAGCAAGATGGTTGTAGGGAATGGAATGCAAGACATATAATACTTTCTTTTGGATTTCTTCCCACTTTACTGAACAAATTATACTTTTGTGAAACTTGGTCTGGGAAACTCGCCAGCTTGACTGGTACTGCAATTGTCTATAGGACGTTCGACTATAAATGAGTAATTAGCAATCAAAAGACATTCCATAACTTGTATTAACTTCAGAAATTCATCCCACATTGCTTGTTGAGTAGTTAAACAAGGAGCATGTCCCAGCTCCAACTCAGTGTTTCAAAAATCAGCTCCAGAGCCAAACTGTGTATTTGAAATGCAAGCAAAATACACTTGTCTCCACCTTCAATGTGTGCATCCTCAGAAACCTAAATCAACTCCCTGAACTTGTTGCCTCATCCATTAAGCACAAAATCAATGTTATCTGTGTGCAAGAACACAGGCTTTATCATGACAATGTTGAGCTGAAATACCGTGATGCTGGTAGAGGCTGGACTTTCATCTCAGCCTCAGCTTGGAAAAATTCTACCAATTTTACCATTGGCAGTGTAGGCATGCTACTAAGCCCACCTACCCTTAAATCTTTAAGCAGCATAATGAAAATTCATTCAAGAATAGTAATAGCCTCTTATCAAGGATATCCAGAAACATCACTCATACTCACCAACAAACACAACAGATGAAGAAGTGATTTCCAATTTTTAACTGGCTCTCTCTTTATCAGTGAGACAAATACCAAAGCATATAGTTCTCATAATTGGAGATGTTGAGAATACCCACATCAAAAAGTCTGAAGTCCACGAATATACATTCCACGCAACCATGACCAGAAATGGCCAATATCTAATTGAATTTATTCTTGAAAATCAATTAAAAACCAAAGCCTTAGTAAGTAGACAAATCACAAATCCTTTCAGGTGGGTGGCCCTGCTCAATCTGTAGAAAAGGTGTAGGTAGAAACTCCATAAGATGTATGTAGCATAAGCTATGGACACATAAGAGGTGCAGCAATATCAGAGGAAGGTTATCAGGGAAACTAGTTTTTGTGTGTGGAAGATGCACAAATACAATTAACACTAAAAATGTACAGAAAATAGACTCCATCAAATTTGGGGTGTGGGGAGCTAGAAGTAGTTGATAGCTTTCATTATCTAGGTGACCAAGCTGATAGAGGAGTTGGATACTTTGAGAGTTTAGTTGCGAGAATAAGAATAGGCTGGGCAAAGTTCAGAGAGCTTCCACATCTGTTGGTAGGTAACAAAGGACATCTTCCTCAGAGTGAAAGAAATTGTATGATGTCTGTGTGAACAGCCATACTACACGACAATGAAACATGGGCTGTGACTGCTGAAGAAATGTGTAGGCTTGAAAGAAATGAAGCTATTATGCTTCACTGGATGTGCAGTTTTAGTGTTCATATATGACAGAGTGTAAGTGTCTTAAGAGAAAAGTTGGGCATAAGAGACAAGATGTGGTGTGCATGAGAGACAACTATGTTGGTATGGTCATGTAATGCATATGGACGTGGACAGCTGTGTGAAGAAGTGCCAATCTCTAACAGTAGAGGGAAGCTGTAGAAGAGGAAGTTCAAATGTTGGGCCTCACGGAGGCAATGACTATTGACCTAAACCTTTGGTGATGTGCCATGCTTGAGAAGACATGTCAAGCTAAGTGAAATCATTGTTGTTGGTGTGACATAACTGGTACCCATGCCAGTGGCATGTAAAAAGCATTTTTCAAGTATTGGGCCTCACGGAGGCAATGACAAATGACTGAAACCTTTGGCAATATGCTGTGCTTGAGAAGAAGACCCATCAAGCCAAGTGAAATCATTGTTGTAGCAGATATTATGGTGTTACACAATGGGCACCTGATATTGGTTTCACACAAAAGCACTCTCAGAGTGGTTGGCATTAGGAAGGACATTCAGCTGTAGAAACCATGCCAAATCAGACTAGAGTCTGGTGTAACCCCTCAGCTTACCAGCTCTTGTCAAACTATTCAACCTATGCTAGCATGGACAACGGATGTTAAATGATGGTGATGATGAAATGCAAAAGTCATAAGAAATCCTCAAAGCTATGCAAATGATACAAATGCCCAACTAGATTATATGCTAATCAACAAGAAATGGAGGAATGGCACCTTAAACACAGTCTTACAATACTTTTGAAGGAGTAGGCAATGATTACAAAATTGTCACATCAAAATTTCACTTTGGTCTTAGAGCTTACAAAACCAAATCAGCCTCTAGAGCTGTATATGACTAGTCAGTTTTAACCAACAACAGAGATATCCACCACTGCAGTTAGAAACAGATTTGAGCTACTACAAAATGAACATGAAGAAAATTCCTCCAACACAACATACAATAATTTTGTAATGTCCTACACAGATGTTGCAAAAGAGAGCGTAGTCATAAAACCAAAAACTTATTTCCCCTGGGATGACCAAGTGATAATGAACAAGAGAAAACACCTCAAAGAAGTTGCTCAAGCTAAACTTATACATCCAAGTCCTTCAGATGAAGTCAATTTCAAAAACCACAGAAAGAACTACTAGACCTATATCAATCTCAGCAAGAAAGCTAAATAAACTGAATTAAACAAGTTGCAACAAACAAGCAGACATTACTAGCTAAAAAGAGTCCACAGGAACACATAGAAAAGTGGAGGGATCATTTTTAAAATTTGTTTGGGAACATGCCTTCAATTTCTGATACAGCTGTAACTCCAACCATTGACCACACTTTTGATTTCACCATTGATGAATTGAAAGAACTGAAAGACATGAAAAAGCAAAAGGCTGCTGGACTAGATAACATTCCACCTGAAGTCTGAAAAATAGAAATCAATGATATGTTAGGCTTCTGCAATACAGTCTACAATGGAAGTAACACTGGCAAATGGACAGAAGGCTGTATACTCTCATTTCCAAAGAAAAGCAATTGGATCTTGCAAAGAGCTGTATCACTCATACAGCTATTACTGCAAAAATTTATAATTTACTCCTACTCAACAGGACAGAATCAGAAATTAAGAAAATGTTCAGAAGAAATCAAAATGGCTTCAAAAAATAGATCAACAGTCAGACTTACTAGGAGTAAAAGCCAACAATCTTGAAGCAGTATGACTGTTTGTTGATTTCTCAAAAGCTTTTGAATTCATCCACCATGGTAAAATGGTAAAAATACTACTTCCATGAAGAAACAACAGAAGTAATTATCATGTTCTATAACACCAAATCAATGGTAAGATCCCTAGATGGAGATACAAATGTCTTTGGTGTCAAAGCTGGAGTAATCTGGAGTAACACACTGCTACCTTTTCTCTTCATGATCACTTTGGATTACGTCCTCAGAATATCACCTGACAACCTAAACAGCCTTGGTTTCACGTTCATGATTGATTGATTGGACATCAAGTTCAGAAAATAATTGATCTAGACTATGCTGATGATTTATCCCTGCTCTTTAACACAATATCAAGCTCCATCCAGTTACTTCATAGACTAGAATTAGCCGCACAAGATGTTGGCGTATTTGTTAATCTTAGTAAAACCAAGTTCATTCTCACAATCAATAAAGATCATCAGAGAAGATCCCATCAGTCAAGTTGATGATTTCACATACCTCAGTTTTGAGACAGCTTTAACTGAATAAGGTTTGAGATGCTAGGAGGAGTTGGTTTGCAATTATGAAGAATACCTTTCATTTCTATTTGGATCCAGCAAAGGAAGTTAGATGCTGCAAAAGAGTAATTGCTTCATTAACAGTGCTGTATATTCAGCAAGAATGCTTTCCTGTTGAGAATGGAAATGTGACTTCAGTGAAATCTAATCTACCTCTGGTCTCTTGTTTATGCCTCTCTAAATAACTAGAAGAAATGTGGAAGTTTCAAGGATGTTGTAGTTAGTGTTCATATATGGCATAATATCACTGCAAACTGATTGGATGATAATCAGGACAGACAAAAGCATAAGATCAATTCTAGACCTTGCTACAGTGTAAAAGCTTTTCACAGACCGAACCAGCACCATAAGCCCACCTTTTCTGGCACCACTAGACTTTCCCTCTCTTCTGCAACCAACACCATTATTTTCAATAGTTCTCAAAGTCTCTTTCCAGATGTCCTGTTGTCGATTTTCCATGTTTCTTTTCATAGTTTTTTTTCATTTTTCTAGCCATCAAGTTAGCACAGAAATATAAATAAATGATGTGCTGCTTTTAATAGAGTTAACATTCCCTTACCCCCAAAATGGAAAATTATTTCCACTAGAGATTAAGGGTTCAGAATTTATATCTGTGAAGCTTTGGGAATCCAACACTCTTCGGCTCATGATACCTGGAAACACTCTGCACCCCAACACACACCACTTCTACAAAGCTTAATCAACAAATCTCCATTTCTCAAAGTGCACTAAGTATATCTTCCTTAGACTTCCAGTAAAACATTGAATGTGATATCAATTACAGATGCACATACAGACGTGTGTGTATGTGTGTGTAAAATAATTAATAGTGACAGGCAATCTTGATATCTGACCTAACACGTAGGTTCTATTAAAACACAGAATATAGCTGTAGCATAGTTCTCATCTGTCAATGCTATAAATATAAGTGCTTAAATATAAGTGCTTTTATGCACCATGAGTCCATATGAGAGGCCCTCTGAAGGTAAATAATGCAGTATTCTATGTTAAGTCAGAGATGAAAATTGCTCCCTCTCTATATAGATGTGGTGTGTGTGTGTGTGTGTATATATATATATATATACAAAGGCATGCTGAAACGTTCTTGGTTTTAAGGGTGTCATGAAAGGCCTGGTCGGATTTCTGAGTTCTTTATAGGGCATAGAAAAACTGAAGGACCATGCAATAAGTGTGTGAATCTGAGTGGGGAATATGTTGTATAAAATCATAATTAATAACCAGTCCTACAGTAATTTTTTCTTTTACCCAAAACCAGGAACTTTTCAGCACCACTCATATATATGTGTGTGTGTGTATGTGAGGAGGTGCAAAGGCCCAGTGGTTAGGGCAGTGGACTCGCGGTTGGAGGATCATGGTTTCGATTCCCAGACTGGGCGTTGTGTGTGTTTATTGAGTGAAAACACCTAAAGTTCCATGAGGCTCAAGCAGGGGGTGGTGGCGACCCCTGTTGTATTCATTCGCCCCAACTTTCTCTCACTCTTTCTTCCTGTTTCTTGAGTAAAGCTGCAATGGACTGGCATCCCGTCTAGTTGGGGGGAACACATACACCATGGAAACCAGGCCCATGAGCCTGGCTAGGCTTGAAAAGGGTGAATAAATAATATATATATATATATATATAAACCCCTTATTAGTTCTTTTCATTATTCTGTCTATTTCAGTACCATGTCATCATGTAAATATAGTTTCAATAGTTTCATCTTCCTTGTTATTGCCTTAAGATAACCTTAGTTCACACATATCCTTAACCGCAACATATTCATTCATTCATCTATTAAAGTTTATCACAGTCATTTTTCTCTAATTTTGTCTTAGATTGGCACTCAGATTCCTCGATTCTATTTTACTATTATCAACATTTGCTGTCTCGTTAAATTAACTATGCCACACAAATCCCAAAGGAATATTTTTCTCCCTCGTGTTCTGACCACCACTACCCCCTCTCTCTCTCTCTCCCTTGGCCTCACTCTGTCTGTGTCTCTCTCTCTTTTGATTACCACTCGCCTCACCAAGACTTCCTCCACCACCACCACCACCACCACCACCACCACCACCCAATATAAACTAGCGCACGCACTCGGATTCCCCTACTTGATTGTTAATATCTTCGCCGAAAGAATATGTATCCAGAAGATGCTCTCATCCAAATTTGCTAGTTCACAGTATGCCTGCCCTCCCACCCCCTCCACCTGTACTGGACATCCCTATGCTTTGTCATTTTTTGATCGTCTCCCATGAGCTCTTCTAAAGGCTTTATGCCATACCCACCCCTATGTAAGGTAGTGATCATATAGTGCAAAAATATGATAGTGTAGTGTATGCAGGTTGAACTGAAGGCTATTGTTTGTTTATAAATTCTACCAAATGCTAGCTCTCTTTTCAAGTACATGACGCTGCTGTCTCCCATCTCAAGGTCCCATATCTTCCACACCCTCAGGGTTGGCACTTTCAACGTCAGCACACTGAAAAGGTAGGTCTGTTGAGATGCTTGAACGGAGATGTGTCGATATGTGCAGCATCCAAGAAGTAAGGTGGAGAGGAGGTTCCGCTAGGTTCCTCACAGGCAAAGAACAGAGGTACAAGATTTTCTGGGCAGGGAACAGTGACAGGGTCGGGGTGTGGGTATACTTCTTACAGAGAAATGGGTGGATAAGGTAATGCGACAGAATACTTAAGATTAGATTAGTGCTTCATCATGGGTTAGCAACCATTATCTCAGCCTATGCTCCTCAGCTGGGGCTACCTGATGGTCAGAAAGACCGATTCTATGACACCCTCTTGCAGACTACCGCATTGATGAATGACAGAGACCTTCTCTTTGTGGCTTGTGACTTCAATGGACATAGGGGGCTTCCATGGTGTACATCGAGGCTACGGTTTTGGTTCCCGCAATGAGGAGGGAACCAGGCTGCTGGAGTTCTGTGATGCAAATAATCTTATGGTTTGCAATACTACCTTCAGAAAACCTGCCAGTCACCTACTGTTCTGGCAGACACACTAGCCAAATTGACTACATCCTCACCAGAAAAAGGTAAAGATGGCTGCTTATAAATACCAAAACCTTCCCAGGTGAAGAATGTACCCCACAATTTAGACTGGTAGTTAGTGACTTCAGGATCAGGGCTAAGTGGATACCCAGAAGACGACCAGCATGGAGGAGAAGGGTCTGGAAGCTTAAAGATCCTGCGAATAGACAGAGATTAAGAGACATATTACTCGAAGCCTTTGACGAAATAGAAGGGGATATAGCTTCACATGATGTAGAAGACAACTGGAGATTTCTACAGAACAACCTGCTGAGGGCCACTGACCAGATCTGTAGATGGTGCAAAGTCCCCACTCAACCCAAAATAATGTGGTGGTGGAACAATGTTGTTGACAGGGCTATTAGAGAAAAGAAACAGGACTGGAAGAACAGTGGTAGCAGGAAATTGTATCAGACTGCCAGAAGGGAAGCTAGGAGGCAGGTTTATTTAGCCAGAGGGGAAGCAGATAAGAAAAAATTTGCCAATGTTCTGTGCTCTGAGGACCAAAGACTTGAGATATTTCATGTTGCAAGATAGTGTGTGAGAGAGAATCGTGATGTTGTAGGAGAGAAATGTATCCGCATGGATGATGGTTCACTTGCACTAAACGAAGTTGCAAAGAGAGAGGCTTGGAGACGCCACTGTGAAAGGTTGCTGAATAAAGAAAATGAATGGGAGAAAGAGTCTTCCGAATGTCGACCCAACAGAGGGACCAGCTATCCGAGTTGACAGTACCTTGGTAGATAAAGAAATTAAGAGTATGAAGACACGGAAAGCCCCCGGCCATCAGGAATCACTGCAGAGATGTTCAAAACATCTGGCGGTGTTGGCTATAGCCTAGTCACCCATATAGTTAACCAGGTGATACACAAAGGAGTCATACCCAATGACTGGTGTAGCAGCACTATAGTCAACTGCTACAAAGGTAAAGGTGATGCTTTCGATACAAATAATTACAGAGGTATCAAGTTGTTGGATCAAGTAATGAATTTCATGGAGAGGGTCATAGCCCAACTAATTAGGGAGAGAGTCAGTTTAGATGAGATGCAGTTTGGTTTCATGCCAGGGAAAAGCACCACTGATGCTATATTTCTGGTAAGACAGCTGCAGGAGAAGTACCTAGCCAAAGATAAACCTTTGTACCTGGCTTTTGTTGGTCCCCTGATCCCTTATCTGGTGGTCAATGAGAAAACTAGAGATAGCTGAGTGGTTAGTGACAGCTGTACAAGCCACATACAGGGATGCTGTCAGTAAGGTGAGGTTTGGCAACGAGTACAGTGAAGAATTGCTGGTAGGTGTAGGGATCCACAAAAGATCAGTCCTCAGCGCCCTCTTATTCATCATAGTCCTCCAGGCAATAACAGGGGAATTCAAGACAGGATGCTCCTAGGAGCTTCTCTATGCTAATGACCTTGCTCTAATAGCTCAGTCACTATCAGAACTAGAGAAGTTTCAGGTGTGGAAGCAGGGCCTAGAATTGAAGTCAATCTAGCAAAAACCAAAGTCTTAATAAGTAGGAAGGCAAACAAACCACAAATCCTTTCAGGTAGATGTTCCTACTTGATCTGTAGAAAAGGCATAGGTAGAAACTCCATAAGATGTACCCGGTGTAAGCTATGGGCACATAAAAGGTGCAACAATATCAAAGGAAGGCTAACTGGGAAGATAATTTTTGTGTGTGGTGAATGCTGAGGGGCAATAAACACTAAAAATGTGCTGAAAACAGCTTCCGTCACATTCTAGCAGGAAAAACTAGAAGTAGTTGATAGCTTCCGTTACTGAGGTGACCAAGTCAGGAGTGAATGCTCTGAGAGTGTAGTTACTAGAATAAGAATATCCTGGGCAAAGTTCAGAGAGCTCCTACCTCTGCTGGCAACAAAGGCCTCTCTCTCAGAGTAAAAGGTAGACTGTATGACGCATGTGTGTGAACAGCCATGCTACATGACAGTGAAACATAGGCCGTGACTGCTGAGGACATGCGTAAACTTGCAAGGAATGAAGCTAGTATGCTCTGCTGGATGTGTAATGTCAGTGTGCATACACAACAGAGTGTAAGCACCCTGAGAGAAAAGTTGGACATAAGAAGCGTTAGATGTGGTGTGCAAAAGAGATGATTGTGCTGGTATGGTCATGTGTTGCATACGGATGAAGACAGCTGTGTGAAAAAGTGTCACGCTCTAGCAGTTGAGGGAACCTGTGGAAGAGATAGACCCAAGAAGACCTGGTTTGAGGTGGTGAAGCACGACCTTTGAATGTTGGGCCTCACGGAGGCAATGACAAGTAACTGAGACCTTTGGAGATATGTTGTGCTTGAGAAGACCCAGCAAGCCAAGTGAGACTGTAACCATGGCCTATGCCAGTGTAGCATAACCAGCTCATTTAGAGTACTCTTCAATCATTGGTCAATAAACTGTGCTCGCAGAGACCTGTTGAGTCAAGTGAAGTCATTGTCATGGCCGATGACAGTACCACCTGATTGGCACGTAAAAAGCACCATTCAAACATGATCATTGCCAGTGCCGCCTGACTGGCTCCCGTGCCAGTGTCATCTAAAAAGCACCATTTGAGTGTGGTCGATGCCAGTGCTGGCTGACCAGTCCTATACTAGTGGCACAGAAAAAGCACTATTCGAGCGTATTGTTGCCAGTTCCGCCTGACTGGCTCCCATACCGGTGGCACGTAAAAAGCACCCATTACACTCTTGGAGTGGTTGGCATTAGGAAGGGCATCAAGCTGTAGAAACTTTGCCAAATCAGATTGGAACCTGGTGAAGCCTTCTGGCTTGTGAGCCCTCAGTCAAACTGTCCAACCCATGCCAGCATGGAAAGCAGACGTTAAACAATGATGATGATATTTATACAGCGTGTTCAGGCTGAATTTGCTGATTTTTTTTGTCTCTTTTTTTTTTTTTTTTTTTTTTTTCAGAAACAGTTTGATGTAATTGGTGAACAGTCAGTGGTATTGAAGAGCATAAAGATTAAAATTGTAGTTGCGAAAATGTTAGTGGAGATGGAGAACATCTGAATATTGGAGATGAGTTACCTGTATCATGAGGATTCATGTTTGGTATCAAAATTCCCACATCATGACTGCTACTCAAATCTCTGTGAACACTGTAAAGACTGTAACACATGACATAAACAGCTGCAGCAGAGACAATGAAACTGTGGTGAGCAGGAAGGGATACAGTAGGCATGCTGATGATGTCTGCATGCCAGAATTTATCCCCACATCTTTCAATAGGGCCTTAGGCTCAGTTCAGATGGCTACATGAAGCCATTAGAGATTGTGGTCAAAACCTGGCTGGTGAGGGTTGCTGCTAGAAGGCCATATATGTGACAGCAGTATTTGGCTTCTTGTCATATAACTGGAAAGAGTCTGAAGTAGTTGTTGGAGAATTTCTATGACTTCACCAGCCTCAATTTCTGATCTCCTAATTCTTGAGAAAGACAAACTACTCTATCAGCAACTCCAAAGTCAAGCTGGAAGCCAAGATTAAGGTATTCAAAGATCTTCCCAGGAACATGGGAATGAATGCATCAGGTTCTGGAGTCATCTTGAAGCTGTGATGGGAGCTGAGGGTGGCTACTTTGAGTAAAATGTAGCCATAATGTAGTTGATATTTTTTGATTAAAAAAAAAAATATTAGATCAGGTATTGATTTCTTTCCCTTTTGTGCAAACTGTCAAATTTAGCCCTGTACATGTAATTATATATATAGAGGTATGACTGTATTGCAAGAAGCTTGCTTCCCAAACTACATGGTTTCAGATTCAGCTCAACTGCATGGCAGTCCATGGTTGACCAAAGCTCATGAGAGGATTTGGTAGATGGAAACTGAAAGAGGCCTATTATGTATATATATATGTTTTTTGTTTGTTCCTCATCACTGCTTGACAACTAATGTTGGTTTGTTTACATCTTCATAACCTAGTGGTTCAGTAAAAAAAAAAGACCAATAGCATAAGTACCAGAACTGGAAATAAGCACTGGGATTGGTTTGTCTCAGCTTGGCTGCAGTTCAATGACTGAAACAAGTAGATATAAATACACACACACATACATAAACTATATATGTAGCTATATCTATATAACAAACGAAGGGAAAAAAACGATTCCTTCAAAGGGGTGTAAAACATTGAATTCACTGGTATGAATACCACAAAAGTAGGGGTATAAATACAAATTACAAATAATAAATTAAATAGAGAAATACAATAGACAATCTAACAATTTATTACATTATGATATAATATAATATACTATAAAATATAATATAATATAAGATAAGGTAATATAACCTTTTTTTTTTAAAGAACCAAATAAAGCCAACAATTTGTTTCAACTTGTATACAATATTTGATTTATAAACAATTCATATCTATATATACAAGTTTCTTCAGGGCCTTGTATACATGGATATGAATTGCTTATAAATCAAATAATGTATATAAGTTGAAACAATTATCTTATGTTATATTTTAATAGTATATTATATATTATAATGTAATAAATTGTTAGACTGTCAATTGTATTTCTCTATTTAATTTATTATTTGTAATATATATCATCATCATCATTTAATGTCCGTTTTCCATGCTGAGATGGGTTGGACTGTTTGACTGGGGTCTGGGAAGCCAGGAGGCTGCACCAGGTCCCAATCTGATCTGGCAGTGTTTCTACAGCTGGATGCCCTTCCTAATGCCAACGACTCCAAGAGTGTAGTGGGTGCTTTTTACGTGCCACCGGCACAGGGGCCAGAGGGAGCTTGCAGTGACCACAATTGGATGGTGCTTTTTATATGCCACCAGCATGGAAGCCAGTCAAGGCGGCACTGGCATCAGCCACATTCGGCTGGTGCTTTTTACGTGTCACTGGCACGAGGGTCACAGCTACAATTTCCATTTGATTGTAATTTGATTTTGATATTGATGTTGATGTACTTGACTCAATAGGTCTCCTTTTGAGTGGGCTGATTATGTGATGCTGGTGTAGGTTACAGCTGTGAACTCACTTTATTTGCCGGGTCTTCTCAGTCACAGCATATCTCCAGAAGTCTCAGTCTTTTGTCATTGCCTCTGTGAGGCCCAACGTTAGAAGATCATGCTTCACCACCTCATCTCATGTCTTCTTGAGTCTCCCTCTACCCCAGATTCCTTCCACTGATTGGGAGTGGTACTTCTTCACACAGCTCTCCTTGTCCATCTACAGTACATGACCATACCAACACTAACATCTCTCTTGCATGCCACATCCAATGATTCTTATGTCTAACATTTCTCTCAGGGTACTTACACTCTGTCGTGTGTGCGCACTGACCTGACATTACATATCCAGCAGATCATGCTAGCTTCATTTCTTTTGAGCTTACGCATGTCTTCAGCAGTCACGGTCCATGTTTCATTGCCATGAAGCATGGCTGTTCACACACATGCATTGTACAATCTACCTTTCACTCTGAGCAAGAGGTCATTTGTCACCAGTAGGGGTGGAAGCTTTCTGAACTTTGCCCAGGCTTTTCTTATTCTAGTGGTAACACTCTCTGAGCACCCACCCCCACTACAGACTTGGTCACCTAGGTAGCAGAAGCTATCAACTACTTCTAGTTTCTTCCCCTGGCATGTGATGGAATCTGTTTTCTGAGCACCTGTGGTGTTTATTGCCCCTGTGCATCTGCTGCACACGAAAGCTATCTTCCCAGTTAATCTTCCTTTGATGTTGCTGCACCTCTTATGTGTCCATAGCTTACAGTGGGTACATCTTATGGAGTTTCTACCTACACCTTTTCTACAGGTCGAGCAGGGCCACCTACCTGAAGGGGTGTGTAATATGTTTGCCCTTCTAGTTACTAGAACTTTGGTCTTTGCAGCATTGACTCTAAGGCCCTTCAATTCTAAACCTTGCTTCCACACTTGAAATTTTTTCGCTAGTTCTGCTAGTGATTCTGCTATGAGGGCCCGGTTTTCATTCTCATACTTGCCATGATTCCTCCAGTGATAAAAGTTTTATAAGCCTGTCTCTCTCTTTGCCTCACTAGTGTCTTCTTACTGCTATTTCCTGAGGTGAAACTAGCCATTTATTTGACCACTTCCAGCTGTAGATTATATAAAGAACCCTTCACACACAGTTTTCCAAACTTTCATATTGCTTGCTTCTGGTAAGACAGCTGCAGGAGAAATATATAGCCAAAGATAAAGCTCTGTACTTGGAGAAAGCCTTTGACAGGGTCCTCCGATCCCTTATCTGGTGGACAATGTGGAAACTAGGGATAGACAAATGGTTCATGAGAGCTGTACAAGGACATTACCAGTGAAGTGAGGATTGGCAATGAGTGAAGAATTCAGTGTACAAGTAGGGGTTCATCATAGATTGGTTCCCAGCCCCTTCTTATTCATCATATTCCTTTAGGAAATAACAGATGAATTTCAGACAGGCAACCCCTGGGACCTACTCTATGTTGATGATCTTGTTCTTATAGCTGAATCATTACCAGAACTAGAAAAGTTTCAGGTACGGAAGTAAAGTCTAGAACTGAAAGGCCTTAGAGTTAACCTAGCAAAAACCAGTCTTAGTAAGTAGGAAGGCAGACAAATCACAAATCTCATCAGGTGGATGGCTCTGCTCAATCTGTAGAAAAAGTGTAGGTAGAAATTCCTTAAGATGTACCTAGTGTAAGCTATGGACACATAAGAGATGCAACAAGATCAGAGGAAGATTAACAGAGAAAATAGCTTTTGTGTGTGGAAGATGCACAGGTACAATAAGCACCAAAAATGTACAGAAAATAGACTCCATCAACTGCTAGGTGACCAAGTTAGTAACGAAGGTGGATGCTCTGAGAGTGTAGTTGCGAGAATAAGAATAGGCTGGGCAAAGTTCAGAGAGCTCCTACCTCTGCTGGTAACAAAGGGTCTCTCCCTCAGAGTGAAAGGCAGATTGTATGATGCCTGTGTGCGAACAGCTATGCTATATGGCAGTGAAACACGGGCTGTGACAGCCGAGGATATGCATAGGCTTGAAAGAAATGGAGCCTGTATGCTTCGCTGGATGTGCAATGTCAGTGTGCATGTTCGACAGAGTGTAAGCAACTGGAGAGAAAAGTTGGGCATAAGATGTGGTGTGCAAGAGAGACAACTGCGCTGGTATGGTCATGTGATGCATATGGATGAAGACAGCTGTGTAAAGAAGTGGCAATCTCTAACTGTGGAGGGAACCTGAGGTAGACATGGGATGAGGTGATGAAGTATATCTTCAAACTTTGGGCCTTTTAGAGGCAATATGCTGTTTGAGAAGACCTATCAAGCAAGTGAAATAATAGTCATGGCTGATGCTGGTGTTACTTAACTGGCACATAAAGAGCACCTTTTGAGCATTGGGCTTCATGGAGGCAAAGTAGCTGACGCTGGTGGCATGTGAAAAGCTCCTCTTGAGTGTTGGGCCTTATGAATGACAGATCTGGCATTATGTTGTGCTTGAGAAGACCCATCAAGCCAAGTAAAATCGCATTGCTGGCAGATACTGGTGTCACACAAAAGGCACCCATGCTGGTGGAATGTAAAAGCACCCATTACACTCTTGGAGTGGTTGGCGTTAGGAAGAGCATCCTGTCGTAGAGACCATGCCAAATCCGATTGGAATCTGGAGCAGCCCTCCAACTCTAGTCAAACCATCCAACCATGAACAATGGGCGTTAAATGATGATAATATATATATATCATCATTTAATGTCTTTTCTTCCGTGCATGCATGGGTGGGATGGTTGACAGCCAGGTAGAAAACTACTCTAAGCTACTGTGTCCATTTCTGCAGGGTTTTTACGGGTGGATGCTATTTCTAACACCAACCACTCTGCAGAGTGGGCTCAGTGCTTTTTATGTGGCACTAGTATAGGCGAGGTTAGTTTTGGCATGATACTATAGCTGGATGCCCTTCGAAATGCCAACCACTTTACAATGTTGGCTGGCTGGCATAATCATCAAAATTTAATTATCACACATAGATGCATATCCACATAAACATACATATATTCACATCTACATCTTTCATTAGCTGTTGATGGCACAAGAAGTGGAAACTGACAATTTGGAATTTGAATTTAATATACCATTTTTTATTAAAAAAGAGGTGTTCAGATAATGAAAGATGGGAAAAAAGATGAAGGTGCCCTTGGGCAGCATGTTGGTATTGTGGTTAAATTTGAAGTCACTATCTTCCCACATAGCACTCTCTGATCCTTACGTCTAAGTGAAGTTACACTTAATATTTTATGTTGAGTCTGATGAAGATAAATTATGTGGTACTTCGAGGAATGGAGGTTTGATAATTAGGCTTTATAGGAGTGATGAGTGTTGAAGAGGGGAGAGGTGCCAGGTACCAAGAGGACAAGTGTGTTGAATTTCCAGAATTTTATAGATATCTTGAATAAATATCATTTTTGTATTGACTGAAACTGTATAGAAGTGTGTTAGGTTAAGTCTCCAATTCAAACAACACAACCATATCACACTGATTCTGCTTAAGAACTATGTTAAGCATACACATGTCTAAAATGCTGAGCCATTTACACATTAATTTAGGAGCAGGCAATTCATCTTTTAGGTGAATCCTATTTGTTGAATAACAGAAATCCACCATGTGCATGCTTATACATGTGTGTGTAGTATTTGAATGTTAAACAATTGCAACCACCAGATATTTGTATTTTTTCATATCCAATGTTGTTCATGCAAAACATCCTTAAGAACCTGTCTAAGCTTTCAATTTTCTTTCATTTCTTCCTTGTAGAGCACAATAATTGAAGTGTTAAGAATTTATTCGCTTTAAGAGTGAATGAAGTCTATGCCCCTTGCCTCTGAACTATGACTCTTAAGATATATTTTTTTTCATGGAGCAAGAACTACAGCAAGTCAAGTGATGACAGAATGTATCCTTCTCTCAACTATATTGTTCTTCAGTGGATTTGAATTTGGAAGTTTTAAATTTATGAAAGTGTTATCAATTACAAGGTACTTCTGGCATGTTTTCCTCTAAATTTCATCTTTCAATTCTATTTTCCCAGCTTATCTTTGCAATCATAGTAGTGGTAATTTGGTAAGAGGTAAATTTTCAGTTTAAAAAGAGAGAAAAAAAAAGCTTACTTCTATATTTAGGATGCTTCTTTTGCTATTTGTATGTTAAAAACATTTTTTCTCTCACAGTTGGATAACTCTCCTGCTAACTGCTGAACCAGATTTAATAGTGGTTTATTCAGTATTCCATTCTCCAAGTTACTTAAAATGTGAAAGAGTCAGGTTTTGAATAACTGTTGGGATTAATGGAGAATTTTGCTTTTCCCAATAATAGAAACATGGACCAGCAGACAAAATGGAAAAGATGTTGCCCTGGAAGATAGTGAGGGAAATGCACTGGAACAGCCACTCTGACTCATGGATAGCAATCTGTCTTAATAGCAATAAGTTGGGATATGGTCCAGGAAGGGAGGAGGGGGCAAGATCCCCAGAGGTCTCAACCATAAACCTGTCGGTTTAATATCCTCTTTACAAGTACTACTGAAAGGATATGAACCAACAACGGATCAATATCCCTCAACCACAACTTGGCTTATAAAAAGGACATATAATTTAATCTTGGGTTTCTTGGACATAGGATGGTCGCAGACAGAAAACCTAACATAAAGCTACCTGTTCAGGATTAACTTGAGGTAAAATAAGTGGCACTTAAAGCTATCAATTACATATATCAATAACAAAACAAAAGCAGGGGACCAGCAGAATTGACTTGAGTATTTAGTTGCAAGCTCTTTACCTCCTGAGTTCAAACCCAACTGGGATCAACTTTGCTCTTTGTTCTTTCAGGCCAACAGAGTATCAAGTATTCATTGGGTGGTATCTTTCACGCCATCAACTCTTCCTTTTTCATCCCACAATTGAGGCCTTCCGCTTCAGATAGACACCAGTAAAGTGCTATATTGTAGAAGCAGACTGATTCAACATCTTCACTTTAGTTCCTTCTATGCAGGACAGATGTAAACATCACAACTTGTTATATAATCTAATGACAGTAAGGGGTAATCTTCACTATCCACTAATAAAATACCAGATGACAAAGCCAAGCATTTCAACATTGTCACTTATGTAAATTGTATTCTACAAAATATTATTTATCACTAACAGAAGAACAAATAAGGCATTTTTTTCCATATTCTCATTTTATTTTTAAATGTTTATTTCAATGAAAGTAAATACAAAATAAATAGACTGAATGTAAAGTTCATAAATCAAATACCAAAGATCTAAAAACATTAAAACTGGGAAAAGAAAAAAAAAGAAAAAAAAATATATATACATGAAATAACTGATAAAATATGGTATGCTAAGCCAGTCAAAATCCACTGCCTGAACTACTTCAGAACTGCATCAGTTTTGATACAGCAATGAGAGTTCTTTAATTGATCACAAGTTCATTTTTATTGACCTTCAATAAACATTAAACTGCATGTAAGGGGAAGAGGCATTTATTATTATTATTATTATTATTTTTGAAAACTTAAATTAACTGAGTTGGGGAGGGATGTATGAGATTTTAACCCATAAGTATTAATCCAGTTAATTTATTGAAAGTCAACCAAAATTATTCTCATTCATGGCTTGAAATAGTAAAACCAGGAGGTACCACATTTTATTTTAAATCATAATTTTCAAAAACCATAAAATATATAATATCAGCCCACCCAATTAAATTTTTTTTTCTTTTTTGTTCTAAAGAATTCAAGCTGCAATAATAAACATGCAACACTAAGTGTAGTCATTTGAGTTGATTGAAAACAGCCATAACAATTAAGACACTCAATACTTGACAAAGCAATTTGCATGCTACAGGCACAATTCAGTGTGTAGTGGTTCTGTTTTAAAACACCAAAAGCAGTCAACATGCACGTGCACACACACACACACATATATACACACAAACTAAAAATTTTTTATTTTATAAAATTCAAAACAATATGGCCACCACTGGTTAAAACTAGGTCACACTTTGACCTATATAAAATTATTATACAAGGCTAACACTTTTCACAATATTTCAATTAAGAGTTTTTGCAATATTTATAATTATTTTGAACATGTTTAAAATATTACTGCCCACACACCTTCATGAAGAAAAAGTGTCAAAGCTTATAAATAATTTGATTTAAAAAATTATATCATGCCATATACAGACTTCAGACCACTTGCTAAAGTACATAAGGGCATTTTTTATACACATATGTACATGCATATATATATACACATTTGTATATATATATATGCATATATATATATACATATACACACACACACTATATATATATATATATATATATATATATACACACACACACACACATATATACAGACATGTATATATACATATACGTACATATATACATACACACACAAAATGTATTATCAAACTAGTTCCTTAAGCTCTGAATACCTATTTGCAAAGAGGCATTCATATTCCTCGAGAGATCAAGGCCTCCTGTCATGTGGCGGGGTGAAGGACAGTGGGGGGGGGGGGTAAATAAAAATAAAAGTGGCTCCAAGATTTAACCACAATTTTTTTTTTATGATATCAAAATAAATTTGCACAACTCAGCAAGTATTTTATTTTGCACATGTGATAAAGAAAGAGTTCAACCTATGCACTTCTGAAGATGACATTTTTATCTTTTTGTCCAAGTACTGTCAGTAAGAACATGTCTGTATTAAGATTAACACTAGACAAAGTTTTGAAGAGAGTGAAAGGGGAAAAGTTTAGCATACAATTGATAATTAGTTTTTGATTATTAAATAGCCAGGGAAAAATATATATGTAATAATAGTAATCATTCATGATAGAAAAGTTAATAAAATCAAAACAAGATGAATTCTGTAAGGTAAAAAGTACTTATTTGTTACAATAAAACATTGAGTGATGTCCCATGAAGAAGGAAAAAAAAAAAAAAAAAAAAAAAAAAAATCAAATTCCTGGTTGTACATAGTATGTTTTGGTGGACAAGATGAATACATTTGCAATGTAGAGAAAACAAAACTAATTGGATTTCTATTTGACAACTTTTATTTCTCAAATTCTCTCATAACAGTTTTTCATTTTTTTTTTCCTTCTTTGCTTTGTCAATGTCGGCAAAATATCTGTGACAGCCACCTTGTCAAAAAAATGTTGATCTGAGGCACTACAATAGTGTTCTATGCAGGCCACTCCTATAGATCCCAAAATGACAACTGCAGGTGAAATTGTGGATATAACGCTTGTGAGAATGAATTGCATTGTTTTCAATAATGAATTCCTGGCTGGTCAGACGGAAATCCTAAAGGCTTAGCGCCCAATAAAAATAACACTAATATATTTTTTTATAATGTGTTTTTGTATTTAATTTTTTTTCCCCAATGTAAGGAAAACTTGCACTTCTGTTACATTTGTTCATTTTATTACTCTTCAACCCTCCACACCAGACAGAAGATGACAATATGTACAATAAAATGAATACAGTCATACAAAGTGGGGAGAGGAGAATTGTAAAGAAAGCAAGCAAGCCAATAATGTGGCTGCTTTGTTTTCTTCAAATCACACAAATCATGAAAATTAAGCTTTCACAATCAATGCATGACACTTAGAAAGTAATAATAAAGTTTTTAAAAAAAACCCAAAACATAAGCCTATGTTAACCAGAGATCTGTGAAAGAGAGCATGGTTATACTATCAATTATTTTATATTGCAATTGCTGAACAATAATAGTGTCATCAGTTACAGGCTTCCAATGGGCCAATTTTCCCGACAAAGAGGCTATATAAGCTCAACGCGGATAAATCAGTAGTTTACTGGTTTTTGAGACAGAATGACTATAAACTCAATGTAGAACAAATCCCGCAAAAAAGACATTGTTCAAGAACACTGGTTCGATGGCTTTCTTGCTGGTGTTTACATCCTTTGCTGACATACATACATGACAGGCTTTTACAGTTTCTATCAACCAAATCATACATAAAGACTGAGGTTTTGGCAGAAAATACTTGCTCAAGGTGTCACATAGTAAGATTGAACCCCAAACCATGATGAAGCCGTGTCTGTGCCACTTGCACAATTTTGATTTTAGCCAGAATTTGGAAGACTAAGACAAAATATTTCTAAATAACCAATGCAAATGTTTAATTCACAAATTAAACTAAATTGGAAGGAAAAAAAGGGATTACATTGAAGAGAAAAAAGAAAAGCATTTTTATCTTCCAAAAATTCATTTATTCCCTGCTATATTTACAAGACCATACATACATGTCCATATTTTCACACATTCAAGTAGGGAAACACTTTAAACTACTCTTTTCAAAATTTATTACAATAAATGAGCAAAACCAATGAAATTTGTCAGAGTACTCCCTCCCATCTATATTAAATGCTCTGAACCTAACTGTATAACTTGAATCATCACACAATAATCCTTATCAGAGCATGCCTTAGAAGTTAAAATTAGGCTTTGGAATTAGCTAATATTTCTATGTTGGATTATCTAAATTGGCAATAAAATTAAAATAATTTATAGTTTGAAGTGTTCGGGGGGGGGGGGGGAAACAAACAAACAAGGAGGGTGAAGAGAGGGGTAAAAAACAGTGTTCAACATTCAATGGTTTATCAATAAAATTGGCTAAAAATGTAGAAAGTAACAGCAGCAGGATGTCATGAATAAAATCTAGATCAATCTTACAATAATTTAAAAAACAAATTCTCAAAAGATAAGTTTAAAACATGTCATTACAGAGATATACCAACAGAAAATTTTGAGTTGGAAACTAAGCTGTCAAAGTGTCTAATCCAATTAAAAGTTTTATTGCCAATTAGTGCAATTGATGTTTCAGATTCAAATCTAAACATTATAAATAAATATTTAGATATTGAATCTAAAGCTATCTTTAAGATGAAAATCTAATAAATATTAAATTTGTTTGTTCAAGCAGGAAGTTATATATTTTTTTCTCACAACCAATAGAAGGAACCTGATATTTGTGCATCTAATTAATTCCATTCATATAGTAATAATTTTCTTGTTTTTTTCCTTTTTTTAGAAAAATTAATATATTAGTAACACAAGAATCCACAAGATGCTTCCCTACATAGCAGCTCATATCACCATGTCCCTTCCAAACAATTCTAGCCTAAAGACTTAGAATTTATATACCTAGTATGCAGAAGATTTCAATATCCCATCCTTTCCTATACACTCCCAAAATGGACAGCCACAAAATATAGAGAAAAAATTTAAATACTTATATAAATTAGTTCTGATCTTTACAACAGTTTTATACAGTAAAGATTAGTTGCCATTAGAAGTGTGTGTTATGGGAGGGAAAGAGAAATTTTCACTTGTATTTTAATTGCCCTAATAATAATCGAATGAAACACTGAATTAAGACAAAAATTATTGCATATTAACTGTTCAGTTTTGTATATGTACAAAACTGAAGATATCAGAAATAAAAAATTCATCAAGAAACAAATTCATTCTAATTTTTAAAATAAAAAGTTGAGAAAAAATATATATAAAAAAAAGGGGAAAGAATGAAACATGCAAATTAGAATAGAAATGCATGCTAAATCTGCAGACTATGGATTTTGTGCGTCTTTTTTATAAAAGTCATCATTGCATAAAAATTGATGCTGTTGGCTGTACTCATCCAACCAACAATTTTATCGGTTTAGACTGAACTTTTATAAAAGACCTTTCCTTTTTAGAAGGCATTATTATCCTGAACCTTACTGTATGTTTCACTTTACAATATGGAAACATTATTCTGAACTTATTTATTTATACAATATGGAAACGCACTCAAAGAAAGGCACTAATCAGAAACAGCATTGTACATAAAATACTCTCAACAGAATCAGTGAGATATGCTACTAAAGAAATATAGCTTTCTCTCCAGACAAAGTACATGAGAATTTGTTTTATAGCTCACTTTTTCATTTGCAAAGGGATAAATAATAAAACAAAAAATAAATAAACATTGCTAATTGTTCAAGTAAGCATATGATTTCACAATAATTCACAAAAACAAAAAATCAAAATGCATTCGTTAAAAATACTTCCTGAAAGTAAGTGAAATTTAGATAGACCAAAGAAAAAGTCTTTATTATAAAATGGTTAAGGGCACAGATTTATTTTAAGAAAAATCAAATTCTCTTCTAAAAGCTTTTCCTGCTAGAGATTTTACACTGCATTGTTCATTAACAATGATTATTTTGAGTATACTTGCCTAGACAGAGACTGATATCAATTACATTTCATGTTAAGGATATCAGCTTCAAACCAATTATAATAACACTATTAACAAACAATAAGGAAGGGAATGAAATTTAATTGTTTAACCTACAGGCAATTGTTGCAGCGCTATGCTTTACTTTGTTAGAATGAGAAGGGAAACAAATTCATTGCAGACCTATCAGATTACAACTTCCTGTAAGGTCAGCAGTGATTAAAGAGCAACAAACATGAATAATGAATTACTTCCTCTGCATGAAATGACAATTTTTTTTCTCAAAAACAAAGGAAAACAAAACCTTGAAACCCAAAACCACTGCAAATAAAATAAAAGACTAAGCAGAGGGAGATGAGTTAAAGTGATTTTTTTTTACTATTGTTTCTTTCTTCTAACATAAACCTTAAATAATAAAAGTATACAGATGTTAATGAAGAATAAACTATTAGAAAATAAATAAACAATAGAAATGAACACTAATGAAAAAAAATGATTGGAATAGATACATTTAAAAAGAAAGACTTGTGATGTAAATTTGTGAGGAGTGGGGACTAAATTGATGCTGCCTGAAGTGTATTGTTCACTTCAAGCTTAGCTTCCTTATTATCTTGGACTGTGTGCCAATCTATAGTGAGTAAAGGCCAAGCAGACAGGACTCCACAAGTTGCTCAGTTGATGCAGCACCGTTTGTGAGAATTCTTCATCTTTAAGCGAGACTTTGGACGGTAATGCTCCAACCACTGCAGCTGTTTTGCATTGATAGCACCTCTGCGCTTACTAAAAATTTAAAGGAGAAAAAAAACAACATTAATTTTGCAGCCAGAATGATATCTTAAGTCGAATAAAAATTATTCAAAAATACATATGTTGTATGTCCTCTCCAAAAGTTACACTACACATTACAATGCAAAATGCTATTCTTTCACGATAATTCAAATTTACCTCCCTTGTCAATAATAAAAAGGAAAAAGATACTAGATTGGTTTCATCATAATTTAGCAAGGTATTTTTCATCAAAATCACTCAAATATTAAGATCACAAATATTTGTGGCTGCAACAGAAGTCAATAGAGTGAAAATAAATGGAAAGAATTCGCCTCTGATAAACATTACAAATGAAAAGCAATTTAACAGAAAAAGTTCATTTATTTAACTAATTTTGAGGTATAAAACATTTATGGACAACTAAAAATTCATAAATCTAAAGAAATCCATAGCACATATATAAAGGTTCTCCCAAACCATCTGATCTGAAATTGCAAGATGAACAAGTACTTAACAACAAGCAATTTGTTGGTCATCGCTAAAACCATTATGCAAATTGGTTCCTAGTTTCATAAGAGATGACAGACTTATTTTATTCACATTCCAATATAGAGACAATCCTGGTTAGTGATTCTACACAAATTAGAATAAGAGGTAATGGAATTCTGGATAGACAAATATCTACACATAATTCAAGAGAGATTCTCAAAAGAATTTAAACTAGAAGTTTTAAATCTTAAAATCTTCACTCTCACGCCATACATCGATTAATGGAGATGTGACCTGCAACCACAAAAAATTAAGTAATATAGAGCTGAGTCAACTTATTGTTTGAGTATTCAAGTATTTGATATATTATTGAAAGCTAAATTCTTTTTTTGAGTGTGTATCCAGTAATCGTTTAATATTTAAAAACAGTTAAATTTACTTGCAAAATAGGCATCTGGTTGCAACATCTTAATATGTATTCATCCAACCTGCGCTAACATGGAGAATCAGATGTAAAACAAAATAACATACATGTATGTTTTCATATTGGCATTTTTTTTATATGCAATATAAGCTAAAAAGTCCAACATAGTGGTTCAACATGTGAAAACTACTGAAATAACATTCCTTGTTCAAAAACAAGTTTGCCTTCAAGAAAGGCAACTAGTTATAGAATAATGCTTTAAGACTTGACCAACCTATGCTGGTATGGAAAAGCTGATATGTAAACACTGAAAATTTTAATGGATTAGTTCAGATGAAGTGCAGCACCCACAACCTTTTACTGGGCCTGAGACAGGTGGAGGAAAGGAATGAAGAAATCACAACTAATTCGTTCTCAGAAGGAAGTAGCACAGATCAAAGACTTGTCCTAATATTTGAAACAGAAAATACTCTTTTTTAAAGTTACACAAAGAACAAGTGGTGGCATTAAACTATGCAACTAACTGAATAAAGCACACAATAATAAATATACTATGTGTTTCTGCACAGTTTTTAGCTGTTCCTTCTCATCTTCAAGAATTGGTTTCGAGAGATTATCGAAATTACTTACCCAAGCTACTATGCAATGAGACAATGTGAAACATGGGATTCAGACAATAAATTAAAAGAAACAATAACAACCATATATCAAAACAAAACTCAGATGCTAAAAACACAATGAAATACTTCAACTTTCAATGATGATAATAGTAAAAACATTAAAAAAAAAGTCACTAACGTTCTGATCAGCGCCACTGCATCTTCATATTTCATACCACATTCTGTCAATGCTAGAGCTACTAGTACAGGAGCCCTGAAAGAAAATGCAAGTTTGAATAAAAATATGGAAATTTATAAGTAAAAGAGAGCGACTAAAAAAACATTTAAGAGATAAACTTTCTATAAAATTAAATAAATAGGTTTTCAATTTCCTAGGAATTTATAAGCCTGAGAAACTAAAGTAATCATTTTAACTTCACGTATTCAGTCAACTGCAAGATAGGTAGAGAGAGTAAGGCTTCTAAACACAGGTCTGTCCTGAAACGATTTCATTAACTTAGTATCTTGATATAAGTGTAGGAGATGAATTAGTCTTTGGCTACTATACAGTACCTTAGTTCCTTTAAAATTGCTAAGTGGAGAATGAATGTTGACAAAGTTATTGATAGGTAGGTATCACTAAGTGTACATTCAGCTAAGTAAAACTGAGGCCATAAAGGTATGTATATGTCTCGCCCCACCCCCATCCCTGTGCACAACTGTCCCCTGACAAATTTCTTCCCTACAACCCATCTTCCAACACCTCCCACTTATTGTATTACCCTCCTCCCTTTCTTCACAAACCTACCTGAACATAATTTGTACCTGTTGAATTTCCTCCCCTTCCACTGATGCCCTTTTCACTCTTACATGTGCCCAGTCATCACACTCCACCACCCAGCCCACTTTACTTCCTTGTAACAGATATGCCCACCCCACCATCTCTCTCTCCACCTGAGGCAGCCACCTTTCTCTGTCCATCAATTCAACCCCTGCCTCAGTTGAGGAGGTCTTGTCTTTCAAGTTACTTGGTGATCTCATTGCTACTGGTATGTAGAAAGCACCCAGTACACTGTAAATTGGTTGGCATTAGGAAGGGCATCTGGCCATAGAAACCATGTCAAAGCAGACAGCAAATCTTGGTGGACATTAAATGATATTTTGTGAAAGTCAGTATGTGGAAGACTGCAGCAGTTACCAATCCAATTATATAAGCAGTACTTCATCATAAGAAGTGTTTATGCCTAGTTCATGACTCCAGTATTCCAAAGCTCTGAAGAAGAAACTTCTTTTACAAGGCAACTGTAGTACTAATTGTACATGAAAAAAGAAAACCACCCATTATTGTCAGGCTTAAAATGTATGTTGTGTGTAGAATTCAATGTAAAAATTTGAAATTCTTTTTTATTTAGATCACAGTAACAGAATATCATTTTACTCTAATACAGTATGTAATGCACACATACAGAACAGAGTAATCATTGTAGCCTCATATACACATACTGCTGTAAAGCGGGTTCCTCCCACTGGTGTGATGTGTGACTGCCGTTGTACTGTAGCTGTTGTTTTACACTAGTAGCCACAATAGTTATTAGTCATTGGATACCATTGTATCTCTTTGTATCAAAATAGTGATACACTAACTACTTCTGTCTTACTATCACTGATAGCTCCACAAGACACCGACTAGAACTGTTGCCTCTTAACTCTCGACTGGTCTATTCATAAACAAGATTTTTGTTTCTTTTCACTCCGTGTAAATTTTTTTTTCCTTATTGCTGCTGTAGTAAAGTGGGTTCCTCCCACAGGTGTGATGTGTGACTGCCATTGTACTGTAGTTGCTGTTTTACACTAGTAGCCACAATAGTTACTAGTCATCAGATACCATTGTATCTCTTCATACCAGAATAGTAATACACTAACTTCCATCTTATTATTGTTGATAGATCCACAAGACACCGACTAGAACTGTTGATTCTCAACCCTCTCTTGACACCTAGCTACTGGTCTATTTATAATGGCTGACTCCTACCACTTTTTACTGGGAGGGGTATAGTTTCACCATACCACACACACAAATGCTGGATGTTAAGGACGAATCTTAAAAGCTAGAAAAATTTAGAGAAACTTGGAAAAACTATTACAGTGAAGATGAAAATAGCTATGACAAATGTAGACCATAAAAGATAGATTGGGGGGGTTAAAAAAAAAAGCATACCTTCCAAGTCCAGCTACACAGTGTACAGCAACGCAGCAGCCAGGATCTTCTCTGAAACGTGCTTTTAAAAGATTTAACCAATCATCAATCACATCCATAGGTGGGTGGCTCCCATCATCAAATTTCCAATCCTGTAAAAACGAAAGAAATGTCATTTGTACACATTTTGAACTATTGAAAGGGAGGTAAGTTTGAAGGTTTTGCATGAGCTGGAATGAAATTTTGTAAGATGCAATGATTGTTGGTGTTCATTCAGAGTGTGATTTTTACTTATGTCACTTGTCACCTCCCTAGGTAGGATAAACACAGCTAAGTTGATTACAGGTACATGTTGCTACATATATACAGGATATTGATTTCTGCGCATCAATTTCCTATCTCAGAACTGATTTTGTGCTCTACTGGTCCCTATAACTTGGAGGCTACAAAGTATTACCAAAACTTTTTCTTGGTATGACGAGGCTAGCATTACCCTGTTGATAAGCATACCTTGTGATTTCATCTCCAATTCCCAACAAAAATTAAAGCAAATATATAATGGGCTTTGATTTTAAGTTCAAAAGTTCTATGTGGTCCACATCACTATTGCTTAGAATCAACAAATGTCAATGTTTCTTTAGCTTGCTTATACATAGAGATTATACTAAAATATCACTGATTATTTTCTCCAAATTCAAGTTCTCTCTCTAAATTAATAATAAATAAATTACAGCAGAAAATCAAAGTTTATTGAATAAACAGTATATGATGTAAATAGGCAATTTTTTTTTTATTGAAAAGTTTCACTTTATTTCCAACACAGACAAAAAGCAATGTCCCTGTTTTGTAGGTAGAGGACCTTTGTGAATTGTGGTTACATGTAATTCAGGACCCAGTGACAGCTTTTAGCAGCAACAGTTTAGGAAATGCATTATAAAAATCAATATTCTGCTACAGTCTACACATGAAATTCTTTAACTGTGGAACAAAACTGAAGAAAATCTATTTTGAGTATACTTACATTTTATAGTTTATAGGGTAATTGAATGATAATTCTTTTTTTAAAATTAAATTTTTTTTCTGAGGTACAGACGGTTTGATGAAAATTTATGAATGCAGTATTTTATAAACAGATATCCTTCCTATCATTAACTCATGTATTTTCCAACAGATGGTTTTATGTTCAGGTCCACAGCATGGTACATTATGCAAATATCACCAACTACAGCCCCAGGCTGAGCAAAGGCTAGTGGTAGGCAGAACCAGAATGCCCAGTCTGTATGTGCCTCTTTGTTTTAACACAAGACAAGTGTAAATGTATATCACTGTCATACAAGCAGTGTCATCCATTCCCAACAATATTGTACAAGACTATGTCTGGCCACAGGGAAATATCTCACCCAGAAATAGGTGAGGTTTAACAGAAAGGACATCTAGCCATAGAAAAGCTGGCTCAATAAATTCCACTCATCCTATGCAAGAGCAGATGCTAAAACAACAATATATATGAGGTGGTACCAAAAAGTTCCTAGACTAGTTCTGTAGTGTGCCAACAGATGGCAGTACACAGTTGTATATGCAGTGTGCTGAGCAACATCACTGTCTTTACTTTGCGAGTTGCGAAATTTGTTTCTGTCCATGACAAAATCACAGACTACAGCATATATGTAATCAAAGAGTCATAAACAATGTTTTGAGTGGCACAGGCACTTCAAAAGTAGAACTTTGCTGGAAGACTTGCTATGTGGAGAAAAATCATCAGATTGTACATTAGGATTGTTGGAAGATAATCAACAACATTGCTTATGTTGCTGGTCTGTTGCATGGGTCCATGCAGGCAATCCTAGCGTTTGAATTGAACATGAGGCACGTCTCTCACCTGTTGGTCGCTGAGCAGGAAGAACATTGTGATGAAGTCTGTCAAGATCTGTCAGCATGCCACTGATGACCCATCCTTCACATCAAAGATCATCAGCAGTGACAAGAGTTGGGTCTATGGGAACAACCCTTTAACAAGCAGCAGTCATCACAATAGAAGAGCCCTTCATCTCCATTACCAAAAGAAGGCATGACAGAGCCAAAGCTCAATCAAGAGTATGCTCATTGTGTTTTTGTCATCTATGGTATTGTGCATCAAGAATTCATTCCCCCCAGGGCCAGACCATTGAGAGTTCTACTGCGACGTTTTGAGGGAGAACATTTGGTGAAAGCAACTGGATCTGTGGAGCATGAAGGATTGGATTCCTCATGATGACAATGCACCCTGTCACTGAGCTCTCCTCACTTGTGAGGTTCTTGCCAAAAACAACATGGTATTGCTTCTGCACTCACCCTTTTTTTGCCAGATTTAGCACCTGCGAACTTCCATCGCATCCCCAAGATAAAAATGCAGTGCAAAGGTTGCCATTTTAACATCACTGTCAAGATCCAGAGTGAATCGCAGGTCCTCGACTTGCTTAGAGAAAACGACTTCCAGGCTGGATTCAAAAAGTAGTAGGACCAGTATATTGCTGTGCAAGATGACTATTTTGAAGGCGATGATGTTAAAACTTGGGTAAACAAGTTATTTTTTTATTAAACATAACTAGTCTGGGAACTTCTTAATACTACTTTGTACATCATTATATCTAGACAGAAGACAAAAAGCTATTAATGTTTGTCACTGTCTGCACAGGTCTAACATCACTTGTGCTCCTCTTAATTTATTCCACATTCTTGTTATGGAATCTAAGTTACAACTTAGTTTGTGATATTCTTTTGTCACTTTGCCTGGACACTTTGGCATGAGGCTTGTCCCACTGTCATCTGGTTGAAAGGGGGCAAGTAAATTTATCTTGAATAAATCTGTTTGTACATTTAATAACATGTCGTATAGTACTTCATAAATTTTCATTGATTTGCTTCTCAACAATGCACTTATCAATGTAAGATAATGCATGTTATGTAAACTTTGGAATTATCAAATGTATTATTGATAATGTATCCAAATGGTACTTAGCCCCTTCTTATGGAAGAGAGAAACACAGGAAGTCTTGAGAATAAGTAGTGAAAGCTGATCTCAAGATGTTGAGCCCCCTAGAGGCATAACGAAGGACTGAGAGTTTGTAATTTGCTGTGCTCAAGACCCATCCATAACAGCAAATAAGTTTTAAAAACATTTTGTTCATGCTTGCATGCACTGTCCCTACACTCATGCTGCTCTGTCAAGCATTCCCCACATCTCACCTCCCTACCTACCCCCAACAACCATTCCACGTTCACACACGTTACATTCCCTATTTCCTTGTGCTATTTGTTGCTGTTCACCCCACTACCACATGTATTCCTCATTCTCATTATTATCCCTTTCTTGTGCTTCCAGATATCTATCTCCCCATCCTCTGCCATATCATGCATCTTCTCATGTCCACTACTCCTATGCCTTGCTCATCTCTTCCCTCAACTATCATTCCTGAGCCACTCCTGTCTTTCTCCACTAACACCTCATACATTTCACATGAAGCCATATCTACACTCCTGTTCATCATTCACTACATTCATCTCTACCACCCATCTCTAACAATCTGCTATTCTCCCTTCACACTCTTATAATTGCCCATATCATCTCTTAAAGGTTTTGCTCTGGCACCCCACCACTACAATCTTACGCATTCCCCAGATACTCTCACCAACCCTTATATGAGTGCACGGTAGCTATGTATTCTCATTAGCAAGACACTGCTGTTTGTCCCTGATATAAAAATTACCTCTCCACTATTGCTGTGAGGGTCTTTTGTTTTTCTTGTCCTTTCCTATCTTGCAAGTCATTTGGCAATTCCAATAGTGCTGCGAGAGGAGTGGGGAGGAAGTACACACACCAAATACACATTGTAAAGTGGTTGATTAAAAAAAGTTATCCAGCCATAGAACCCAAGCTAAAGCTGACATGTAGCATAATGCAACCATGTGGCTCACTGAAAGCTATCTAAATATTGGAAAAGAATTATTGGACACACAGCTGCAATGGAAACTATCAAGCTGTGTCCAGCATGAAGGGATATAGCAAGCATTTTGACTAAGTCTGCATACCAGAATTTAAATCCAAATCTTTGAACAGAGCCTTGGGCTCAATTAAGATAGCTATGTGATGCAGCTGGAAACTGCTCAATTCCTGGCTGGAGATGGTTGCTACTGGAAGGATGTGTGTGTGGAAGGAAGATTCAGCTCTTTGCCATGCCTCCGGAAAAAGTCAGAAGTGGTTGTTGGAGAACTATGACTTCACCAGCCCCAATTTCTAGACTCCTAATGCACTCAATTGTAATTCTATGGATTAAAAACACCAACTGCTCTACCTGCAATGCCAAAGTTGAGCTAGTAGCCAAGATCAAGGAGGTGTTCAAAGATCTTTCTGAGGACACAGCAAGGAACACATGCATCAGGTTCTGGAGCTGTTTTGAGTTGGTGGTAGAAGCTGAGAGTGGATACATTGAGTAAGCTGTTATCTCCCAGCCATAATGTAGTTGACATTTAAAAATTTTAAAAAATATTTTGGATGGGATATTGTTTCCCCTATCTTTTGTATAATCTGTCAAATTTAGCATACATAGAGGTGCACAGGAATGTGTGTAGGTATACGTGCATATAAAGATGTGTGTGTGTGTGCACCCTTGCCAAGCAGTATTGTGATTTTGAAAATAATGGGGGATTTCATAAAATTACCTAGTCATTACGTTTATATATTTGTTGTGCAAGATTTTTTATGTGAAACTGTGTGTTAAAACAGATATTGTTGTATTTCGGAATGGTCATTTTGCCAGTTTAGCCAATAAAAACACACACACTATATATTTGGTGTTACTTTGCTTCAGTGCTATTTATTTTTGACATTAATCTAATCTTATTTCGGCCAGAGTTCTTTCATCACACTCCTGTGACTGCATCAGTGGTCCTTTGCTTTCTTCTTTCTTATTTGTGAGTCTCTCCTTACTAACCGTCAGCCATTTTGTATTTCTGTTGTATGTGTCTTTATTTGCGCATGCGTATATCTCTATGTGCGTCTATGTTTAGTAGTGCATGTCTGTGGGGGAATGCCTGTAATATTTGTATCTTCTGTTTATATACGTTCGTGTAATTTGTTTTTGTTTATTCTTATTTTGTACGTGTTTACATCCACTTATTATCATTATTATCATTACGTATGCTTGTATGTATGTATAACAACAATACTAGTAATAATAATAATAAAATTAAAAAAATTTTTTTTAATTTAAAAATTAAAAAAAATGTACGTAGTTATTTACTTCCATTTGTTTATTTATCTGTATTTTATTTTATTATGTTTTCAGTTTTGTTTATATTGTAACCAGTTTATGGGGATCCTCTTCTGTCATATGTTGTGGTGTGTGCTAGTGTTCCATTCCAGTTTCCTATTCAGGTTAGGTTTATCTTCTATTATGTGTGTAGCTTCCGTAATTTGTCTGATTGTTGCGTCTGTTCTATGTGTGGACAAGCTTTTAACTTCTATGTTGTTGATTGAGCCCTCGTGTTCCTGCTCAGCGTGTTGGTATAGAATCGATGAGCCCTTTCCTTCCAATGTCCATTTATTCGTTCTCCTATGCTTTGTGCTGTTTCCCCTACGTATGTCGTTGTCTTGTTACTGCATCGTCCCTCTATACATCTTATACTATAGACTACATTTCTGGCTTTACAGTTTGTTTGTAGGTTAAATCTACACACAGTACAGTACCTATCCGTACAGGGGGTTCTACTAAAAGGGTAGGTTCTACCAATTATGGATTTGATAGGGTTGCCTAGTTTTTCAACAACCTTAATCCTTAGCTTAAGTTTGTCTAGGGTCCTTCTAAAGCGGTACACCAGTTCACCTCTAGGAGTGGTGTCAACGAACATGACACTCTGGTATTTGTGGCTATCATACCAAGAGTTGGCCTTCCCTATTTTCTTCTTTGTCTTTTCCATAGTGTTCCATGACTTGTTCCTATAGAGTGGGCAAATCCCATTCCTATCATTACATAAGATAGTATCAAATTTCTTCATGGCTTCTTTGTATACTCTGATCCTTTCTTTATGGCTGTAACCTGAGAACTGCATGCGGTGAACGAAATGTTGTATGTGTCTCTTTAACTCTGTAGGCTCGCACATGCGGGACACATTTTGCATTATTCTGACAAGGTCTACCATCAAAATATTGAATTTGGCATTGTCCGCAATGGCTGAGTTCTGATGGATCAAGTATTTGGAGGCCATACATAGGTTTGGCATAGTACGAATGAAGGATTTGGGTTTTATTATTCACAGTTTCTAGCCAGAGTTCTGTGTCTAGTACTGGTAGTCTATGGTTAGGGTGTTTAGTAGGGTAGTCTATTGTGACCTTAATACTCTGGTGGATGGAGCTAGCTATTTGCTGGATGCTCTCCATAGTATTAGTTTCTATTTCAACAGTTCTCTCGTGTGGGGGTGCCTTTACCACTATGTTGATATCATCAACATAACGAGAGCACATGTTCACGAGTATGGACTTCTGTGTTATGCGTTCCTTAAGCCTTCTGTCCCACCATACCATGAAAAGGTTGGCCACATCACCGGCAATACTAACGCTGATGGCTGCCCCCTCGTGCTGGGCATATATTTTATTGTTAAACTTAAACGTGTGGCCTTTTAGGGTAACTCTTATACTAGCTCCTAGTGCATGTGCGATCATTTTCTTTACCTGATGGACATTTGCAGGGCTCCGTATGGCTCTGGTCCATCTGCTCCGTCTCTCTATATGGGTCTTCCTAGCCACAGAAGTAATTATGGGTGGTCTACCTCTTAAACGTCTACTGGGGCAGAAACTACTAAGATCATGTTTATCTAGGTATTCGTTGTCATATGTCAGTCTAAGTAGGAGGCCCAGTCCCTGTGTTGACATTGCGGAACTCCACCTTGCTCTCGTTGATCATTTCCACGCACTTCTCCACCGCAAAATCCACGTCGATCGATGGGTATAGGGATACCACATCCATGCTACTCACCATACATCCTGTCAGGTCGCAAGTGTTGTTAGAGTCATTGATCCTGCTGAGGAGATCTTCCATGCTGTCACAAACATGAGGTGACATCCGGATTATAGGGCGTATGATCATTGAGAGGAAGTAGGAGATTCTGTAGTTGCTAGTGATGTTCGCTCCACAGACTGGTCTTGTTGGTGGTCCTGCTATAGGGTCAGTGGTCACTTTATGGTCCTTGTGAAGTCTATACAGTGCTGGGATATCATTGTTCCAGGCTTGGAAATTGCTAGCTGTGCGTTTCTGGGGTCCCAGAACAATTGTCCACATCATCATGTTTGCATTGAGGATCTTTTCTCTCTCCTCATACGCCTGTAAAGTTGTTACTTTTGTATTGGCGATATGAGGTTGCATTGCCTGGATGTAGTTCGGTAAGCTGTCTATTGACATCCTGCCGGACTTATCTGTGGGAAGGCATACCACCTCTGTTCCTCGTGCGCTGAACGAGCTTACGTAGGCCACATGCGGGTTTAATCCCGAGTTGTTGGGCCTCTGTCTTATTCTGTCTCTGTCTCTTAGTGTATAGTTCTAAAATCTGTCTAAGTCTGGTCCTAGCTATAGTGAACTGTGCTTCCATATGGTCATTAGTATGTCTTGGGATGTAGACCCTTTTGTTGAAGAGTAATGTCGGATAAATCCGGCTCATGTTGTAAGATTTGTCACATATGTTGAAGAATTGAGTGTCAAAGGGGTGGGTATACATGTTAATGGCCCTTCTAGGATTATCTTCTTCATTATCGTTACTATTCCCATCATCAATCCCACTATTGCCACCATTACCACTATCATTACCACCACTATTACTATTATTACTATCACCATCACAACTATCACAACTACCATCATTACTACTTCTTCTGTTACCACCACCACCACTACCACTACTACTACTACTACCACCACCATTATTGCTATTACTGTTATTCCTACCACTGCCATTATTGCTATCATTCTGATTATCGCTAGTGATATTCTCATTGTTCCTGTTTCTGGTGTATGTGTTGTTCATATTAGTGTTGGTTCTTATGTCTGTCTGTTGGTCCCTGCCACTCTCTCTGTTGTGGTAGTTATTTTTGTTCCTACGAGTAGTGTTTTCTGTTTCAAGTCTACTGACTCCCTGTCCAAGAATTCTGTTGCATTCAACTTTATTCTCCATCGTGACCTCCATGACAAAGCTTTTATTCGTGTCCTTGTGACTATGGTTATCTGTGTGTGTGTTTGTGTGTCCGTTCCCCCTATAATTGTTGTTGTTGTAGGTGTTGTTGTTGTATACGATTTTTTCTCTGTTTATGTTTTTGTATTTGTATCTGTTGTGTTCATGCATTCATTTTTGCTGTTGTTGTTGTAGCTGTTAGTGTTGTAGTTGTTGCTGCGGTCATTATTGTTTGTGTTGTTGTTGCTGCGGTTATTGTTGTCACTCATGTTGTCATTGTACCTATTTAAATTCCAACGTATTTTTGTGAACGACTTTTCAATCTCGGACAGGCATTGGATGGTATTCACCTTATTATATATCGCATATTTTGGTGGTAGTTGAAGTATCGATATTTCGTCTGGGTCTGTTGTTATTCCCCCATAGATGTTCGCTTCACTGTCCTTGTTGAATTCTGCTGGTAGTGGGACATCTGCCATAATAATTCCGTTTATTGTATCTGGATACTTCAGTTTTTCTTCTTTTTTGAGCTTATAATGATGTTTATGTTTTAACCATGACAATTTCTTTTTAAAATGGATATTGCACTGGTGTATAATGTGTCTGTTTTCTGCATATATTATATTCATAAGTGTGGTTTACTCTTTTCGTGTGGTAATGTTTTTAATTTATTTTTAAAATATACGTTTACGTTTTTCTTGCTCACTTAGCTCCTTGTATATTTTGTTTTTAATATTTACCATCAGCATTCTTTTTAGCTTTTCAGCTTGGCCTTTGGTGAGATCAAGCCGTTAAACGTTGGATGTGACTTTGTTAATACATGTTTTGGATGAGACATATTGTTTGATAAACTGAAGCTGTTGTGTTGTCACGGTTTTCCGTAGGCAACAGAATATAGTGTCCTTCAGCTTCTTGCTAGCCTGGCTATGGCTCACGTTGTTACGTTTATATATTTGTTGTGCAAGATTTTTTATGTGAAGTTGTGTGTTGAAACAGATATTGTTGTATTTCGGAATGGTCATTTTGCCAGTTTAGCCAATAAAAACACACGCACTATATATTTGGTGTTACTTTGCTTCAGTGTTATTCATTTTTTACATTAAACTTAATCTTATTTCGGCCAGAGTTCTTTCATCACACTCCTGTGACCGCATCAGTGGTCCTTTGCTTTCTTCTTTCTTATTTGTGTGTCTCTCCTTACTAACCGTTAGCCACTTTGTATTTCTATTGTATGTGTCTTCATTTGTGCATTATTAAACTGGTGCTAGGAACAAAAATTAATGTAAAATTTTGATGGACAGCTTTAATTTAGATAATTTTAAACAGGAAGTTTGTATCAGACCCAAGGGTGGTTTCAGTTTGGCTGGTATCAAAAGGGTTAATATGGAAAATTTTTAAGTTCTCCACTTTCAACCTACAAACAAATTGCAATTAGAATACACAAGACCCAAGAGGATCTGGGAATCAGCACGAGTGATGTGCAGGCAACTATTATTTTAATTCTAGCATATAACTAAAAGATATTCATCATTTGAAGAGGGGAAAAAAACAAACTATTTCATAAAACAAAACGATGCAGATAGTAAATCATTACATATATTGGCTGGAAGTTTCAAATTAACTTTCATACTTACATACACCTTGATTCCTTCTGAATTTAATTTCTCTGTTGAATATGTTGGTTCACATACTCTAACCACATCTTTGGCACCACGAGATTTTAGTTCCTGCAGCATAAAAATTTTTATTGATGCCAATAACATAACTACATAAGTACAATAGTGTTCCTTAAGTAAATCTAAAGTTTTAAGTTCCTATGACATATTTTCAATACAAAGATTTTTAAAATGCTCGATAAATTTCAGATTAGCATGTGTATACAAACTATCATAAACCTAGAAGGTACTACTAATGAAATAAATGTAGTCAATAAAGTTGGTCAATGGTAATGAAATCATTACATAATGATTTAAATAAGAGTATTTAAAACCTAAAATCAAGATAGAGATGGCAACAAAATCTAGAATCAAGGTAGATATGACAGCTAAACCTAGAATTAATCTTAGGGTAAACGTAGGAAAGAAGATAGGGAAATGGCCTTGTGTGATATGTAAAAAAGGAGTGAGTATAAACTCCAAATTCCATGCCCAATGTTAGCAATGGGCTCACAAGTGCTGTAATAGAATCATGGGCAGACCAACAAAGTAAGCCTCGTGTGTGATAGATGCACTGGGGCAATACATATATTGAGCACACTGGAGACAGATTTTCCTAAATGCCCAGATGGCTCACAAGAAGTAGTTGATAACTTTTGTTACTTAGATGTAAATGGTAAGAGAGAGTTAGGTAAGGTTCAGGGAACTACTGCAGCTGTTGGCAATAAAAGACTTTCCTTCAGAGTGAAGGGCAGGTTGTATGAAACCAATGTTAGAACTGCAATGTTGTATGGTAGTGAAACATAGAGAACTTGAGAAAACTGGAAGGAAATGAAGTGAGCAATTTCCATTGGATGTGTAGTGTAAGTGTGCATGAATGACTACAAATGTACTAAGAAAAACTGGGCATAGGAGGAATCAGATGTAGTATGCAAGACTGCACAGGTAGACATGTGATGCATATGAATGAAGACAGCTCATAATGAAGTGCTGATCACTTAGATGTAGATAAATTTTGTAGTAGAGGGAGACATGGGATGAAATGGTGATGGTTGATCTTGGGACCTTGAACCTCATACAGATGACAAAGAATATGGATGATTGGTGATGTGCAGTTCTAAAGACCCACTCACTTTGCTCAAACTGAATTCTGGAAGCACCACTTGCACATAAATATGCATGACTGAGTTATTCACCCAACTTCCTCCTCAAGATGTTCCCATTAACCTTCCTGTCTAACTGCAGCTCATCCTTGATAGCACTTTTTTTTTTTTACTACTCAGAATCATTTCATTTGTTATTCATTGTTCATTGATCACATACACATCTTCAATGAGCTACCACATTATCTCTCCTCATCCACCACTACTATACATCTCTCATTCTACTATTGCACTATGTCTGCCTCTTTCTGTCTTGCACTTTCTCTGATAAACTTCCCAACCATTTCTTGCTCTTTCCCTGTCGACTGTACCATCACAACTATTTTACTGCTCTCTCCACTTCTTTTTGGCAGTCACACATTCCCTACCCACTCCTATTCACTATTGCCCCCTCTACCATTTATCTACCATTCACTATTGCCCCCAACCATACTCAATTTTTAAAGTTATTACCTACCTCTCACCCATTCTCAATCTCACCCCCTGATACACTCTTGCAACCTCCAATCACCCACATTCCTCATTCTTCTGACTCCATTACTTCCATCCAGACACCTCATTACTACCATTATCTTTTTCCAGCTCCACCTAATCACCTCAAACTGCCTTTTCTAAAATATGAAAGTCATATAGTTCCTGTACAGCAAAAAACCTGTACTGCTCAGGTTTCTTCTTTCATACTTTAAACCTTCGTCTTCAAGCACAACCCTTGCCCCTTGGGGTTAAGTCTTGTAAACTGTGAGGTGATCTTACTTGTGCTGATACCATGAAAAATTGCACCCTCTACATACTATAAAGTGATTGGCATTAGGAAGGGCATCCACCTGTAGGAACCATGCTAAAGCAGACACCAATGATGCTGTCTTTGAACCCATTAGATCTTGTCAAACCAACTAGATCATGCTAGTATAGAACATGGATGTTAAATGATGTAAGTTTTAATCAGAGATTATGAAATCAATTGAATATCTCTTTAAATGCACATTTTTTCCAGCATATAATAAGTTGTAAATGAAGCTTCTTTCAAATTAAATTTTTGAACAAACAGCCATGTTTTTCAGAAATTTGCTTTCATTTTGACTAAGTAGCACTTTAGGCAAGTGTGTTTTTTATTATAGTTGTAGACTACTCAATGCTTCATGTGTAACAGAAATCCTTCACAAGCCTTAAGTGTACATCTTAAGGATCTTTACCTTTTGACGTACAGATTTAAAAAACAATTTTTTGTAACTAAACACTTTCAAATTTCAGACACTGGTAGAATGTGCCATATAAAACATGTTTTACTCTTAGCATTTTTGAAAAAAACTAATATTTACGAAGATATTTCACCTTAAAGTTCTTGTATTCCGAAATTTCAACCAATCAATGACGTGTATTCAGCTGAATAAAATTACTGCCATTGTTTGTCAACAACAACTATCGGCAGTGTATTTTTCGTTTGTCACTGTTATTTATGACATTGTTTGTGTGTTTGTACTGGTTTTAGCTATAAGGTTTTAGGGCTAGGGTTGTCATAAATAACAGTGACAAACAAAAAATACACTGCTGGAAGTTTGTGTTGATAAACAATGGCAGTAATTTTATTCAGCTGAATACATGTCATTGATTGGTTGAAATTACCAATATAAGCCTACTTTAACGTGAAATTACTTTGTAAATATAAGTTTTTCTCAAAAATGCTAAGAGTAAAACACATTTCATATGACACATTCTACCAGTGTCCGAAGTTTGAAAGTGTTTAGTTAAAAAAAATTATTTTTTAAATCTGTACGTCTAAAGGTAAAGATCCCATATATGCTTACTGGTGGTAGTTGATCCTTTTAGGCTAAAAGTTAAAACTGCACAATTTGTTCAGCCAGTGAGAGCTTTTATAGTTCTAGATAATGATGTCTGAAAACAAAGTGGGGTGGTCACAGATGACCACTTTCTTTAAATTGTATGTGATTCTCTTGACAGTTTCAATGATTATACTATGATTTGATTTCTGCTGATGTTTTCTAGATAAGAATAAAAAGAGAATTGGAAAATTGTAATGTTCACATCTTTTCCCCAAAAGAATTAATATAAATGAAACAAAACAGCTTCAGCTTAGAATTATAAACAGGTTATTGAACTGGATTTACAAAAAACTCCAGATTTGTCAAGAACATGACTTGTTTATACCTTTTGTTTCGGTCATTAGACTGTGCCCATCACCTTGAATTTTTAAATTGAATGAATGAATCAACCCCCAGTATTTTTTTTAAAGCCTGGTACTTATTCTATCAGTCATTTCTGCTGAACCACTAAGTTACAAGGATGCAAGCATACCAACACTGGTTGTCAGGCAGTGTGTGCTTGACACACACACACACACAAATATATTTTATTCTTTTATGTGCTTGTCATTCGACTGCTAAATTATGGGGACATAAGCACACCAATATCAGTTGTCAAGCAATGGCGGAAGGACAAACACAGACAAATTTTATATATATATATATATACACACACACACACACACACGCGTGCACGATGGGCTTCTTTCAATTTCTGTCTGTCAAATTCATTCACAAAGCCTTGGATGGCCCAAGGCTATGATAGAAGACATTTGCCCATGTGATTGGGAAGTAAGCTTCTTACCACACAGCTACGTCTGTGCCTAAACTTGAAGCTTGTGTCTAGTTAATGTTAAATAAATTGCACACAAGTGACAAAAGAAAAACATTTTTTACCATGAGTTGTTACTAAATAATGTTAAAAAAAAAAAAAGCAAATGCTAAACTACTAATAATTAAAATATAAGGCTCCACAAATCAATAAGGGGAGCCTCTACATTGTCACTTTACTAGAAATTGCAGCCAATTTCCCTCAAGTCACACTGTCTAGAACTATGAATAAAAATAGGTTGTTCATTGCTTAATCAAAGGTCTGCTGACCTGTGGCTAAACAACAACATATACCTTATGAGATTTCTATTTCTTTGAATGCTCTGTGTGTGTGCGCGCGCGCACACAAAATTTGGTGAAATATGTAGGTTGTTAGTTATGAAATGGAATGTACAGTGAGTAGCAAAAGTGCCAGTAGCATTGTTGACAATTATCCAACAAAACACTTCAGCAATAGTAAGCAGCACCAACTGTTTGTGGGGAAATCATATTTGTATATTTTTGCATAGTTAATCTGCAATGATGTGAGCCATATAACTTAAATGAATTGTTTCTTTAGTTTATGAAATAGTTCTTTTGTTTTATTGCATTTTCAATCTTTCTGAAGACTGGTTAAATCCCAAAACTCAGGTATTTAGGACTTTATGACTGAATGCTAACTTGTGAAGATGGAGTAATGTCCCTTCTCATTCAGTACGTTATATTTGCACTTTGGTTTGATAATAAATAGTCCATTTTATTGAGTTTGTTGCGAAATGGCAACATTTTTCTTTAATAATTTTTGGTGACCTTGCACTTTTTTTTTTGATAGCTTTAATTTCGGTTATAACTTTCATATTTTGCTTCCATTAAAAAGTCAACCTACTCAGTCAGTGCATGTACAAAGTTAAGGTGTACTCATTTTCTCATTGAGAAAGTTTAGGTAGATATATAAACTTATGAAAAGACAAAAAGAAAAAAAAGTTTTAAATCTTACTTCAATGAATTTATCCAAGGTCCCATCTGTTGGCCGGTCCATTATCAGAAACCTCATATGTTTATGAGAAATTTCAGCAGGTTCAGGCTTTATGGCCCTTGTAGCTCTCATGGTAATTTATTGTTTGGTCGATGTATGGAATTGACAATAAGAAAAATTAATTAGAGCAAACAGCTCTGCAATCCTGCCAAAATGGTGGTTACTGAAAGAAATCCACCACAAAAATTGGCAGATCAGTAAGAGCACCTGTTTTTGGTTTCTAAGCACCTAGTAGCGGTTAAGGATCGTCAGTTGGATACGCTCCCCAGCTAGCTGCTGTCTAGCTGTACATCAACTTTAGTTATCCAGTAAAACGAGAGAAGAGTGAGTACGTTGAAAGCACAAGCTATCGCCATCCAAAAACTCTTCTATCACAAACACTTCAACAGCAAACTTTACGTGATGGAAGGCGCAACAGATTCAAAACTGTCTCCAGTTGTTTTAGAAGTTTACTTGTTTTCACTTCAATTGAAACACAGCACTAACACCACTATTACACGTGTTGCGCCTGGCAGAAATCTCCACTGTTGGTCACAAACTCCATAAATGTATGACCGAATTCACCAAAGAACTGTAAAAAATAAAATTCCACATATAATTTTTTTCTCTCCAATTTTAAACAAACATATTTACAGTTAAAAAATAGGAAACTTTACAGAAAATGTGGAAGGAAGAAATTTATTGAAGAAAGATTAGTAGAAATAGTCATGCATTCCATCCTGTGAAGTACAAAAATTAGTATCAGTAAGACACCAATACTAATTCAGTGAACTGAATCCTTTCCCTGAAAATAAAACAGAGCCTTGTCAATTAAGAAATAATTAAAAAAAAAGATCAATTTTGTTTTATAAATTTGAAATAATAGCTATAACTTCCACATTATATTTAAAAATAGAATTACAAAAATTCTCATTGTTGGAATGTGAAACAACAAGTATACATTGTTTTAACTAAGAGCTTACCCAACAATTGTGTTTTAGATTCCATATGGCTATAATTTGGCTACTGTTTGGTATTTAGAAGATAACAAGTAAGTAGCAAGATAGATTAGGATACAAAGAACTGAGTCAGTCTAGTAGATGCATCTTGTAAGAAAGATAATATCAAAAGAAGTTTGAAAAGTAATATTTTAGGTTTGGTCATTCACCTGTCAGATAATAAACAACCAGAGATCATCTTAGTTCTATGATACAATTCTACTTTTTGCTGTATCTCAGGAGTGGTGGTCAAGAATCTTGCAAACCAAATATTTTAATATTCCAAATTCCAGCATTATAATTTATTAATTATTGTAGTAACCTTCCAAAATATTTTAAAAGTTAAATATATGGACAATAATGGTCATAAAAGGGGCTTGGTTTTAGGAGCAAAATGAGTCCGATTTTCCAAGTATCTGCAAAGATTACTAAATTTTTTGGAAGGTAATTCAAATTCTACTACACAAAGTTCATTTGTAATTTCACTATTTACTCAATTTGGTCACCTTGAAAGCAAAATTTATGACAACCATATCTGGAAAACTTCAACAAAATGGAAAGAAAAAACTTGAATATAGACGCACACACACTACATATTAACATTCCTTTTCCAATATTTTTCTTTTAATTAAATTTTATTCAAACTACTATTTCTTAACTACATTATATATGCTATCAGGTGAATGAAGAATGACTGTTTCTCACAAATTTTTGTGAGAATATATATAATATATTTTTAGAGAATATATTATAAATTAACATTGGAATGTTCTTGGCAAACATGGATATTATGGGTTTTCCTGTCTTTTTTGGGGCCACACAAAGAACATCTTCCTCTTTGCTTTGGCTGAAGAATCTCAAACGAGGTTGACAACCATCTTTTCTTGTTTGAGTAATGTTAGCAGAACTAGAAGATTGTTTGTCATGTTCTTGTTTAGCATTAACTCCAGCAAGTTCCTTTCCTAACTGAATTAGGTAATTAGGCACTGTCGTCTTTTATCCTTGAAACTTTGCAAGTGAAGCTGTTTAGCAACAAGGAAAGCAATCACTGCACGTATATCAATCATGTTGTAGAATATAACCATAGGCCATCTTCAAGTCATTTTTTTGCAAGTGTATGTCCTTACCATCTTATCTAGGGTATCTACTTCTATTGGTTTGTTGTAACATGCAATAACTTCAGGTTTCTTTTCAGCACTTTTTAAAATCAATTGAAGGCTGAGAGTGCATTGTACTCATAAGTGTGACTACATAATTTTTCCTACAACAAATAAGGTAGGATCATGGAATCCTTTTGAAATCCAAATATTGTGCTGTTGATTTCTCTTTCTTTTCCATTTGTGAAAGCACTTGTAAGTTCTACTCTGTTCTTTCTAATTGTTCCAACTGAAGTAGTTTTCTTGCAAAGCAGCTTTCGAGTCAATCCTAGACTTGTAAAAAAAATTATCACAATTAGTTCACGCATATCCTTAACCGCCACATATTCATTTATTCAAGTTTATCACACAGTCACTTATTTCTCTAATTTTGTCATAGATTGGCTGACCGAAAACTAAGATTTTTCAATTCTATTTCACTATTATCGACATTTATGTTTCGTTGAATTATGCTACCCAAAACCCAAAAGAATATTTTTCTCCCTCGTGTTCTGACCACCCTAACTCTGGCATCCTTCCTCTCTGTCTGTCTCTCTCACTTTTGATTACCATCTGCTTTGCCCAAGACTTCCACAGACCACAACCACTTCACCCTATATAAACTAGCGCACGCACTCGGATTGCCCTACTCGATTCTTAATACCTCCACCAAAAGAATACGTATCCAGAAGATGCTCTCGTCTAAATTTGATAGTTCGTCATCCCCACCCCTACTTAGAGTTTATCTCCTATGTAAGGTAGTGATCATATAGTGCATAAATTTGATGGTGTAGTGTATGCAGGTTGAATTGAAAGCTATTGTTTGTTTATGAATTCTGCCAAATGCGAGTTTTCTTTTCAGGTACATAACGCTGCTGTCCCCCGTCACATGGGCCCACACTTCCCACACCCTCAGAGTTGGCACTGTCAAAGGTAGGCCTGGTGAGACTGTGGAGATGCTTTAACGGAAATGTGTTGATTTGTGCTGCCTCCAAGAAGCAAGGTGGAGAGGAGGTTCTGCAATGTTCCTCACAGGCAAAGAACACAGGTATACTTCTTGTGGAGAAATGGGTTGATAAGGTAATCGAGGTAGTCAGAGTATGCGACAGAATACTTAAAATAAGATTAGTGCTTCATCATGGGTTAGCAACCATTATCTCGGCCTATGCCCCTCAGCTGAGGTGACCTGATGGACAGAAAGACTGATTTTATGACACTTTCTTGCAGACTACCCCGTTGACAAATGACAGGGACTTTCTCCGTATGGCTAGTGACTTCAATGGAAATGTTGGACAACATATAGGTGACTTCCATGGCGTAATTCGAGGCTACAGTTTTGGTTCCCGCAATGAGGAGGGAACCAGGTTGTTGGAGTTCTGCGATGCAAATGATCTTATGGTTTGCAATACTAACTTCAGGAAACCTGACAGTCACCTACCGTTCTAGCAGACACACTCGCCAGAAAAAGGGAAAGATGGCTGCTTATAAATGCCAAAACCTTCCCACGCGAAGAATGTACCCCACAACATAGACTGGTAGTTAGAGACTTCAGGATCCGGGCTAAATGGATGCCCAAACGGCGACCAGCATGGAGGAGAAGGGTCTGGAAGCTTAAAAATCCTGCGAATGGACAGAAATTTAGAGACATTACTCGAAGGCTTTGACGAAATAGAAGGGGATATAGCTTCACGTGATCTGGAAGACAACTGGAGGTTTCTACGGGACAACCTGCTGAAGGCCACTAACCAGATCTGTGGATGGTGCAAAGTCCCCTCTCGACTCAAAATAACGTTGTGGTGGAACAATGTTGTTGACAGAGCTATTAGAGAAGAGAAACAGGCTTGGAAGGACTGGAAGAACAGTGGTAGCAGGGAATTGTATCAGACTGCCAGAAGGGAAGCTAGGAGGCAGGATTATTTAGCCAGAGGGGAAGCAGATAAGAAAAAATTTGCCAATGTTCTGTGCTCTGAGGACCAAAGACTTGAGGTATTTCGTGTTGCAAGACAGTGTGTGAGAGAGAATCATGATCTCGTAGGAGAGAAATGTATCCACATGGATGATGGTTCACTTGCACTAAACGAGGCTGCAAAGAGTGAGGTTTGGAGATGCCACTATGAAAGATGGCACAATAAAGAGAATGAATGGGAGATGAGAGTCTGCCGAATGTTGACCCAGCTATCTAAATTGACAGTACATTGGCAGATAAAGCAATTAAGAGTATGAAGACACGGAAAGCCCCCGGCCCGTCAGGAATCACTGCAGAGATGTTCAAAACATCCGGCGGTGTTGGCTATAGCCTAGTCACCTGTATAGTTAACCAGGTGATACACAAAGGAGTCATTCCCAATGACTGGTGTAGCAGCACCATAGTCAATTGCTACAAAGGTAAAGGTGATAATTTAGATACAAATAATTACAGAGGTATCAAGTTGTTGGATCAGGTAATGAAGGTCACGGAGAAGGTCATAGCCCAACTAATTAGGGAGAGAGTCAGTTTAGATGAGATGCAGTTTGGGTTTGTGCCAGTGAAATTCAAGACAGGATGCCCCTGGGAGCTCCTCTATGCTGATGACCTAATTGATGCTATATTTTTTGTAAGACAGCTGCAGGAGAAATACCTAGTGAAAGATAAACCTCTGTACCTGGCTTTCATTGACATGAAAAAAGCCTTTGACAGGGTCCCCTAATCCCTTATATGGTGGTCAATGAGGAAACTAAAGATAGATGAATGGTTAGTGAGAGCTGTGCAAGCCATGTACAAGGGATGCTGTCAGTAAGGTGAGGATTGGCAACGAGTACAGTGAAGAATTCCGGGTAGAGGTAGGTGTCCACCAAGGTTCAGTCCTCAGCCCCCTCCTATTTATCATAGTCCTCCAGGCAATAACAGAGGAATTCAAGACAGGATGCCCCTGGGAGCTCCTCTATGCTGATGACCTAATTGCTGAGAACTAGAAGTTTCAAGTGTGGAAACAAGGATTAGAATCAAAGGGCCTTAGAGTCAACCTAGCTAAAACCAAAGTCCTAATAAGTAGGAAGGCAGACAAACCACAAATCCCTTCAGGTGGATGGCCTTGCTTGATCTGTAGAAAAGGCGTAGGTAGAAACTCTATAAGATGTACCCAGTGTAAGCTATGGACACATAAGAGGTGCAGCAATATCAAAGGAAGGCTAACTAGGAAGATAGTTTTTGTATGTGGCAGATGCTCAGGAGCAATAAACACAGAAAATGTGCAGAGAACAACTTCTGCCACATTCCAGGGAGAAAAACTACAAGCAGTTGACAGCTTCCATTACCTAGGTGACCAAGTTAGTAAGTGGGAGTAGGTGCACTGAAAGTGTAACTGCTAGAATGAGAATAGCCTGGACAAAGTTCATAGAGCTCTTACCTCTGCTGGTGACAAAGGGCCTCTCGCTCAGAGTAAAATGTAGACTGTCTGACACGTGTATGAACAGCCATGCTACATGGCAGTGAAACATGGGCCGTGACTGCTGAAGACATCAGTAAGCTTGCAAGGAATGAAGCTAGTATGCTCCGCTGGATGTGTAATGTCAGTGTGCATACTTGACAGAGTGTAAGTACCTTGAGAGGAAAGTTGGACCTAAGAAGCATCAGATGTGGTGTGCAAGAGAGACGACTGTGCTGGTATGGTCATGTGGTGAGAATGGATGAGGATAGCTGTGTGAAAAAGTGCCACACCCTAGCGGTTGAGGAAATCTGTGGAAGAGGTAGGCCCAGGAAGACCTGGGATGAGGTGGTGAAGCACGACCTTTGGACATTAGACCTCACCTAGGCAATGACTAGTGACTGAGACCTTTGGAAATATGCTGTGCTTGAGAAGACCTGGCAAGCCAAGTGAGACAATATCCCGTGGCCTATGCCAGGGGTGTAACCAGCCCACTTATGCGTACCTTTCCTTCATTGGACACTAAACTGCTTGTGAAGACTTGTTGAGGCAAATGAAATCGAAATCAAATTCGATGACTGGCATCCGTGCTAGTGGAGTGCTAAGAGCATCATCCAAGCGTGATCGTTGCCAGAGCAGCGGACTGGCTTCCGTACTGGTGGCATATAAAAAGCACCATTTGAGCGTGATCATTACCAGCATCGCCTTACTGGCACATGAAAAATTATTCGAACGAGGTTGTTGCCAGTGCCGCTGGACTGGCTCCTCTGCAGGTGGCACGTAAAAGCACCCACTACACTCTTGGGGTGGTTGGCGTTAAGAAGGGTATCCAGCTGTAGAAAATCTGCCAGATCAGATTGGAGCCTGGTGCATCCATCTGGTTTGCCAGTCTTCAGTCAAACCGTCCAACCCATGCCAGCATGGAAAGAGGACGTTAAACGATGATGATGATGATACTATAATGGAAAAAGTTGCTTATTAAGTAGGTGTGTGACAATTACTATAATTACTAAAAGACAGCAATATTAAAAGCTTGACTGTCTGGAAATCATCATCATCATCATCATTTAGCGTCCGTTTTCCATGCTAGCATGGGTTGGACGGTTCTACTTGAAGAAATTGCCTATAAAGACCCATGTAATTTACATAAGTGATTTTCAGGATAAAATTTGTTAAAAAAATGCTTCTACTCATTTAAAATTTGCACCTAAAAGTTTTCAGAAATACCAATATGGCGAGGGGGAAAAGTTTTCAATTTAGTTGTATTTAGCATAATTTCACTTATGATTAGATTTTATAAAATTTTCATTAAATAAAATTAATTTCTGTTTAACAGGTATCACATTGAAAGCTATTAAATTACAAAGTGTTTGTGTTGTTTATCATAAACTTTATATTACATTTCTTGCCCACAAGAGATTATGCCATATGTCTTCTCAAATCCTGATCACAGGAAAAGTTGTTGATATGAATTACCAACAAAAAGCTGATAAATAAACACAGGTATTGCAAATTAAGTCTAATTACCAATAAACATCAGCTTGGATGACACTTTACTCAACTGACAGAGGAAGGTGACTGGTCAAACTGATTATGTTGTTTTTGAAAATATGCTTCCTTTGGTACATTAGTCAAGAACTGTGGCTAATCTCTAAAATACATCTTTGCAATTTATCTTGGAATTCCACCAACATGTTTCTTGACGTGTAGAAGCTTTGCTTCAATAACAAATTTGTACTGCTCAGCTGGCTTCAAGTGTTAAATGTCATCAAGTGTTAAATGTCATATGGCACAGAATGTTGTTTACGTCAGTGGACGTAATTAATTGGTTGAAATTGCCGAAATGCAAGAAATTAAAGATGAAATATGTTACAAACTACAGAATTTTCTCAAGAAAGCCAAGATAAAATGATGTTTTATAAACACATTCTACTAGTATACGAAGTTTAAAATTTTTTATTTACCTAGAAATTATGTTAAAAACTGCCGTTCAAACTGAAAAGATCCCAGCAGGTGCTACTTGGCAATTTCAACACCAGAGTGGGAGCAGATCACAACCCCTGGCAAGAGTGTCAATATGGGGTTGGCAACATGAATGAAAATGGGCAATGGCTGCTTGAGCTCTGCATGCTCCATGGACTATGTGCCACGAACACCTACTTCCAAGCCAAAGCTAGAAATTTGCAGAGGAACTGTTGATTATGTCAACTTCAATACATAACTGGTGCTTTATTGAAAGAATGAATGACAAAGTTGACCAAGCCACAACATGAACTTGTTAAAATAACAATACATGTCAATAATCTGTTTTATGGCATCCAACTATTTTATATTACATTCTTTATGGAGGATACACCAATGGGAGAGGTATGCTGGAAGAAAGTTTAAGAACAAAGCTGCAGCAACCCTTCTCAGCAATTGAAAGGGTTTCATGAGTACTCTTACTGGTAATTCTGAGCATCTATTGTTTAAAATCCTGTCAACCTGTCTCAAATTCCACTACACCATTTGCATAACTATTGGGTACACTAAATAGAGTTCTTAAGTACTCTATATCTGCATACTAAGTATGGTCACTTACCTTTGGTATTCATGACACAGGCAAGTGCTACTTCAATCGATAGATTAATAAAGATAAATATTTGCAATCACTTGTGCTAACTCAAGATTCAGAATAAAAAACAAAAAATCTCACTTTCTACTATATGAATGGGAAGTGGCAACTATCTGAATAAGTTTAATTAAAACCTGTGAGTTTCAACTAATGAATACAAGCTGTTACAGAAACATTAAAATATTAGAACAATTTACATTTGTAACTCGAGCAATTATTTTCAAAGGTATTCCTTCAGCTAATCATTCTCTTGAAATGAGAAAGAACCCATTATCAACCAGTGAAAATAATGTTGAAATCTGTACAGTGTCTAAAGAAACAAGAGTGTTCATAAAGATGAACTGATGATTGCTCACAAAAAGTTATGTAATTTCACTTCACAGTTAGCTACAATACATATGTTAATTCCAGCAAAAGTAGACCAAGGAAGACTATCAATGAAGTACACCGTCTCAGAAAACTAAGCTTTACAAAAAGTCACACACAAAATATCACACTCTCCTTCCCACAATCCACTGACCAAGCCTTTGTATGATCTTCTTGTACTGTGAGAGTTTGCTCTGACACCCTATCACTACCGTCTTTATCTTCTTCCCAGCTACAAGAACTCCCTCATGTGGGGATAGGCATGCATCTCCTCTGTAGTAAGACACCTGTATTGCCCCTTTACCATACTTTAGCTTTTCAACACCTGTATAACACCCACCCCACCTCTCATTTAGTCATGGGGGCTTTTCCCCCTATTCCATTTGTTTTTGAATGATGATTTAACAAGAACATGGCAATTTAACAAAGAAATTGATATAATCTATTAACCAAATCAGTGCATAATTTGTAAATCATCAACATTCAATGTCCGTTTTCCATGCTGACATGGGTTGGACAGCTTGACAAGGACTGCACCAGATTCCACAGTTTGTTCTAGCTTGGTTTCTATGGCTGGCTGCCCTTCCTAACACCAGCCACTACAGAATGTACTGGGTGTTTTTCATGTGGCACCTTGGTTTTAAGATTTCAATTCTGTTATGGTGGATATATCTCAAGTACAGCAATGTGCCACATATCTCAGCCTCTGTCATCTCCGTCCCTTTTCTTCCTGGGTTTTCCCACTTCTACAACTTCTTTCCACTTTAAGTAGTTGGAACTTCTTTATGCAACTATCCCTATCACATGACCAAACCAGCAGTCTCCTCTCTTGCATACTGCATATAATTCTGTACAACTTCCTCTACTGATAATTAGGTTATCTCATCATCATCATCATCATCATTTAGCGTCCGTTTTCCATGCTAGCATGGATTGGACGGTTCTACTGGGGTCTGTGAAGCCAGAAGGCTTCATCAGGCCCAGTCAAATCTGGCAGTGTTTCTACGGCTGGATGCCCTTCCTAACGCCAACCACTCCGTGAGTGTAGTGGGTGCTTTTTACGTGCCACCCGCACTGGTGCCAGACAGAGGTAGCAAAAATTATCTACAGCTTCCAGAGAGCCACCAGGACATTTAAGAAAATCAGTTTCCTGTGTATCTGTGGTCATTATGGCTCCCATACATCTTCCACATACAAACACTACTTTCTATAAACCTTCCTACTATTCCACTGCACTTCTTGCATGACCATAGCTTGCACTAGGTAGACTGAATGAAATTTCTGCCTACACCCTACCTACATATCGAGTAGGGTCATTTACTGGAAGGGTGAAGGTTCCTGTCTAACTTTTTGCTTACTAGGACCTTGGTCTTTAAGTTTACTTCAAGACCCTTTGATTCCAAGTTAAGTTTCCATACCTGGAATTTCTTTTCTGATTCTGTGATGGCACATCAGCATATAGTAGTTCCCATGGGCTTCCAGTCTTAAATTCCTGTTACAACTTAGAGGATGATGAATAGGAGGAGGCTGAGGCCTGACCTTTGATGAACATCTCCTCGTGTACTAAATCCATCACTGTACCCATGATCAACTCTTACCTTTCTAAAAGCACTCCTGTACATGGCCTGTACCATTTCCACAAGCCATTCATCTATCCCTAGCTTCCTTAGAGATCACTATAGAGTGAGGCACTCAGTTGAAAATTTTCTCTAGATCAACAAATGCCAAGTTCAACAGCCTGTTTTTAGATAAATTCTTTTCTTGCAGTTGCCTGACTATGAATATAACATTTGTGGTGCTTCTCCCCAAGACAAAGCCAAATTGCATTTCATCCTGTCAAATTCTGTTCCTAATTAATTGGAAACCTTCTTTGCAACTTTCATCACCTGGTCCAGAAATCTGAAGCCTCTATAATTACTTCTGTCTAAAGCATCTCTCTTACCCTTGTAGCAGCTATGATGTGGTTGCACCAGTCACTAAGGATTACACTTTCCTGAATAACCTGATTAACTATGCAGGTGACTGGACTGTATTCAACTCTACTAGATATCTTAAGCATCTTGGCAGTGACTCCTAATCAATCAGAGGCCTTCCCCGTCTTCATATCTATAATTGCCTTATCTATTATGCTGCTGCCAACTAGGATAGCTTCTGTTGGGTTCATATGAGGAAGATTCTTTCTCCCATTCATTAGTCTTTTATAGTAGCTCTTCCACACCTCTTTTCAAGATCACTAAAAGCAAGCATATAATTATCTGTTTGTACACACTTCTCACTCACATCTTGATTCTCTATAACACACTGTCTGGCAATTCAGTCTGATCTTCATTCTGTAAGACATTAGCAACCCCCTTCCTTTCTACTTCTACCCTAGTTAGATAAGCCTCACACCTAGCTTCTCTTTCAGCTATCTGATATGGTTCTTTGCTACCTTGGACAGCTGGAATAACAAAAGTCAACTTTTGCTGTATTTGAAATCTGAATAACTAGACACGGAATTATATAAACCCGCTCAACATAGACTCCCTGTTTAGATTAGCCCACTACTAACACAAATTGAAAATGATAAGAAGGTGGGCTGAAATGTTCATAGGCCAAAAATGGGGTGGTATAGTGAAGCTATTTGTCAAATCGATGTATTCCTGCATGCCAAGAGGTTAAACAGAACAAGAAATGGACAAACTAATTAATAGGCACAGGAGTGGCTGTGTGGGAAGTAGTTTGCTTACCAACCACATGGTTCTTGGGCAAGTGTCTTGTACAATAGCCTTGGACCGACTAAAGCCTTGTCAGTGGATTTGGTAGACGGAAACTGAAAGAAGACCATCGCATGTGTGTGTGTGTGTGTATGTATGTATATGTTTGTTTGTCCCAACAAAATCGCTTGGCAACTGAAGCTAGTGTATTTATGTCCCCATAATTTTGTAGTTCGGCAAAGAGACCAATACAATAAGTACTAGGCTTACAAAAAATAAGTCCTGGGGTCAATTTGCTCGACTAAAGGAGGTGCTCCAGCAAGGTCACAGTCAAATGATTGAAACAAATATTTCTATGAAAAAAAGGAAAAAAAAAAAAACTAAATTAAACCTCAAGTTTTCTAGAGCTTAAAATTAGCATGGAATCATACTGAGAATGTTGTTTATTTCCTCACACTGCTTTAAGAAAGTGGTGAACACTGGCTGAATTTTACATAGTAGATATTCTTGTACATGTAAATTTCATTTTTCTTCAAGAAATATTGGTCAAATTTTACAAATAAAAATATTGCACAATGAATATTATTTTGTAGACTTAATGCCAGATGTGACTACTTTTTTTAAAAATTTTGAATACAGTTGAACAATTTGTGGTAATGTTTGCATATTCATTTTGGTTTTGCTCTCTCTCCTACTAATGAGTTTGCTGTATGTTAGATATTTTTAAAGCCTTTAATTTATGCTTTTAATGCTAACGAAAGGAATTAGTTTGCACATTGTTTTTTAATATAGATCTACATGCAATTCTGAGAAGGGTACCTGATAGTTGTGGGATGTACGAAAAACACCAGCTAAATTTCCCTAAAATCACACCTTTAGGTTTGAAAATATTTTTGAAACACAATTGTTTTTGTTTTTACTGAAAAGGTTCTGCCCATTGTTTTAAGTGTGTAGTGTAAAAAAGAAAACAAAATTTGACCAAAAAGTTGAAAACATCCCCACTAAAATGTAGAATATCCAACTTATGTGAGTGTTCTGATCTGAAACTATCATTTATAGCCATTTCTAATGGTCCTTTGAAATTTTATTGAAATATCAGATCTCAAAATCTCAGGATTTATTTAGTTCTATACCAACCAAAAATGTACCAGAACTCAAATCCCTGTGGATTTAGTTAGGCTGAAAACACTGCGAAATTGATACCAAAGACACTTTCAATTTCTGTAATGTGAAGATGGTTATCACCCCAGTTTCAAAGATGTCACCACAAATATGGTTAATAATTCGCTTATGCCAATCAAGCAACATTTTAACCAATTCACTGATCATTCAAATTGTCATATTTCCTCAAATATTCATCCAAATTTCACAAATGAAGTATCAAAGTGTTTCTTTTTGGATGCTCTCCAAGAAAAAATTCAGTAGAAATTACAATTAAACATTTTTTGAAATTCAGTGATACCTACTGGCTTCTCTCGAAAATGGACAAAATTTGGCATTGTTGTGTTATTAAGTACCTGCAGAAAAAGGGTTTAGCCCCCAAGGACATGCTGATATCATTGCTACATTAGAGGATGATGCTCCAGCTTTGTCAACAATGCCAAAAATGGGCAGTTGACCCAAGGTCTGGACATCCTGCAAGTGCCACCGCCAAGGAAAACTTGCACAATAGCCTTGGACCGACCAAAGACCATGAGAGAGTTGACAATTCTCTGCACAATGAACTTGACAACAAAGGTTTCTACTGAATGAGTGTCAGGTCTTCTGACACCTGATCACATTATGAGAAAATCTGACATTGCTTGAGGTAGATCTGGTTTCCTCTAACATTTCAAAGCCAGGATGAATGTTGGGTTCATGATAGAGCCAGAAACAAAGAGACAATCCATGCAGTAGAAACACCCCTCCTCAACCGCTCCAAAGAAGGCCAAGGTTATTTCATCTGCAGGGAAGGAGAAGGCCTCAGGTTTTTTGGAATGCAAAAAGCACTGTATTTATTGACTATTTTTAAAAGGGTCACACCATCAATGGTGAATACTGTGCCAATTTGCAGAGGTAATTACAAAAGGCAATGAAGACCAAACGCCCAGCAAAAACTGACCTTTGTTTCAATAGCTGTGTATGTGACTGTGGCTTTGAACTGGTTGTTCACCGTCCCTATTCTTTTGATTTAGCTCCATCTGACTCATCTCTTCCTCAACATAAAAAGACACTTAGCTGGGTATCTGTATTGCAGTGATGATGCTGCCATATCTGCAGTTGATGACTTTTGTGACCAATAGCGTGAAAGCTTTTTTACCAATGAGATCCAAGCACTGCAACACCAAATGAAGTATGTGGATCGCAAAGGGTACTGTGTTGAAAATAAACTTCATTTAGTAACATTCCATGAGAGTATCTTGGTCAGTCTATTAACTTTTCAGCAGACCTTCATAGAAGTTTTAGCTTTTTTACATCTTTAAAAATGAATTTTATGATAAAAAAGTGTTAAAGTTTTAAAAGTATTTGAATGTAAATGGATAAAAGTATATACAGTTGTAAGAAGGGTGGATCTTTCTAGAATAAAATTGGCAGGTTTGATGTTTCAGTCCTATAGCTTCAAGAAGCCATAAGTCAATTTTAATGTGGCACTGACAATATATTTCTATCAGTTTCAAAGATAACTTTTGATGCAAATACAGAAAGATCTAATAGATTTCATAGGCATCAACAAATACCCTCATTACTCATTTTATAACTTTTTAAAATGCCAACTCAATCTTAAAGAAAAAGTAATACATATACAAATATCTGTCTGTCTCTCTCTCTCTGCCTGTGTGGGTGTGTGTGTGCGTGCGTGCACGCACACATACATGTAAATTTCTAAATTATAATGAAATTCTATTTTCTTCAGAAACAAAATTTCTTAGAATCAGCATTTCCAAGAGAATAATTGATTGGAGAAAAAAATTGTGTACACACCTTAATTGATCTGCAAAGATGGTGAGGCCATGCTAGTGTAGAGGGGCTGTCTGTCTTTTCGACAATACCTCCCAGCAAATCCTGTTGAGTAGGAGGGAGTAAAAATTTGCACTTTAAACTTGTCAGATGTTAAATTCTGAACAATGTTAATTCTCATTTTTAAATTCTTAGGTACAAACATCAATACAACCTAAAACATAGATACCAAAGTATTTAATAAAATATCTTTAACAGCATCATACACTATAATGCTTTTCAAACAAGTAGATAATGAAATCAAACATTTAAAAATGCAGACACTGCCCCACACTTTTTTTTATATATTTTGAAATTTAACATTCAAGGATAAATTTTAAATCACATATTGAACTTTAAATATTCACTCATACAAAGTAATGCTTTATTCCTTTAATTGTTTTTGTAAAGTTAAAAGTCACCAATATATATGCAGATTTTAATAGTCTCTTCTTGAATTTTCACTATTTAGAATTAAAAAAAGGATTAAATCTGTCACCGCACCAAAAGTTCAGAAATTGCAAGCATTGTCTTCAGTGTTGCTTTTTGCTTTTGTATTTTTAAAGTAAACTAAAGTTCAGAAAAGCATGAAACATTACTTAACCCTTTCGTTACTATATTTCTGACCAAAATACACCCCTTATGTGTTTCAATTAATTTCTAACATAATCATAAATTTAGTCTGGTTTCATTAAACAACTATAACTTTTTTATTTATCAATATATTAACGTGAATTTTGGAAGATAATTTAATGAAATGTTCTCAACCAATTCTATACTATAATTTTTGTCACAAAGTGACTCTAATTGCAGGTAGATACAGGTAAATTCAACAAAATATAAAATTATAAAAATTTTGTTCAAACATCGCTATAGAAAATGGGTTATTAGCTAATATTCAATTGGGTATACAACAAAATTTTACGATAGAATTTGTTATTCTGGGTAACTTTCTGATACCCATAATAATATTTATGGCAAAATAGTCTTAATTTCATTTAAGGTTATGGGAAACCACTAACTATCCTTTCTTTCCTTTTGTTTACATTTAGCGTAACGGTTCGTTTCCGCCGTAATGATTTCAAATAGGCTCATTCGAAAAAGTAAATAGAAATAGTCTAAGGCTTTACTCTCCTGGGAAAGACTGTGGCTTGGTCCAGTTTCTTCAGAAAAATCACCGAAAGAAACAGTTTTTAAATTTTCACTCCATTCAGGTGCCAATTCATTTTCTTTATCGCTGTCGGAGCTCTCGGATTCACTGTTTTCACTTTCGGAAAATGAAACATCAGATTCATTATCAAATACCACATGCTTTTTTTTTTCAGTCATAGAGTTAGATTTATGAAGGTCTTCAGTAGAATATCCTTCGAATTCTGACTCGCTGCTTGATATAATGAAATTCGTATCCATTTTTTGTCAGAATTACAAATTTTGAAAACACAATAGGAACAAATTTTGGAAAAAAATCTTCCAAAATTCACGGAATTAAAATTACACTTCGATTTTTGTACAAAACTGTAGTTGAACTCTTTACGAAGTATAATACGTATTTTCACGAATATACTAAAGAGATTTGCTCTGATATTCTCATTTAAATATGAATAGGTAAATTCGGGCGGCTTTGGTCACATTAACCAAAAATTTTTTCGGGCGGTTTCGTAACAAAAGGGTTAATGTTGAAATTTACTAATTTATCAAGCACAGATTACAAAAGATAGAGGGGGACAAGGTAACTATCCTTATTAGACTCACAAGAATAATGGTTAAATAATTTAAGGGGATGATATAGTGAATGCAATGTGCAAAGAAAATTGGAATTTCCTCTCAGTTTGAGAGAGAAAGCAATTATTAGCAACTTTCAAATAAAAGAGAAAGTAATTTGAAGAAATAAAGGATCTTTCAAAGCCAGTCATGTCACCATCCTTAGCTATTGCTTGTGCTTCTTTTCCATCTCATGGTTTCCTTGACTTCACCTGTTTCACTTAACTTATCCTTACCATTCCTACTGACTTATGCATGCAACCCTTCTTTCCACACACTCCCAAATCCACATACTAGGCTGGTACCTTCCCCCCAGCCCTTCTCCTTCCCTCAACTTGTAACTATCCTTGCACACTCAATTACTTTTCCATTTCATCATCTCCAAGTTACACCTCACCTCCATTCCTCTTCCAACTTCACATACATTGCCCTTCTTCCTTACCCATACTCCCTCTACCTCTTCTCCTACTCCTGTCTTTCCTATGCTGCAGCTGTCCTTGTTCTGCCAATATTCACCCACTTCCCCTCCAAACTTATCACTCCAAAGCTGAGCATCCCCTTCTTAGTAGGTATCTGCAATTCATACAACTATCACTATCACCCATGAGTTTTAGACCCAAGCTGTGGTCAAATGTTTTTTGCTCTGCATAAAACTGAGTGCCTATTTTAATGGTACATTTCTGGCTCTGAATGTCACTGACTAGTTCATCGACCTGGACCACCAACTATCACATAGGATGCAAGCCCAGGCCATCGAACCTAATTATCAATACCTATTGCCATGCCGTAGACAGCTTAAATTTCCTGAAGCTTTCACAATTCATTAACACTGTCTCCCAGACTGAGCTCTGCTCCCTTCAAATGCTATGATGATATCCTCATCAAACCAATGGACAAGAATGTGTCCTGATGTGGCAGGCAGGAAGGCCTCTACAAACTAAAATACTGTGACAACTCAGGACTATTGCCTTTTGCTTTCAGAACACCCCTTCCCACTACTAACAACATCCCTCCTTCACCATCTGTCTTCACTAACACTTCCTCCTTTTACCCTCAGCAGCATCCAACTTCATTCTCCACACTTCAACCATATACTTCCTCTCCACAATCCATAAACCTGACAAATCTGGCCATCCTGTTGTGTCCTTACTTACCTTTGTGCCCTAGGTTACTGCTCACTATTCTTACATTCACACACTTTATTCCCCCTTCCTCTACACCAGCATTCCTTAACCAGGGTTCCTAAGGGTTTCGCAAGAAAGAGTGAGAGAAGCCAATGCTAATTTCATGATCATAATATTACTATATACATCAGTGGTTCCCAACTGATTTTTGGCCATGCCCCACCGAATCGTTTCTAAAATTCTGATGCCCCCTTGTGATATTTAAGTTTTGTTATTCAAAATTTGGTTAATGTTTATCATATTACCCAAAAACAAAAAATATATAGTGTAACAAATGTAAAAATTGTGTAGGAAACGAATATGAAAACAAAAAGGGGAAAGCAATAGCAGTGGGAAGAACTTTGGAAAATTCACAAGATCTGAGTTTTTCCCTCATAACTTTTAGGAAAATTTTTTTTTTTTAAATGAAATTTTATATAAAATACCTTTCGACTGGCATAGATTATGATTATGAAGAAATTTGTGGGAAAATATTTTCCAGGGTGTAGGGAGAGGACTTCGGAAAATTCACAAGATCTGAGTTTTTTTCCCATAACTTGGTGACAGTTTATCATGGATAGCGGGTATAAATCTAAAATTTAAATATTCCTCTGAGTATTGACAAACTATTGCACTACTTGTTTTATGTATTTTTGAATTCGCATAACTACAAATTTCGGATCTTTTCCTTTTGATGGACGGATTTTTCTAGTTAAATAAACAATTTGAAACTTCATATACTGGTAGAATGTGTCAAAAGAAAATATTATTGTAAACAAAATTGTAATTTGTAAGTTTAATGTAGTTTAATTCTTCGAATTTTAAACAATGAAATGCCAGCATTTGAGCTCAAATCATTTGCTGCGTCTAAAAACTCAGACAATATCCTCTTGCAACGTAAACAGCACACACACACACGTGTTATTCATCCTTCTCTCTTCTGTCTGTTTGATAAACAAAGGCGGAAGGAGGAGGCATATGCTAGAAATAACAGCTATATCTCTTAAATTGATGAATTTCGTCGCCCAATAAAAATATTAACGATATTTTTTTAATATTTTCTTTATTTTTTTTTACTGAAAAGGCTTCTCTCGTGGTTTTGAAGGGCCAGAAACAACAAAAACAAAACAATAATATGCCTAAATCGGTCTAGAGGGTGCGCGTGGAGTGTGGGTCGCATTGTAAAAATTTGCGAAATATTTTTTCATAAAAGGATGCCCCAGCTTGTCGGAGGCTGTGATATAAATTGGGAAAAAAATCCTCGACACCAGTGCGTAATTGGTACTTAATTTATCGACCCCGAAACGATGTAAATTTGTGTAAATTTGTTGCAGCAAGGGGCAAAACACAGAGGGGACAAAGCATGAGATACAAAAGTATTAAGTCGATTCTATCGACACCAGTGCGAACTCATGAACGTGTATGTATGCTTTTGTGCATACGCTTATATATCAATTACTATGTGCTTGTGCAAATGTATATGCATGTGTTTGAGAGAGAGAGAGAGAGAGAGAGAGAGTGAGTGACAGAGAGAGTGTGTGTGTGTGTGTGTGTATGCAGCGTGCGTCTGCTATGTTTGTTTATCAATATCGACAACACAGCAAATGATTTGAGCTCAAATGCTGGCATTTCGTTGGTTAAAAATTCGAAGAATTAAACTACGTAAAACTTACAAATTACAATTTTGTTTACAATATTGTTTTCTTTTGACACATTCTACCAGTATACGAAGTTTCAAACTGTTTAGTTAACTAGAAAATTCCGTTCATCAAAAGGAAAAGATCCCAAATTTCTGCGCCCCTGACTTTGGATGATCATAACTTTCAGAAAAATGGATATCTGTATATATAAAAGGCAGGATATGTGTGCAAGTGTGTGTACGTGAATGTAATTTATGCAAATCCACAAATTAGCATGCATGTTGCTCCAATTTTAGGAGGACATTTGTCACGAGCCTAGCTGTATTTTCGTCAAATTATTTTACCTTAGCAGGTAGCGGTAAAAATCGATTTTCAACCTTAACTTTTACCAATTTTGAAGTTTGCTAACATGAGTTAAGTCCCTTCTTGCCATAGCGAAGTGAAAATGTGTGTGTGTGTGTGTGTGTGTGAGAGTAAGTTACAGCGTTCACCATCAATAAAAATGTAAAATGTTTTTCTTAAACACGAGATATAGCATTCAAATTTAGGATGTTTTTGAAAGATATTGTTTATATATACTTTCTCACACAACAATTAAAATATATTTATTTTAAATCGTCCATCTTTCTCCCCACCTCTCACATACACACATTACTTTGGGTGCAAAAGAGTTTTGTTTTTATTTTACGCTGAGGAAAAAAATGTTTTGTTGAGAATCCATTTATTTAACAACATAGAAACAAAGAATTAGGTAACTATTTGTCAGTGAATTACACAATATAAATGGGTAAAATTTCCGAGGCTCCACCAAATCCCACCCTGTTTCTCGGACCACAAAAAGGTTTTTGTAGCATATCAGGAGGCCAGGGTAGTTGATTCCATGCAAAAAATCCGATCTTTTTTAATGAAAATTGTGTGAGTGTTATCTAAAAATTTGCCTAGAGTTTTTCATGGTAAATTTGAGATTAAAAAAAAATGTTTTCCATATTCTTAATCTCCGTATTTTTCCACATACATTGAAAAATAGATGGCGAAAAGATCAATGGGTGTGAAATTTCCGAGGCTTCTAACACACAACACCCTGTTTTTGGACCACAAAAAGGGTTTTGTAGCATATTAGGCCAAGGTAGTTGATTCCACACAAAAAATCCAATTTTTTTTTCCTTAGTGAAAATCGTGCAAGTGTTGATCCAAAAATTTACCAACCTTTTTCCCATTCATTTCTGTTTATGAAATTCTCTGTATGTAATTTTGCTTTCTCGGTCAAGGCAAATGATGACTGGCAAAGCAACAGTACCCTAATGCTGGCATTGGATACAGTGACCTGATCTACAATAACGTGCTGATTGAAATCAAGGATGCCCTACTCATAATGGGTGGGGCAGCGGTGAACACATTCGGTTTGCCATCCTCATTGCGACAGGACATTAACACACTCCCACCAAAATTACTTCTGGAGTTGTTGTATGACGCTGATGGCCTTGCGGAGTACTGGAGAATAAATGAACCGAAATTGCTCCCTGAACAGAGGCTTGTGTACGAAACTGTTGTGTCATTGAAAAGCAGGCGGGCGGCATTTTTTTTCCTTGATGCTGCTAGAGGTACTGGCAAATCCTTTGTAACAATTAACACTTGCTAAGATTCGTCGCAAGAAACAAATTGTGCTAGCCATTGCTTCCTTGGGAATCACTGCTACATTATTGCCGGGAGGTAGGATGGCACATTCGGCATTCAAGCTGCCTTTACATTTGGTGAGGGCCAAGGTTCCTACTTGCAACATTGGCAAAATTTCAGAGGAAGCTGAAGTTCTTAGACAGTGCCGTCTCACTTTATGGGAATGCATAATGACCAATAAGGGTGCCCTTGAGGCACTGGACCGGTCACTGAAAGGTATCAGGGATTCTACAGCTTCTATGGGTGGTGTAACTCTATTGCTTTCAGGAGATTTCCAGCAAATCCTTCCTGTCATCCCTAAAGGGAGCTGGGTTGATGAAGTGCATGCATGCCTTAAGTCATCCACATTGTGGCTCCAGGTTAAGACCTTAAGCCTAAGCACAAACATGCGTGCGCATTTGCTGAAGACATTTTAGCCCTTGGAGAAGGCAAGGTCCCTAGGAATGATAGGGGCAACATATCCATCTCTGAACTGTGCAACACCGTGGACAACTCTCCCGATCTTTTGACTGGACATCTGACCCCCCAAGACATTGTCAATTACCCTATCAAAGAGCTTCCACCTCACATTCTTAGGCTAAGGGTTGGATGCCCAATTATGCTAATCAGAAACTTGCTTCTGCCTAAACAGTGCAAGCAGACCTGCTTAGTAATCAAGTCCCTGACGCCCCACTTGATTGAGGCCACCATTGTTACAAGGTGCAGGAGGGGTGAAAATGTTTTCATTTCAAGGATACAGCTTTATCCCTTCGGGTCAGATATGCCGTTTAACTTCTACAGATTGTAGTTCCCGGTGAGACCATGTCCATCAACAAATCCCTGGGCCAAACACTATCAGTGGCAGGCATCCATCCATTTGGGATTTTCCATTCAATCAGCATAAAAAATTGATAAACCGATTCCTTTGAATGCTTTAAGTTCTCAAAAAGAAAAAAAAAAAATCGATGCATGGAAATAATCAATAAACCGATTCCTTATGGGATTTCCCAATCAAATTGCCTGCAACCCATTTTCAGCCAAACGTTTACCAATTTCAATGGATTTCACTCTAATTTGATGTCGGTGTCACTTATTTTGGTTTGAAATAAAGTGCTTGATCACTTAATAATCCTAACTTAATCCCGGGCAATGCCGAGCTATACTGCTAGTTTTTAATGAAATTGTCTATGAATGTGTTATATCATGTAGATTCCAAATATACAAAATTCAGGGGGAGGGTGTAAGTATTTTAGGAGGGGTTGGGAATTTCAGAAAATTCACCGGAGTCCACTTCAATTCGTCTTAATTCTCAACAAATATATCTCAGACTATGTAGATTCCGAGGACATGGGAATTTTAGGGGAAAACAATTTGTGACTATTTTTGAAAATTGTTCCCCACTTGCAGGCGTCTCTGAACAAATTGTCTATATTTGTTTTATTTTCTCTATTTTGTGCATCCGTAGATTCCTATCCCTCCCACACACACACGTAATTAAAAAAGTTCAAACATGGAATTATTCCATTCAATATCATGTTTATTATAGAGATTATATAACAAATTATGCTTTACACTTCTATATTTAACTGTGCATGTATATTCCTTATTTTTGTTTCTGGTGTCGGAAAGACACCCTGCCCCCTCCCCCATTTTCTCGCAATTAATTGATTTTTAAAATTTTTTTATTTTTTGCAAAAAACCCATGTTTTTGGATACAGAGATTCTGGAAAACTGCCAAAAATTGGTATTTTGAAATTGCTCACCTCCCCTTAAATTTCCCCCACCCCCCATATCTTCATTTTCCACTTTCCCCCATAACTCTAACCCTAAGTACAAAAAATTTTTTTCAGAATCATAATCTTTGTATTTTCCCGCATATTTTGAAACAAAATTTCTGTAAAAAGTTAAAAGTTAAAAATGAAGGATGGTGGGGTGCCAATTTCTTTTGCAGATTCGTATTCTCTGTAGCCAGAAAGGTTTTGTGTTAAAAAAAAAAAAAGAAAGACAATTTCATTAAAAAATATCCATTTTTCTGAAAGTTATGATCATCAAAAGTGTGTGTGTGGAGGAGGGGGGGGTCTTTTCAGATCCCAGAAATCTGTAGTTATGATTTTGAATCTTCAAAAAAATTTCAGTATAAGCTTTAGGAAAATATGCTCAAAAAGAAACAAAAATTATTCCATGAATCTTCTCAGCTGCAGTGATGGAAGTTTTTTCTTACCTTTTTGCTGAATTCACAAACTGACAGGTGGGAATAAAATGACCAGTTAAATTTCATCTCTTTTCATATATATATATATACATATGTGTGTGTGCGTGTTTGTGTTACCATAAATCTCTTTCTCTCTTTCAGCCTCTTTCGCTTCCTTCAATGATGCTACCCCTTACTTCCACTCCATTTCAATCCATTCAATTCTTTCATCCCTAGACAGCCCCCCCCCCCCCCCCCCCGCACACATAAGTCTGTCTCCAGTTTATTTCTCCATAGGGAATTAAGATGGCATTGCTTTCAGTACTGTCTAGTTCTATACTACATTACCTTAAGTGCTTTTTCAAACACCACTGATTGAAGGAGATAATATTCCCTCTTTAGTGATATCAGATCTTATGAATAAGATGAAAATGACCTGTTGTCTTTAAAGTGTCCAAAATTTGATAAAATTGTCCACAGAAGGGATGTAAAGAATTTTTCATTTAAGAACTCATTCTCAAATTGTCCCCTTCTTCTATTGGTGTATTAAACATTGTGTACAAGGGGTATAAAAAATTCAGCATATCTACACATACCTCACCAAAATGTTACCATGCCCCACATATTGGCTATTGTAATATTGACATCATCCTAGCTAACCTATTATGCTATCAAAAAAATATGACCATATATATATGTGTAATAGTTACCACGTGAACTACAATGAAAAAATTTGAGAAAGATATGGTATATAATTTTTTTCTACAGGGGTTCTTTGAGACATAATTTATTTTAAGGGTTACGCATGGGTAAAAAGGTTGAGAAATCCTGCTCTACACACTCCCATCTCATTTTCATCATGGCTATCAATTCTTTATACAACGTCATCCCTCATGATGTGTTCAGAACCCAACCAACTGCATCAACTTTTTATTGACATTATAAATTACATAAATCTTTACATGTGTTTCATTAGTGTATCCTAGTACAACATGCAGTAATTGTTACAGACAATTGTACATTGTGCTTAGAATACCAGATCATCAGAAGTAATATGTAATTTAACCAATTGTTGGTTACCTACTTTAGTTGATAGGCATAACAAAACTGAAAATTGTGTATAATCTGAAAGTTATATAACTTTGATAAAGCTAAGGAAAGCTAATTTGTTATTTTTATTAGTGAAATAAAGAAAGGTGAGAGAGAATGCAGTCAGGTTTTCAAAGAAGAGAAGAAACTGACTCCTAAACTATTTAGATCAAAGAAAGTATAAAGTTAACAACAAATGGCTAAGCATTTGGTGGCAGAAAAAGTTTGGACAGTACATGCCTATTCATTCATATGTGCTCATGCATACAAACGGTAGTACAAGTACTCACATGCACAGTTCATTTCTTATTGCTGTACCATTACCTAGCTCAAGGAGAGAAGAAAATAAAAGAACTCAATCTCATTTGAGACAGTAAACAATTTTGCTCATGTATCTAGAATTGGGGTATATGCTAGTCACCTACCGGTCAGGTTATAAGTGTGTGTGTGCCCTTATCTTAATATCATGTGAAAAGCCGTAAATGAGGGTCACTTTAATACCAGCAGTGTCATTCATTTCCAGTGTTCTGGAAACAGAAAGGGTAACCAAAAATTTTTTTAAATCTGCCTCATACACATGCACAGATATAGGAAGGTTTCTACACAGATCCTACCTAAATGTCATTTACAAAGTATTGATCAACAAAGGGCAATAGTAGAAGACACCAACCCAGTACATTGTGCAGAAGAAATCCAGAACACATTGTGAAACAGTCATGTCCATTTTCCCTTTTCTATCCACCAGTTTCAAAGCACTATAAAAAGATTATGGACGCCATGCTACTTTTAAGAATGCACTCGGTGTTGAATCCCCTATTAATGATAATAGAGATTAATAAAGTTTAACCCTTTTGACACGAACCCACCAGAGACTACTCTTGGTTATATAAACTTTCAGTTTAAAGTCATTTGTATTAACACTTCAAATTTCTGTGTCAGTTTACATTTTAAACATTTTAATAATGACAAAACTATTTTATTAAATCCTTCATTATTTTAACTGCTTCTCCCTTACACTTTTGCAGTCTCCTACTCTTTCCCTCTAGCTGGGTAGCCACACATCTCCTCGACAACAGCACACCTATTTCTACCCTCATTCTTGGTCACTTTCTCTCACTGGTTAACTATGTACCTCCTCTACAGTAAGACACCTATTGTGCCTCCCTATTTCTCTGTCACACTAACCTTTCATCATCTGACACGAGTTCCCCTCCTCAAATGCCCAATCCCCTCTCCTAATTCCTTGTTTTGCGAGTTACATGGTGACCCTGCCAGTGCTGGTGCCATATTAAAAGCATTCAGTCCACACTGTAAAGTGGTTGGCATTTGGAAAGGCATCCAGCTGTAAAAATCTTGTCAAAACTAACCTGCCTGTGCTAGTGCCACGTAAAAAGCACTGAACCCACTCTGCAGAATAGTTGGTGGTAGGAAGGGCATCCAGCCATAAAAACCCTGCTAAAACACAGTAGCATAGGGAATTTTTCTACTGTCCTACCCATGCATGCATGGAAGATGGACAGTAAACAATGATGATGATAAATATGCTAATGAAAGGTTTAAAGAGCTAAATATTAAGTAACAGCAAAAGATTTTCTAATGTTATGAAACCTCAAACTTTTATAACAGGAACAAATTAGTTCCATTAGTTAGAGAAGAATGAAAGATCAAGACCAGGATATTTTGCATAATACCACAAAAGAGAGTTTATTACTTCACAGGACTCAAAATTTCATGTGGAACAGAGAGAATTACATATCAATCCTGCAGCACAAATAGGCAGGAGAGATGAAGCATTTGTGATATAAACTACTGTTTCTTTGGCAATCCTAACATTTCTTAACTTTGTTATAGTATTGTAGCCTAGATTTGCAGTTCTTGTGAAGTGATAAGTAGCTACAATAAATAAATAAATAATTTTTTTAAATCTCAAAATATTATTGGAACATTATATTATAGGCATGGCTGTGAGGTAAGAAGCTTGCTTCTGAAGTACATGGATTTGGATTCAGTCCCACTGCATGGTACCTTGGGCAAGTGTCAACTATAGCCCTAGGCCTTTTAAATGGATGTGGTAGACAAACTGAAAAATGCTTGTCATGTATGTATGTTTGTTCTAAAAATCAGCCTAAGTTGTAGGTTCATTAATCAATTCCGAAAAATCTGGAATTGAATATTGTATGTCTAGTTTTAATATCAAATCTTGCCTACAATCCCCATTTTAAGCCAGTTGTGCTTGAGAACTGCATCTCCAAAATTACTGCCTAATTCAAAGGAATATATAATTACATCCACTTACAAAAACTTGTTTTCTATTCTCTGTTGCTGATATTGTTTACTCCTGAACAAATTTGCAGGTAATTCCAGCTTTGGTATGGTTTATACAGCTGGATGCCTTATGTGTGTGCACATGCAAGATGTGGATAAAAAGTTTGCTTCCCAACCATGTCGAGTGTCTTCTACTATAGTCCTACTGCATGGTACCTCGGACATGTGTCTTCTATAGTCCTACTGTGTGGTACATTGGGAAGTGTCTTCTACAATACAGTAATCCCTTGCCATATCATAGTTCATTATTTAAGCTTACGTTGATTCCTCTGTGGTATCGTTTTGCATTTATAAGGAAATACATACAAATTAAAAAATAGAAAAAATATACAGTATTGTTTCTACTTCATAGATTTTCACTTATCGCAGGGGTGGTGGTGGAACCTAACAACTGTGATAGTCTAGCAATTATTGTAGAGCTACTATATGGTACCTTGGGCAAGTGTCTTCTAGCAAAGCCTTTGTGAGTGAACTTGGTACATGAAAAACAAAATACCCTTGTCTTGACATCATGTAATGCTTGTAAATGAGTATTATCATCATCATATAAGCGGTGTTGTTGGTTTCTAGTCTTCAGTGAAAAACATGTCTGGCCATAACAAAATATTACCTTGCTTGGAAACAGATGAGGGTTGGTGACAAGAATGACATCTGGCTATAGAAAATCACTTTTGAATTCTGTCTGACTAATGATAGGTGTACATACACACAGACATGATGTTGTGTTAAGGAGTTGTGCTGTGGGAACTAGATCGTTAAAATGAGTGGTTGCAAAGCAAAACATTGGTCAACATTCTATACTACAAACATCAGATGTTGAGCCTCACAGAAATGATGAAGGATTGACATCATTGCTGATTTGCTAACTTGAGAAGACCCGCCCAAGTAAAATCATGATGCTAAAGGTATGTCATTTATGTCCATGATACTACACACAATCTGTTCCTGACAAATCTCCCTCCCACAATTCATCTAACACCCCCATTCCTTCACCAGGATAGTATCCACTTCTATCACCCACTCCCTGCACACTTGTGAACTTGTCTTACTCTCCCTATCCAATCCTCTTTACCATTTCACATAAACATCCCTGTAACTTAAGTGTACACATTATCTCTTTTTCCAGCTGGGGTAGCCATGTATCTCCTCTACAGAAAGATCCCGGTTTCTGTCCTCTATCATATTCCATCCTCTCACCATCTGACAATGTCACCCTACTAAATTAGGTGTCTTGTTTTGCAAGCTACTTGGTGATCTTGGTGTTGCAGGTGTCATGTAAAAAGCACCCAGTACATTGCATAGTAGTTGGCTTAAGGAAGGGCATCCAGCCATAGAAACCATGTCAAAGCAGTCAGCTTGTTACAGTCTTCTGACTTGCAAGCATGGAAAGTGGATTTTAAATGATGACTACAACCATGGGTTGACTAATAACCTGTGGATGAAATAAGTACACAGAAGTTAATGAGGCTTGTCATGTGTATGGATAAGTATGATTTCTCCTTATTTTTACAGAATAATCATCACTCTTTAATGTCCACTTCTCCATGCATGTATGGGTTACAATGAATTTTTTGAGGTAGGTTTTCTACAACTTGATGTCCATGTCACCAGCCCTTACCTGTTTCCAAGTAAGGTAATATTTCCCCATGGCCAGAAATGTCTCCCATAGAAGATTGAAAACAAATAACATCAATTGTATGATAGTGGTGCTCATTTTACAACCATTGCATGATGTCAAAACAAGGGTACCCAAAGACGCTCAAACAACAAGCTTCTTTCAGTTTCCATCTATCAAATCCACTAATGAAGGTTTGGTTGATCAGATGACATCTGTCCAAAAATCTTCATTGCAAGCAAATAATGAATTCCACACAGTAGTAACCTGCTGGCACTAAGTTCTTGATAAAAGGAGAGGTGCAGGAGAGCCTGCACCCACAAAAGGCCCAAGGTTATTTACAGAGGTGACACCACCTACAAGAGCATTGTATGCAGATGGAAAGTCATTTAAAGGGAAAACCAAAATTGAAGTCAAGCCATGCAGTGAAACCAACAACTACAACCACTGACACAAACCACCAATAGGTGGATAAACTAATTCATGTTGACAGATAGGTCACAATCCATGGACTTGCTGCACAACTAGATCATATCATAACGCATTATAGAACATGGAAGCCTTCATATATCAAAATGCATGAGCAAAGTGAGTTTCTTGGCAAGTGATGTCTAGCATGAAAGAGAAATGATCTCATCTAATCTGCTGAAAGTGTTTAAATCCAATCAAGGCCAGTCAACACCCCAATCTGATGACAGGAGATGAAACCTGGACATTTTTTTTATTGAACCATAAATGAAGAATCTGTCCATGGAATAGTATCACACCTCTTCTTTAAAGTCTAAAGAAATCTAAGAGCCAGGGATAGATACAGGAAGTAATAGTGACTGTTTCAGGGGATGACAAAAGTAACATTCTCTTGATTTTCTAAAAGATGGCTACTTCATGAAAAGCACTGAGACACTCAAAAGGCTTAAAAAGGTGTGACTGAACATGAATCTGAAAACAAACCATATTCATCATGACAATGCTTGACCATATATGTGTAACAACAAATCAAATGATTGGTAGATTGAGATGCCCCCTCTCCTTACACACACACACACTCTGAACTTGAATCTGGCAGTTTTCAACTTTCACTTCTTCAACCCAATGAAAGACTCTTCAAGGAGGGAGGAGGGCTATAATTTGATGACACAAACAAGGTGTACAACAGTGCACACCTGGATTCTGCTGAAGTGGATTCAAGAGTTGGGTTAAACAAGGGTGAAAATGCATTGCTTGTGATGGAGACTATGAATAGTGCCTTTAGGAAGAGTATGTATATTCTATAAATATATCATTTGCTTGCTTCAGACATTAGATTGCAGCAGTGCTGGGGGAATAGTTTGAAGAAATTTTATTGAATGAAACCACTCCAGTACTTTTTTTTTTTTAAAGCCTGGTACTTATTCTATCAATCTCTTTTCCCAAATGACTAAGTTACAGGGATGTAAGTGGTGACAGGAGACAAGCACAAACACAGAAACTGAAAGAAGACCGTTGTATGTGTGTGTATACAACACATGATGGGCTTCTTTCAGTTTTTGCCTACCAAATCCACAAGGTTTTGGTCAGCCTGGGGTTATAGAGGATACTTGCCCCAAGGTGCCATGCAGTGGGACTGAACCTGGAACCATGTGGTTGAGAAGAAAGTTTTTTTTTTTCACAGCCACACCTGTGCCAATTTCTTTCTCATATATACAGGGTGTGATGGGTAAATTGTCACCATTTTATATTTTTAATTTTGTGCATGTTTTTGATTTTGTCAACTACACAGTATAGTAGGGTCAGTTGGGCACCGTCTGTAAGAAAAACAGCATCATGATGTAATTTACTGCCAGAAATTTGGAAACAACATGCTGTACTGCTTGACATTCACACTGGAAGCTACATTGTGAACATTTCAGAGTGTTTGGTTGTCAATCTGAGGACATGTACTGAGAATGATAAAAATCAAACATCCAGTCAACATTATGGTGCTTGGAGTGATCACTACTGATGGCAACATTATGCCTCCATCTTCCCACACAGCCTCAGACTAAACTTGGAGGCTTTCATCAAGTGCCTAGAGGAGGTAGTGCTGCCCTGGGTCAAGAGGATGGCTGTTGAAAGACCTTATGTCTGGTAGCAGAACTCTGCACCATCCCACACAAGCAGAACCCAGTTATGGCTGTCAGACAATTTCTGTGACCACAGCACACCTAACTTCCCAGGCTGCAATCCCCTCGCTTATTATGTGTGGGGCACAGTTTAGTAAGAGACCAATAAAACTCCTTCTAACACCAAAGATGAACTGAAAGCAAGGATTATGGCAACATTCAACAACTTAAACAGGGAGACCATCCAGAAGAGTTGCAGGACCATCTGAAGTTGTCTGGAGGCTGTGGTTGAAGCCAATGGTGATTTTATTGAATAAATTTACTCTTTAGTATTTCAAGATATTTTCATGTCATTTTGATAAATATATGTTAAAATGAGATGTCAGTGTTATTTTCATTTTTGCATAATTCAGACGACAGTTTATTCACAACACCCTGTATATATAACTACCCAATGAGAACACTGGGGAAAAAAAACTCTGCTACCCAAATAAATAGTGCTAATCGAGTACGTTGATTCTGAATCTGAATTGCTGTAGTACATTAGGATTTTGTGCATAATTATGTATAAAACTATATTAGTATCAGGAATAGTTAAGTTCAAGGTAAATAATTATTATAACAGTATATTAGTACTTTATATAGTATATTTATGTTAAAGGAATACTCACTTTATATTTGATATGCTCAGCTCAGAAATGCTTAAGACACTTACTCTTGCATTTATGCATGGTGCTAGTCTCCTGTTGTAGGAACCAGCAGTAGTTACCCATCATGTGTGGATTGAACCAGCCTTGATGCCTTACTTCTATCTCAGATATGTCCTGGTCGAACTTCTCCCCATGCTCACTAACAGCACCAAGATTCAATGGAAAAAAAAAATCGAAATGAGAATGCAAGAAGTGCATTTTAAGGGACCTTTAGCATCCCATTCTTTCATATGCTGTTAGCATGTCGTTTATTAGATCAGCATAGTTTTCAGCTCTATGATTTCCAAGAAAGTTCTGCACAACTAACGCAAATGAATCCCATGCCATCAGATCAACTAGATTCAGTTTACCTCTAAATTTGCCACTAGACATCAACTCTCTGATCTCAGGTCCAATGAAAATGCCTACTTTCAGTTTTGTGTCCCTTTTCTCTGCACCAAATTTTAGTTTTAGGTACTGGAAGCCACAACCATCATGTGTCATTGCTTTTAGAAAGTTTTTCATGAGGCTAAGTTTGATGTAAAGAGATAGAAGGAAGATCTTTTGCAGGTCTACCAGTGGCATATGCTACACATTGTACCAACCAACTATGTACTCATCTCTTTTAGGCCAGTCTTTTGCTGTCATCGCAGCTGTTCCAAACACACAAGAAGCACATATTTTTTGTATAACCCAGCTGCAGTCCTTCGAAGGGGGAAATCACCTTAAAATCACCACAAATATTCCACTTATGAACAGAGTACTTAACTCCTTTCAGAATGAGTTCCATCGATTCATAAATTTCTTCCATACTGACAACATGACTCACAGGAATGGAAGATTTTTCATTACCAACATGTAACAACAGTTTTCAGGCTAACCATACTCGAGTCTATAAACGATCCCCTTTCGTTAACCACAAGCACATGTCCTGGTTTTTGCATGAGTACATTAATGTCAGTACAGAAACAAGCATTATTTTCTTGCTTGAAAAAGACAGATAAGCCTTCATGGCAAGAACGGAAAATGGAAATTTTCATACCTTGCTGTAGGAAATTCTGTTGCAGTAGTCTAGATCCCAAAACTTCTGTCTTCTCCTTTGACAATGCTAAGTCTCTTACTAAATCATTCAAATCTTGATTAAACAAGCATGGCTAATTTTTCTTAGAATCAACTACATACTCTTTGTTGAAGAGTACCACATGTGATGGTAGAGCAAACAACACTGAAAGTTACCAAGAACAAAGTGACACATTTGGCGCTAGTCAGCACCATCTATTGCCAAACTAAATAATGAACTTTTTCATCATTTATTTTATTGCTGTTACTTCCTTCATTTTGAATTAAGACCGCTTTAATTTTAGCTTATTTAATAAGGCCTATATCTGGCCAAAACTATAGTTATAATCTTATGCATGTCCATCACTCATAATCCTGACATGCTAGAACAATTCTGAGTGCAGATTCAGAATCAGCTTCACTAATGATATATCTGAAAATCCATATTAACAAAGAGAATGGAGTGAGCAACTCATTTTATTGCTGTTCTACAATTGTTTCATCGTTTTATCAAGTTTATTATGGCTGGAATACAAAAAATACTGATTCGATCTATTATTTCACATATTCTATAGTAATGCATTGATAAAACAATTGTAAAATTATACAATAAAACGAGTTGTTCAATTCATTCTCCTTGATAATGATTATCTTATTTGTCATTAGACTGCAGCCCTGAAGGGACACCACCTTGAAGAATTTTAGCTGAACGAATTAATCCCAATGCTTATTTTTTAAAAGCATGGTACCTATTCTCTCCGTCTCCTTTGCTGAACCAACAAGTCATGGGGACGTAAACACACTAGCACCATTGTAAAGAGGTGGCAAGAGGCAAATGCACACATACACAATGGGCTTCTTTCAGTTTCCATGTACTAAATCTACTCACAAGACTGGTTGTCTTGAGGTTATGGAAAACACCCAAGGTGTTACAGTGGGGACAATCTGGAAGCAAACTTCTTTCCATACAGTCCCGCCTGCACACACATTTTATACAGATAAATCTCATCTAGGTTCCATTGATAGTTTTTAACATACAAGTAATGGGCAATGTGATTGTGTGTATATAGCAGTGGCTTCCGAAATTTCTATTACCAAGGACCGCTTTTACTGAAATGAGTTTTCCCACGGACCCCATGATATTGAAAGGTCTGTCAACTTAAATGTTCACGGACTCTCAGTACTACCTTTGCGGACACAGGTTGGGAACCACTGGTATATAGGGTTATAGTACATAGTGAGAGAAGAAAAATGTATATAGTTGGATATATGGTGCATAGTGTGCGATAGAATAACTAATATTAGATTCCTTTTTACCTATCAAAATCAATTTCTACAGGCATTAAACATATCAGCATTTACTATCGTTAAAAATTTTATCCCGCACAAGTCTAAGAAGTAACCACTAGCTACCCACCAAACTGGCTATGTTTTAGGGAAAGTATACGAGAAGTGAAACTATTTGTTCGGCAATTTCCGTAAAAGGAGAGAGAGAGATGAGAAAGAGGAGAGACGGAGAGTGCGCGCGCGCATGTTGCCTAAATAAAACGAATTTAATGAACTAACATCCTGAAATCGTTTCCATTAATATGTGTAAGCTTTCCCTACATATTATACACGCTTGTAGTTTTGGAAGTCAAATAAAAAATGTAGGTAACTAAATATAATAACCAACAATTTTTTAAAAAATTACTTTAAATGTTTAAATGTGGTGGGAAATTCCTATGATTTGACGTTTTCGTTTCTTCTCATGAGAACTGCCAAAAGGTAAGGGAACAAAATTAATCATAGCCAAACTAACGAATACCAGCAACCAACATAGGTTGGATGCATATTATTTGAATAGCACGAATGCGAAACAACCAGAAGAATCCTGGTCTGCAACTCCACTATACTTGAATAGCAATTTGTTAATCCAGAAGCTAATTACTAAAGGATGAGAACTAAACTTTTTCAGAACAGCGACCACGCTCACGACTTCATTAAATAAAAATTTCGACCGTCATAAAATAGACATCCGTTTACTAATTTTTACTAGCTTTACACTAAGTGCTGCTCCTCAAACCACTCCAATTGACCATTAAGTATTTTTCCTTCAACCAGCTCCACATAACTGGTAAAAGAAAACGGTTATGTTGCTTAAAGTAGTTTTAAAATGAACACATCTGCGTGGTTTTGATATAAAAACACACTTAAACAAGCTATTTAATTACTCGGATTAAAGAAATCCCAAATGAAATATTTACAAGACCAGCTGTAAATATTAGTATACGTACATACATTACTAATACATTTTCTAAACATAGACGCTAACTATAAAAGAAAATTTAAATAAAGAAAACATTTTAAGTATAAAAAAAAGTCCAAACTAGTTTTTTCTGAAACAAAATGGTTGAACTACAGTTGGTGTTCTTTAGGTATAGACCCGGAAATTAATCCGATGCACCCAAAACCGTAATTTCTTTATTGTAGAATCGAAAATTGATTCTACAATAAATAAATAAGTAGCTTTCAGGTCTCTTTCTGTTAATTTT
>NC_043020.1:21820526-21997523 GCF_006345805.1 Octopus sinensis
TCCATCCTACCAATTGTCTACACTTTGCTGCCATCTTCTTAATTTGCATATGAAATGATGCATCATTGCACATATCGATCTCCAAGTCTTTCACTACCTGTGACTCTGGGATTGCAGTGCCTTCAGGTCCTGTATATGCAGGCTGCAGTGCATTCATGAGTTGACAGTACAGTGCTTGTATGTATGTATGTATGTATGTATGTATGTATGTATGTATGTATGTATGTATGGTCGCTTGTATGTCAGGTCACTCATGAGTGCTACTGGTAACATAGAACCCAGTACATGTTGCATGGTTAGGTTGCCAGCAACTAAACCAGCACCCCCACCAGGCTTTTCTGGTGAGGAGTGTTGCTAGGAACCCAGCAGGACTAAAAACAAGACCTCTTAAAAGGCCAGATGAAGTTAGTGCAGGTTCAATGACTATCTAGCAATAGCACGAGTATGCAGAAATTCTGGGATGGTGTCCGGCATGCTGTAAGGCCACTGGGAGTGAGGCACCCCTGAACTCTTGCTGAAGCATGTTTCTAGGAGAAAGCTACTCTGATATAAAACCAGATATGCAGAGAATAGCATTAGACATTTTATGCTTGAGATCATGGCACTCCCACATCCCTGAGCCAGCAACTTATATTGGTGCCTGACATCTTGCCTTGGCTTATCTCACAAGTCCTTATTGGACCTAAACTTTGCACAGGCATTGCTGACCTTTTCCTTTACATGTGCATTCCTTTTCTTTTTTTCTTTTTAGATATATATTGATATATATTTTTATTTGGAAGTCCTGCAGTGATGGGAAAGTGGTGAAGCATGCAAACCTGATAGGTTGGAAGCATGTCGTCAATGACCTGCATGTAGGTGGCCTATGTTAAATATAAAGTAGTCTCCTTGTCACCTAAGATAGTGATAGGTTTCAGTTGCTGCATGGATGTCTGGGCAGCTCCATTTAGGGAGAGCTCCACTTACCTGGAGGCCAGAGAGGTTCTAGAAAAGGTGAACAAAAATTGCCTGTCTTTCTCTATCTGGTCAGTTTAGCATGACTGTTGGATGTCAATCCTGTGCTCTCAAAGCAATGAGAATACTTATAAAATCTGGTTGGAACTTGAATATTTCAAGTTGGAATGTGCACACTCTGTGGGATAATAAGAGAGATCGTAGGCCTGAAAGACACACCGCATCTGTTACTTGGGAGCTGAACTATTATAACACTGATATAGCTGCACTTTCAGAGACTTGTGTAGAAGGTGATGGTCAGCTTGAGGAAGTAGGAGGTGGATACACCTTTTTTGGAAGTGGAAACTGAAGGAGGAGTGCAGAGTGGCTAGTGCTTAAGGATTTCAGATTGAACTGCAAAGCCAGCACTTTGGCTTTGCAGTTCAATCTGAAGTCCTTAAGAAGTTAGAGAAGCTTCTTGTTTCTTTCCTATAAATGATTCTCTAATGATTCTATGTTTGCACCTGAGGGGTGGGTGCTTTGCTACTTTAATAAGTGCTTATGCACTTACTTTCACCAGTTGTGATGAAAATGAAGCTATTTTCTATACCCAACTGAGAGCTATACCTAGGAAAATCCCCAATTCTGATAAAGTCATTCTCCTGAAGGATTTCAATGCCAGGGTTGGAACAGATTGGCAGACATGGAACTCTCTTGGATGTTTTGGTGTAGGGAAGATGAATTGCAATAGTTTCATGCTTCTGGAGCTTTGCAAGGAATATGGACTTTACATTGCAAGCAATCATTTTAAGCACAGAGGTGATCACACAACAGCATGGATGAACCCAAGGTCTAAAGTTTGGCACTTGCTGGATTGTGTCATCATTCGCAAGTGTGATGTCTATGACATTTGTAATATCAAGTCCTTTCATGGTTCAGAGTACTGGACAGACCACAGCCTGGTGCAAGCAAAGTCCCAGATGATGATCCCAATGAAAGAAAGAAGAGGGCCAGTTGGCATTCCTCGGCATCTAAATCTCCATAAAATAGATGATGCTGTGGTGAGGAAAGAACTTCAGAATTGTTTATCCAGCATTGAAAATACTACAATGTGGGAAGATTTCTGAGACTAGGCTCTTCAATGTGCTGCTGAAACACTGGGACATGCTACTTCCAGACACATAGACTGGTTTGATGAAAATGATGCTGAAGTTCAGGGACTATTGGTTGTTAAGTGCCATGCCCACAGTATATTACTGCACTGAGGACTTTCAGTTGTGCAGCAAAATCCAACACTTGCCCACTAGAGCAGTGTAAAATCACTACTGCAGTGATATCTCAGGAAGATGCAGAACACCTGGTGTGGGGACCTTGCATGTGATGTTCAGGCTGCTGCTGATGCAAATAACAACAAGAAGCTTGACCATCTTATGAAGCAAGTTACTCCTTTGCATTCCAAGGAGTCTTCTACTATGTTTATTAAATCAACAGAGATCACAGGTCACTTGATTGGACATTTTTCTGAACTCTTAAACTGTGAGACAATTGTCCATGAAGCCGTGATTGACACTATGCAACAAAGACCTGTCATTAGCTCCTTAAATTCCATGTCCTAAATAGGTGAGATAATGACAGCAAGAAGTAAATTAAATCTTAGTAAGGCACCTGGTAGGGATGGTATTTGTGCTGAGGTCCCGTGATCACATCACATAGTCCCTTAATGAACTTATTAGTGTAATCTGGAGGAATGGTGCAATGCCTAAGGCCAGGAAGGATGCAATTATTCTTCCTCTCTATAAAAGAAAGCCAGAGTAGAGTGTGGCAATTACAGAGGTATTGCTCTACTATTAGCTGCTGGCAAGGTTCTGGTAAGTATTCTTACCAGAAATATATAACATATGTATAACATATATAACATATATAGAAATATATAACATAATTTCACTAACCAAATTAATAAATGGGGGAGCTCCCATATTACAAATACATAACAAAAACATCAATAAACTCATTATAGGATTATAATTAATTATTCCTCCACATAAAAATAATCTTTGTCTATTAATCTTTTCATAAATTAAATTTCCCAAACAAAACATCATGTCTTGTAAATGATATCCTATCTGAATCTCAATGTGGTTTCTGATCTGGAAGAGGAATGATGGATATGATTTTCACAATGAGACAGATGTAGAAGTACTATGAGCAGAATATGTATCTTGTCCAGATATTCATTTATTCAACCAAGGCCTTTGATACTGTGAATAGGGTTTCCCTATGGAAAATACATGGCAAACCTGGATGTCCAGATCACTTTGTATCAATAATCAAATCATTTCATGATGGAATGGAGGCTTGGGTCAATGTTGGTGGTAGCATGGCGGGACCCATCCCTGTAGAGAATGGTGCCAAGCAGGGTGGCACCCTTGTCCCAACTCTCTTTTCTCTGTACTTTGCTGCTTTTCAAAATAAATAAAGTCATTTCCCAATCATATAGGACTTGGTACTTCTTGACTTTCTTGTCCACTGTCTTCGCAATATTCTGGTCTGCAGGTATGTTGCAAAGATCTGTTCTATCTTCTTCTTTAAAAAAAACATGTCTTAACCATCTCCATGATTCCCCATCACCTTCATCCAATATTTGCTGAAAAACTCTCTGTGTAGGACTTTCTCTTTCCATTTGATGATCTTTTCTCTGTTTGTCCTTATGTTGTAATCCTGGAGGGTCTCAACATTGTCACTGGTCACCTTCTCATTGAGTGAAGCCTGCAACATTCTTTCAGCACTATTCCCCAGATAGGCATGTAAGGACTTGATCTCCTTCATAACACTGTCTTCAGTTCTTGCACCCCCAAATCATCCATGTGGTAATTGTGGTAATTTGGTCTTATGTTTTTCTGCAGTTTGTAACCAGCTTCCATCTTTTTCACAACCATGGAGAATCGTAGCATACTAACAATAAACATCAGGTGTAACACAGTCTCCTCGAAAGATTCCTGTCTTGATGTTGACTTGTCCAATTTCCCTCCCACCTGCAGTCAAAACTGGCTTCCAGTTCCTTATACTGTTTTTCTATAAATAAATCATATTTTTAGCTGCCCTGACTATCTCCAGGCATTTTAAAATCTATGAGTGAGGAACTATATCATATGCATGTGCTTGATAGGCTTATCAACCTTCTCTGATAATTCCTTAAAATTGCCTTATCTATAACCAACAGATTTTTTGTTCCTCATGATCCCTTCCTTCAGCCTTACTGTTCATTCACTTCCAAGATGTTTGTACAATTTCTTTCTCATTATTCCAGTTAGAAGCTTCCACATCACAGGCAAATAAGCAATTGGATGATAGGTTACTGGTTATGGATCATCATCATGATCATCATCGTCATCGCCATCTTCCTCCTCATCATTGTATTATTATTGTTATTATTATCATTATTATTATTAAGCATTATACTTCTGGTTGGAAGGCTAGAAAGTCAGTTGGAGCTTGACAGGTATTTTTGTTCTCAAAACTATATTATTGATATTATTGTTTAAAAGCATAAGACAGTAGTCTTTGTCCCCAGAAAAAAATGAGCTAAATAATATTTGGACTTTGTGCCTGAATATTTTAGTATTTGCGAAATGTTTACACATTTGCAAGTGAGAAATGAGGTGTGAGGTGGGTGTAACTTTCTAACACAAAACAAACCAGTTTATAACAGCAGGAAAAGTCATGTAAATGTAATTTTCACTGACACAAGTAACAATTTCAAGGACAAAATTGATGAGTAGAAGAACAATAAAAGTTAGAGTCCTCAGAATAACACCAAGTATCAACATATGGTGGCTCATGGGATATGTGATCATGGAGGGCAGTAGCACCCTCCTCCTAAAAGTCCAACGGACACAAAGAGAGAACTAGGTTGAGATAGATTTGGAAATGCTAATACAAATAAAGCCACAAGACTTGGAAAACATCCCAGACTATGTCTGCCTCAAGGGTAGGAGGAAATTACTCTTGACCACCGAGGGCAGAAGGCCTCATTGCTTCGCTTGTCATGAAGCAACACACCTACAAGCACTCATCCCTCAGCAAAAAGGTACAGGGGTCCATAGACCTCTGTTGACACCAACATTATGGCTGGGAAAACAAAAAACAGGACCAGCTGTAGAAAGATCATCACCAACAATAGGGAAAGCAGCAAAAATAGCAACAACACCAGCAGGAAAACTGTCAGAGAGGTCAACCACAAAACCAACACCTCGCAACCAAGCTCAACAAACTCACCCTCTAACAAACAAACACGCAGAAAAAGATACACATACAAACACGAATTCACTTCCACACAAAGAAGAGGAGGTTGCAACTGGCACTATTTCTATCACATTGAAAAGTGATGATGAGGGGGAACAGATTAAATCCAAAAGACCAAAAAGAAGTCACGGAAGTGAGGCATTTTGTCCTGCACCAAAACAAGATAACAAGAAACTGCACTCGCACCCACAACAAACACAGACACTCAGACAACTCCTGAGGCACCACAATCATCAACTAAAGCATCACAAGCACCAAAAACCCCACTGCAGACAGAAAAAATCCCAAAAGGAAACTCACACTGCAAACACCATAAGAAAAACAAGAAACAATGATGCAGGCAGCTAACTTTGTGTTAGTAAGGAGAGCTAACAAAAACCTGATGGCTCCTCTTATCAATAATGGAAGACATTGAAAAAAGGTGGGGGAAATCTTGGACTAGCATGTGCAACGTGCCAAAAACTGAATGATGGTGAGGATGAATTTGGACACTATCCAAACAATTAGGGATGTCTTTCCACACAATGTAGGGATCACTCAAGTAAATGCCAGTGAAAGGCTTCTCTATAAGAGTTCCAAAAGGAGCCCAATGAAGAAATGGAGGCGGGATCACCTGATCTCCAACAGCACTCATTGTGTGGAGGACTGGGCATGCCATGGCTGATGATATGCAGACGTGCACTGATGTTGCGGCATCTCCAATAATACATTAATGGTGAGCAGGTGTGGTCACTGTTTGCTGGACGTGCTTTTCCACAGCTCGACTCCTTAACAGGGATACAGTCCTGGATCGGGCATAGACTGAGGCAGGGGCCTTGGCATCTTGAGTGTCTTCAGTGCTAACAGCCCTCAGCCAATCATGTAATGCGGTCTGTGGAAGTTCCACATTGGAGTTTATAGGGGATTATGGAGGGAAAGAGTGATGATGTTCTTAGAGATGTTCTGGACATCAGGAGGGATCAACTGGCTGGCCTTTTCTGAAGGACTTTCATACTTGGACCTATGGATAACTTCCAGAAATCCCTGGTCTGGTAATGCTACCAGGGGATCTCTGCCGGTTCACTATATGCTCTACAGGCACAGGTGTGCAATCAGACAGGCACCTAGAGTGATGAAATCATTCTGCATGCTCTCGTACAGTGTCCACACATTGTGAACTTGTAGAGCTTTGTCAAACAGTTATTGTCATGTGTAGGACGGATCCAGCTGTCATCCAAGTCCATCTGTTGGGTGGCTATGGCAAAAGGGGTTATGTGGTGGACGTGATTGAAAGGTTTGAAGATGGATACCTTCCACTTCATTGATTTTTTCAGGTTCCACCTGAAAAGGAAAGTGAGACTGGAGAGAGAGGTGCTGTTTCCCAGTAAGTTTGTTGAAATGTGGGTGAATGTGACAAGAATGGCCTGTGTGAATGGACCTACTTTAAGTGTGTACGTGTAGGCCGGATGGAATGCAGAGGAGAGGAGTGCCTACCTGAGGTGCTTTTGGTGTTATGGAGTCCAAAGTGTGTGAAATTCCTTTGGTCACCTCTCAGTGGAACTCCCCGCTATTGGGGAAATACATTCTTGGTTTAATCTCCTTGTTAATTGTTGTTTATTTTTTTTTGTTTGCTTTTTACATGCTTAACCCCACTGTCACTTGTCTGTGTATCATCATTTATGTTTTGTGTTCAGCCCTGGTGGCCAATAAAGAATTTATTATCATTATTATCATTATTATTATTTTCATTATTATTATTATTATTATTATTATTATTATTATTATTATTATTATTATTATTATTATTATTATTATTATTATTATTATTTTTCAGTAGTCTTATTTTCATAACGTGCTTTCACTGCACAACTGAGCACAACTCTGTGTGCCTTGGGTTTGTGCCCTGGTTTGCGGTTATGCTCTTATTATCACTGTATTGAAAGTGTTTTATGTAGGATGTGTGTGATGCCTTGTAGTGCTATTTTCTGTATGTTATATATATTTGTAAGTCATGGTGTTTTTGTTATGTATTTGTCTGCGTCACTACGTTCTGAGTTCAAATTCTGCTTTGGCCAACTTTGCTTTTCATCCTTTTGGGGTTGATAAAGTTGGAATACTGGAGTTGATGTGAGTGACTATCACTGTCCCCTCAAATTTCGGCCTTGTGTCTATAGTAGAAATTATTATTAATTATTTGGCGCGGGTGGGGCTTTGATCAATTTAGATCAGAGTAAAGCCTTCAATAGGGTCAACCATCGATACCTAGCAGCTGTTCTCAAGGCAGCCGGCTTCAGTCCAGTCTTCCGCAGGTGGATCACTGCTTTATACTGCAACATCTGCTCGGTAATATGGGTGAACAGTCACCTTTCAGAGCCGTTTGACATCTCGCATTCAGTCTGCCAAGGATGCCCTCTCTCCTCCCTCTTGTACGTTTTGACCCTTGAGCCATTACTGCACAAGTTGGATGCTTTGAGGGGTATCCTGCACGATCTAGGAGGTGGAAACAGCGTGTCTGCCTATCCGATGACATCACCGTGATGGTGTCGAGTCACAGGCACATTGACCTGATCGACGAGATGCTGAACGAGTACGAAGCAGTGACAGGGGCAAAGATTAACGCGGAAAAGTCTGTGGGCTTGCAACTAGTCACCTGGAGAGGCAAGTCCATGCCGTCCAACAGCGTCGTAGGGCACTGGACAGACGGACCCGTTAAACTGCTTGAGGTCTGGTTCGGTCCGGACCTCCAAGAGGATAAAAACTGGGAAGAAGTGACGAGCAGGGTGGCCAATCTCACCCAGAAATGGGCCGAGAGGAAGTTGTCCCTGAAAGGTCGGGCGGAGGTGGCGAATGCGTACATCGCATCCGTCATCTATTACCGCTTGACCATCGTTCCTTGTCCCAACCGCTGGTAGGCCAAGCTGCTACGCTTGCTCTTCAGCTTTTTGTGGAAGGGTCAGGTACCACTGGTCAGGCGATCCATCTGCTGTCAACGACCGCTGAACGGAGGCCTTGGCATGCCGTGATTACTAATGTGCAGACATGCGCTCAGGCTACGGCATCTCAAGTGTTTCCTAGACGGTGAACAGGTGTGGTCATCTTTTGTCAGAGCTGCAGACCTGGATCAAACGCAGACTGAGAAAGGGCGCTTGGCACCTCGAGTGCCGTCAAGCTCTCTCCGCCCTCCGCGAAGCGGGCAATGCGATCGGTAGTAGTTCCACTCTAGTGTTCTATAGAGAGTTAGTGGAAGAAAAGTGCGACGACGTTCTCGGGGAAACTCTAGGCTTGACGATAATGAGCTGAGCAGTCTGTTCGAGAGGACTTTCGGGCCGGGGCCAATGGATAATTTCCAGAGGTCCCTCGCCTGGCAGTGTTACCGAGGGGCTCTGCCTGTTCGGCATAAACTCTACTGGCACGGAAGTGCCGTCAGCCCAAGGTGCTGCTAGGACGATGAAACCATCCTGCACGCACTCGTCCAGTATCCGAGTATTGCTGAACTATGGGTTTATGTCGAACAGCTACTGTCGCATATAGGATGGATCCGGCTATCAGCTGAATCCATAGAGAAGATTGTCCCGCCGACCTCCTTTAACCGGGAGGGCAAGGCAAGTTTTCCTTTGCCTAGTGGCTGTAGCGAAAGAGGTGGTATGGTGGACCTGTTTGAAAGGGCTAAGATTAGACATTTTCCTCTTTGGCCCAAGCTTCATTAACTTTTTCAAGTTTCACTTGAAAAGGAAGATGAGAGTTGAGAGGGAAGTGCTGTCCGATAGCAAATTTAATGAAAGGTGGATAAATGTCGCAAGAATGGCCAGTGTGAAAGGAGCCATTCTGAGGTTACACCTGTGATTTAAAAAGGTATTACAAAAGGAGAAAGAGGCTCTCTACCCCCCCCCCTTTTTTTTTTACCAGGCTCCCGTTGGCTTTTATGGTTTTTTTCCACCAGGAACCTTTCGTAATGCCCCCCCCCCCTTTTGGGAGATTTTTATTGTTATAATCTTTCGTTGTTTAAACTGTTTTTTACTCGATCTTACAAACGGACAAAACCCTTTGTAACCTTTATTCCTGTTTTGTCCCTTTATGTGATAATTGATTTTTGTCAGCCCTTGTGGCCAATAAACCACGAACGCAAAAGATGAAGCATCACAGATAAGCACTCCTTTAAATTCAACCCGTTAACTACCTAGTATTATTTCTGCGCAATTGATTAGCCCTTTTAGTTTTACTCTGTCTATCTCAGCCTCACGCCTCATGTTAAATGTATAATTCTATAGTTCCTTCTTACTTATCGATGTCTAACCCTTTTAGTTTCTCTCTATTCTGTTTTATTCTGTTTATTTCAGCTTCACGCCTCATGTTCAATATATAACTCTATAGTTCCTTCTTACTTATCGATGTCTAAATGTCTCTTAATACCTACAACGAAGTATTCCTTCTCAAAGTGATGAGATGCGCCCCTTCATGGCTGCTAGTTTTCGTGTCCACCTTTACCGGAAGTCCCAATTTTGCCATCCATGAACACTTTAAAAGGCTTACGCCTCCCCACCCCCTGCTATATAAGGTAGTGATCATACAGTGCAAAATATGATAGTGTAGTGTACGCGTTTTGAACTTAAGTCTATTGTTTGTCAATGACTCCTACCAAATGCGAGTTTTCTTTTCAGGTACATGAAGCTACTGTCCCCCGTCCCAAGGTCCCTAGGGCCCATACCTGCCACACCCTCAGGGTTGGCACCCTCAACGTTGGCACACTGAAAGGTAGGTCTGGTGAGATTGTTGAGATGCTTGAACGGAGATGTGTCGATATGTGTTGCATCCAAGAAGTGAGGTGGAGAGGAGGTTCTGCTAGGTTCCTCACAGGCAAAGAACTCAGGTACAAGATGTTCTGGGCTGGAAACACTGACGGGGTCGGGGGCGTGGGTATACTTCTCGCTAAAAAATGGGTAGATAAGGTAATTGAGGTAGTCAGAGTATGCGACAGAATACTTAAGATTAGATTAGTGCTTCATCATGGATTAGCAACCATTATATCGGCCTATGCCCCTCAGCCAGGGCTACCCAATGGACAGAAAGACCGATTCTATGACACCCTACTTCAGACTACCTCGTTGACGAACGACGGGGACCTTCTCTTTGTGGCTGGTGACTTCAATGAGCATGTTGGACAACATGCTGGGAGCTTCCATGGGGTAAATGGAGGCTACGGTTATGGTTCCCACAACGAAGAGGGAACCAGGCTGCTGGAGTTCTGCGATGCGAATGATCTTATGGTTTGCAACACTAACTTCAGGAAACCTACCAGCCACCTAGTCACCTATCGATCGGGCCGACATACTAGCCAAATTGACTACATCCTTGCCAGAAAAAGGGAAAGATGGCTGCTTATAAATGCCAAAACCTTCCCATGCGAAGAATGTACCCCACAACATAGACTGGTAGTTAGTGACTTTAGGATCAGGACTAAGAGGACGACCAGCATGGAGAAGAAGGGTCTGGAAGCTTAAAGATCCTGCGAATGGACAGAGATTTAGAGACATGTTACTTGAAGCCTTTGACGAAATAGAAGGGGATATAGCTTCACATGGGGTAGAAGACAACTGGAGGTTTCTAAGGGACAACCTGCTGAGAGCCACTGACCAGATCTGTGGTTGGTGCAAAGTCCCCTCTCGACCCAAAATAACATGGTGGTGGAACAATATTGTTGACAGGGCTATTAGACAAAATAAACAGGCTTGGAAGGACAGGAAGAACAGTGGTAGCAAGGAATTGTATCAGACTGCCAGAAGGGAAGCTAGGAGGCAGGTGTATTTAGCCAGAGGGGAAGCATATAAGAAAAAAATTGCCAATGTTCTGCACACCGTGAGGACGAAAGACTTGAGGTATTTCATGTTGCAAAACAGTGTGTGAGAGAGAATCGTAATGTGGTAGGAGAGACATGTGTTCGCATGGATGATGGTTCACTTGCGCTAAATGAGGATGCAAAGAGAGTGGTTGGGAGACGAAATTATGAAAGCTTGCTGAATAAAGAAAATGCATGGGATAAAGAGAGTCTGCCGAATGTCGACCCAACAGAGGGACCAACTATCTGTGTTGACAGTTCCTTGGTAGTCAAGGCAATTAGAAGCATGAAGACAGGGAAAGCCCCAGGCCCATCAGAAATTACTGTAGAGATGCTCAAAATATCTGACAGTGTCGGCTATAGCCTAGTCACCCGTATAGTTAACCAGGTGATACACGAAGGAGTCATACCCAATGACTGGTGTAGCAGCATAATAGTTAACTGCTACAAAGGTAAAGGTGACGCCCTAGATACAAATAATTGCAGAGGTATCAAATTGTTGGATCAGGTAATGAAGGTTACGGAGAGGGTCATAGCCCAACTTATTAGGGAGGGAGTCAACTTGGATGAGATACAGTTTGGTTTCGTGCCAGGGAAAAGCACCACTGATGCCATATTTCTCATAAGACAGCTGCAGGGGAAATACCTAGCCAAAGATAAGCCCCTGTACCTGGCTTTCGTTGACATGGAGAAAGCCTTTGACAGGGTCCCCCGATCCCTTATCTGGTGGTCAGTGAGGAAACTAGGGATAGATGAATGGTTAGTGAGAGCTGTGTAAACCATGTACAGGGACGCTGTAAGTAAGGTAAGGGTTGGTAACGAGTACACTGAAGAATTCAAGGTAGAGGTTGGGGTCCACCAGGGTTCAGTCCTCAGCCCCCTCCTACTTATCATAGTCCTCCAGGCAATAACGGAGGAATTCAAGACAGGATGCCCCTGGGAGCTCCTCTATGCTGATGACCTTGCTCTAATCACTGAGTTGCTATCAGAACTAGAGGAGAAGTTTCAAGTGTGGAAACAAGGATTAGAATTGAAGGGCCTTAGAATCAACCTAGCTAAAACCAAAGTCCTAATAAGTAGGAAGGCAGGCAAACCACAAATCCCTTCAGGTAGATGGCCCTGCTCAATATGTAGTAGAAGTGTAGGTAGGAACTCTATAAGATGTACCCAGTGTAAGCTATGGACACATAAGAGGTGCAGTAATATCAAAGGAAGGCTAACTGGGAAGATAGTTTTTGTATGTGGCAGATGCTCGGGAGCGATAAACACTGAAAATGCGCAGAGACCAACTTCTGCCACATTCTTGGGAGAAAAACTAGAAGTAGTTGATAGCTTCCGTTATCTAGGTGACCAAATCAGTATCGGAGGAGGGTGCACTGAAAGTGTAACTGCTAGAATAAGAATAGCTTGGGCAAAGTTCAGAGAGCTCTTACCTCTGCTGGTGACAAAGGGCCTCATGCTCAGAGTAAAAGGTAGACTGTATGATGCATGTGTACGAACAGCCATGCTACATGGCAGTGAAACATGGGCTGTGACTGCTGAGGATATGCGTAAGCTCGCAAGGAATGAAGCCAGTATGATCCGATGGATGTGTAATGTCAGTGTGCATACTCAACAGAGTGTAAGTACCTTGAGAGAAAAGTTGGACCTAAGAAGCATTAGGTGTGGTGTGCAAGAGAGACGACTGCACTGGTATGGTCATGTGGTGAGAATGGATGAGGATAACTGCGTGGAAGAGGTAGACCCAGGAAGACCTGGGATGAAGTAGTGAAGCACGACCTTCGGACATTAGGCCTCACCACGGAAATGATTAGCGACTGAAACCTTTGGAAATATGCTGTGCTCGATAAGACCTGGCAAACCAGATGAAACCATAACCCATGGCCTATGATAGGAGCATAACCAGCCCGCTTATGCGTAGCTTTTCCTTCTTTGGTCACTAAACTTTTGCTTGCGAAGACCTGTTGAGGCAAGTGAAATCAAAATCATTTCGATGACTGGCATCCATGCTAGCGGGGTGAAAAGAGCACCATACGAGTGTGATCATTGACAGAGCGGCTATTCGAGTATGATCGTTACCAGCGTCGCCTTACTAGCACTTATGCCTGTGCTAGTAGGGTGCCAAGAACACTATCCGAGCGTGATCGTTGTGATCGTTGCCAGAGCAGCCAACTGGCTTCCGTACCCGTGGCACGTAAAAGGGCACCATTCGAGCGTGATCGTTACCAACGTCGCTTCACTGGCACCTGTGTCGGTGGCACATGTAAAAAGATTCGAGCGAGGTCATTGCCAGTACTGCCTGACTGGCCCCTGTGCAGGTGGCACATAAAAAGCACCCACTACACTCTCGGAGTGGTTGGCGTTAGGAAGGGCATCCAGCTGTAGAAACTCTGCCACATCAAGACTGGAGCCTGGTGCAGCTATCTGGTTGCCAGCCCTCAGTCAAAACCGTCCAACCCATGCTAGCATGGAAAACGGACGTTAAATGATTATTATTATTATTATCATTATTATTATTATTATACACTCAACAGATTAGACTGTTGGAAAAGAAAAGAATCCTAACATTGAGCTACCACATGTAGCCTTAGATAGCAAGAACCCTTCTATTGGGTTACAGCAAGTAACCATTGATGCCAAGAACTCTCCTATGTATCCTAGCTGTCCCTAATAACACTGTTTTCTGCAACTGTACTAAACTGGATTTTATGCCTATTTCCTCTATCCATCTGTTCAGATCTTTAGGGATAGTTCCCATTGCACCTATAACTAATGGGATACATTTCACCTGCACTTTCCATAGTCTCTGTAATTCAATAGCTAGGTCCTGGAACTTTGCTATTTTTTTCTATACTTCTCAAATTAATTTTTTCATAATTTATCTACTACTACCACCAAGTCAGGCCTTCTAGCTTCTACTACTCTATCAGTCTGAATGTTAAAGTTCCACAATATCTTGTACTTCTTACTTTCTAGTGTTTTACAAGATCCATGTTCATACCATTTATCAGTATGTTCAAATTCTAGCTTTCTACAAAGTGGATTGTTCTCCCTACATTGTCATGTCTTATATTCCTTCTGTGCCAACATGCTATATTCACTTACTAAATGAATAATACTTTCCTCTTTTGATTTGCATAATCTACATTGGGAATCTACTTGGTTTTTGTCCATTTTGGCTTCTATCCAATTAGTCTTTAATGCTTGATCTTGTGCAGCTACTAATAAACTTTCTGTCTCCCTTTTTAGCCTTCCTTTCTGCAGCCATAAACATATCTCACTACTACTATTTGCTGAAACTATCTTTGGGTATCTACCATGCAAAGCCTTCTCCTACCAGTCAGATAATTTCTGTTCTTTTTACTGGTTTTTAAGCTCGTTTTGTGCTTTGGTTTCCCTATATCTTGCTGTGACTGTAGCAGCTTTTAATAAACTTACTTCACTATTACCTACATAGGAGTCTATATCTACTCTAGTTAACTCCATACAGTCTTCTGCTGATATCAACCCTCTTTCACCTTCCTTTTTAGGTCGCTATAATATTGCTACTCCTGCCCTTGGGTGGAGTCCTCCATTCATATTGAATTCCTTCCTAGTTCTTCTGTCTAACTTTGCTAATTGATGTGTTTTTGTCCAATCTACGAAAGCTGCTGAGTATCTAAGTAATGATATTTCAGTAGATTCGGACCATTTAGCTTTGACTTCATTAGCTTCTTCACACTTCTGATGTACTCCTTCTCAATTTTCGTTATCATTTCTGTAGTTAGTACTCCGTCAGATTCTAATACTCCTAGATACTTATAACTCTCAACTCCTTTCAATGATTTTAATGTCTGGTCATCTGGTAATTGGCTGTAGACTACCTGTTCTCTTCTCATGACTAAAATTGCACACTTATCTATGCCAAATTCCATACCTATATCTTTACTGAAGAGTCTTATAGTCTGTATTAAGGAATCTATCTCTTTTTCATTTTTACTTAAAAGCTTCAGGTCATCCATGTAGAACAAATGGTTAATTTTTCCATTACTATTTCTGAACTGATACCCTGCTTTTGCCTTCCTTAATACTAAACTGAGAGGGATCAAATATAAGACAAATATTAAAGGGGACAATGAGTCCCCCTGGAAAATACCTCTTTTGGTATTAACTTACTCTAAGAGTGTGTCACCTGAGTATAGATCTACATTCCATTTCTTCATGCTAAAGCTAATTAATTCTCTTATGTTGTCTGCTATACTGAACATACTCAAACATTTACTTATCCATGAGTGTGGCATCATGTCATAGGCTTTCCTATAATCTATTCATGCTATTGTTAGCTTTTTCTTACTAGCAATTACTTCATTTAGAACTGCTTTGTCTATGTATAATAGACCATGCGTTCCTCTAGACTTCTTCCTGCAACCTTTCTGTTCTTCTGGCAGTAAATTCTGGTTGTTACGGTGCTCGTAAATGCTTTCTGAAAGCATTCTTGTTAACAGCTTCCACACTAATGGTAAGCAAGTGTTTGGTCTATAGTTGCTAGCTATATTACCCTTCATAATGAATATTGTCCTCCCTCTAGCCATCCAATCTGGTATTATTCCTCCATTAAGGCAATCCTGAAGTTGTTTCCTCAGCCTCCCATATAAACTACCGAATTTCTTTAGCCAGTACCCTTGAACTAAATCTGTTCCTGGGCCCTTCCAATTTAGTATTTTTCATAACACTTTACTCATTAATGCACTAGTTAATCTTAGATCTGGCTGCTTCTCACTCACTATTTGTTCCGTCAGTTTCTTTAACCATACTGCATCTCTATTATGATTGACTGGTTTATCCCAAATATTACTCCAGAACTTTCTAGCTTCCTTTGCTTTAGGTTTCTCATGTTCAATACTTCATTCTCTACTATTTATTTGGTTATAAAATCTCCTTTGGTCTGTCTCAAATAATCTATTCTATTTATACTGATCTATTCTTTTCTGATATCTGGAGAGCTTGCCTGCAACTGCTATGATATGCTGTTTTAAATCTTCTATTATTGTCCCAAGTCCTTTCTCTTTGACTAAGTATCTTTCCTTGAGGCAAGATTTGCCTCTTGTGTTACCTAACTTGTTTGTTTTCCAGGCTTCTATTCTACCCAGATCTCGTCTTAAAGTCTCACTTTATTTTATAGTCTCCTTTTCCACATTTACTCTTTCTTAATCTTTCCCTATGAGATATCTAATCTTCTGGTGACTACTGCCCCTCCTGCATAGATCAATAAGTTAGTGTCTTCTATATTTTTTATTATTATTATTATTATTATTATTATTATTATTATTATTATTATTATTATTATTATTATTATTATTATTATTATTATTATTCAGATGGGTTTTCCCTTGTATGGTTGGCCTGTCTGTAAGGTTTGAAGACAGGCACTTTCCTATCTAGCTAAGCTCTCATCAATTTCTTCAAATATCATTTGAAGATAAGGATAGAGAGGGAGTGCTGCCTTCTAGTGTGTTTATCAAAAGGTGGTCAAGAGTAGCAAGACTGGTGAAACTGAATGGATCAATTCTGAGTATGGTTTTTTAAGCAGGATGAAACAAGCTAAAAGAAAACATTCCCATACCTTGAAGACAGCAGAATAATCCGGGATTTTAACATGGGGTTGACCCCTAATTACCGAAGTGGACTACCTCACTATTGGGAATTCTTGTCATTAATTACTTAATTATTGATTTCTCAAATTTCTGTTCATATATCCTTTGTTATATCCTTTTATATGGTAATATGTGCCTTCTCGCACATAAACACATTATTCACACATGTACAAACATGCGCAGACGCAATTATTGAAGTACTAAATGGCACGTCAAATGATATTTAGTCATGTGGAACATTTTACATGCATATCAATATTCTAAAGTTGGACCTACTATCCCTTATCCTAAAGCTGCTTCAGACAATTAGGAAGGGTTCCCAACTCGTTTCACCGTCTGCTTTCAATCTTGGATTGTGATTCGGCTCAGCCCAAACTCTCTCAGATTTTGTCTGCTGTTGCCTACTCCTACAAGGATTGCAGCTGTTTTTTTTTTGTTCCTGATTTAACTCAGATTTGTCCTAGAGCCCATAGAAGATTGTTTTTAGTCAACCATCTATCATGTCAGCTACCTACAGATCGAAACTGAGATCTGCAAGAAGGGCTTCTCATCAAGATGATGGTCCTACCAATAGTCAGCTCAACGAGCAGTTGCTGTTGCTCAAACAAGAGGTCGAGCACCTAAAGTCTGTTGTTGCTCTTTTACTGAATAAACAGTCTCCTATTGATGCAGAGTCACCCTTGATTTCTTCCCTGGAGACTTCCAAACCGAAGGGAACAAAATCGAAGTGGCCAAAGAAGGCGAAGGAACCGGCGGTCGTTTCTGCACATGATCGTTCCTGTGCGGATTCTTCCTCATCTGCCTTTTCGGTCCCGGAGGTTCCCCAACCTAATTTGAGGAGCGTAGACTCAAACCCACCTGAAGACCGTTGTTCTCCCCAAAAGAAGAAACGTAGTCAAAACTCCAGTGGGGCAGATTTAGCTATGAAACCTGATCACGATAAAATCTGTTTGGATTCTCCCTCACTTGTCCTTCCCATTAATGCCATTGCTCAACCAATTCTGAACGATCTCGATGTGAGTTCATCTGGGGAGTGGTGCTCCCCCAAACCGAAGAAGAGGCAGTGCAGTTCCAGACCAGGCGGGAAAATTATGACCACTAAACCCATTCCGATCGACCCCAAATGCCGACGTAAGTCTGATGGCTATGAAACCACCCTTTCAAAATCATCCAATGAAGAATCGAATACCGCAGCTCATAGTAGAGAACATTTTGCCCACTCAAGATCAGCAATAATTTATGGTAAAGCTGAATCCACCTGTGATACAGGCATAAACCGCCTAAAAGAAGACATTAATTTTGTTTCCATTTTAGTTGGAGAATTGTTCTCTGTGAACGAAAATGTCAGTATCCATAAGGTCGCTCGGCTAGGAAGATTCCAAGCGAACCCAACCTCAGATACTAGACCACGCCCAATAAGGGTGATCTTTTCTTCCGATCGGGAGGCTTCAGCCTTTCTGAACAGAGCTCAGACGCATGCCTGGGAGGACCCCAATATGGGTTTTCGCGAGGAATACTCACTGAGAGAGAGAATTCGCCGGAGAAACCTAATATCAGAACTAAAGATGAGGAAACAGATGGGAGAGAAGGGTTTACGCATCCAAGATGGACAAATAATCAAGTCCTAACTCTGGTCGCATGCTGTAGTGCTGATAGGGAAAGTGAAGTGAGGGCAAATCGAAGTGAAGTTGATACCCCCGTCAACGATGCTATCTCTGATACCCCTTATTCTGCTTGTTCCCCAACTCCCGCCCCTCAAACTTCACAGCTCAGCATCGTCTATACCAACTCGTGCTCCTTATTCCCAAAGTTCAGCGAACTATTTACACTGGCCATACGTGACTCCCCTGATGTGATAGCTATCACCGAGACTTGGCTGACTCCAGCAGTAAAGGACTCAGAAATCCATCTACAGGGCTACGTCCTTTTCAGATGTGACAGAGAAAAAAGGCGAGGTGGAGGTGTTGCTGTGTATGTCAAATCTGAGCACAAACCGTCCAGCGGTATTCTACCCACTAATGCTCAACCTACAACAAAATTCGATGCCGTCTATTGCAAGCTGAGCCTATCCGAGTTTTGCCTGCCCGTGTTAGCTGTCTACAGGCCGCCTCTTGCCGACCCCCAGGACGATGCTCATTTACTCGAAGCGATAAGATTCGTTTCAGCTTCGCATGACTGTTTGGTACTAGGAGACTTCAACGCTCCCACGATCGATTGGCCCGCATCAATTTGTACAACGTCTTCCCGGTTCGGCCAGGCCCTTCTTGACGTGGCTGAAGATTGTTTTCTATCGCAACATGTTGAATATCCGACAAGGCATCGGTCTGGGCAGCAGCCATCTATGCTGGATCTGGTATTCTCCCGCTATCCAAGATCAGTGTCAGACGTATCTGTGTGCGCCCCTCTTGCCAAGAGTGATCATGCGGTCCTGAAGTTCGTCATGCACACAACTTTTTCTACGCCCACGACTACTTCGCTGCCACGTAGAGTCTTCTCTGCAATTAATCTTGAAATTCTAACCGAGGCTTCCGCGCTTCTGGACTGGCGATCCCTGATGACGTTGTCCTCAGTTGACGAACTATGGTCATCCCTCAAAGCATATGTAATCTGGTTGACTGACCAGGCAGTTCCCGTTGGGCTTCCCAAGAAGAAGAAACACAAGCCCTGGGTGACGAAGGTTAAACGAGAACGTCGACTCAGAGATATTGCTTGGGCTGAATTCAAAAATCTGGATTCGACTGCAGCTTTTGAGGTGTACAAAACTCAACGAGACTGAGCCGTGAAAATTGAAAAGGAAGAACGCTTCAGTTATGAATACAAAATCGCGGCAAATGCCAGTAGCAATCCAAAAACCTTCTTTGCCCATGTCCAACGGAATTCCCGCTTGAACAACCAGATTGCAACGTTGGTAGACTCAACAGGCGTATCGATTGAGGACCCTTATCAACAGAGTCAATTATTTGCCGAGGCTTTTTCAACTATTTTCAAACAAGATGATGGTCGTGAACCCCCTCCATTTGATAGATCGGTACCTCCAATGCCTAGATTGGTCATCACGCGGGACGAAGTCAAACGTGTTATTCAAGGCCTCGATGTCAACAAGGGTCACGGCCCTGACGGCATACACCCACGGTTTATCAAAGCGTTGGCTCCGGTCATCTGCGAGCCCTTAACACGTCTATTCAATATGTCATTGGCGACGAGTGTTATACCTGCGGACTGGAGAACAGCGATAATCTGCCCAATTTTCAAGAAAGAGAGCCGCGAAGACCCGCTTAACTACCGACCGGTTTCCCTTAATAATCAGCAAGATGTTCGAAACCATCCTTAAGAAAAGTATGATGCTCCACCTCCAAAACACAGCCTCTATCTCTGATTCCCAACACGGCTTCGTGCCGAAGAGATCATGCTTGACCAACTTACTGGTAATGGAAGAATTGGTGACGCGCATCCTCGATGATAGTGATGCTGTTGACATCGTTTTATTGGATTTTCCAAAGCTTTTGACTCGGTAAACCACCGCCTATTATTTGTCAAGCTTCAAGCATATAGTTTCCATCCGTATATTGTACGATGGGTTGGTGCCTTCCTCTCAGATCGCTCCTTCCAAGTCCAAGTTAATGGTTCGCGGTCCGACGTCTCCAGTGCGAGCAGTGGCGTGCCTCAAGGTTCAGTGCTTGGGCCCTTATTGTTCTTAGTCTTCATAAATGACTTGCCCGACGGTCTCACGCAACACACCCTTCTATTTGCCGACGATATCAAACTGGTCGCTCCTCGCGGTGATATAGAGGATCTTCGTCGATGCCTCCACCAAATTTGGAAGTGGTCTAACGAATGGGACCTATGTCTGAACGTGTCAAAATGCTGTCATCTGCCTGTTGGCTCTCCTCCTGCAACTCAACTTGATTTCGAGCCGGGTCGTCTGCTGCTGGAGAGGACCGATCAGGTAAAGGACCTGGGTATCTTGGTGGATTCCTCCTTTTCGCCTTCGGCCCAGTGCGTCCATGCTGCCAACAAAGCACTACCTGCGACGATTTCATCTCAATCGAAGGAGAGGAGCTTTCTCCGTCCGGGTTGCGGATCCGTGGAACAAGCTGCCAGACGAGATGGTGAAGATGCCGACGACCGCTTTGTTCAAAGCCTCCCTTGACCTCAAGTGGCCTGAACTCTTTACATGAACACCACCCTGTACTTAACTCCATGTCCCCCTACATGGCCTTGCTATTTGCTTTTGAGCCAAATTAACTAACTAACTAACTAACTAACTAATATATCCCTTTGATCGATGTAAATCCCACCTATTTTTGTGTGTTATAACTCATCCTTTAATACTGTCCTCCATGCCTTAAGCCCTTGTGCTCAATGAAAGAAACTATTATTGTTGTTGTTGTTGTTGTTGTTATTAATATCATCATCATCATCATCATCATCATCATTACAAGGTGGTATCAAAAAGTTCCTGGACTAGTTATGCTTAAAAATAATTCATTTACCAAAGTTTAGCATCATTTCCTTCGAAATAGTCACCTTGCGCAGCAATACACCAGTCTCAGCATTCCTGCCAGTTTTGGAATCTGGCCTGGAGGTTGTTTTCTGTGAGCAAGTTGAGGACCTTTTTCATCTTTGGAAAAAGATGAAAGTCTGCAGGTGCTAAATCTGGCAAATAAGGCATGTGCTGAAGTGATACCATGTTGGTTTTGGTGAGAAACTCATGGGTAAGGAGAGGTCATTGTTGGCGTAAAAATCCAGTTCTTGATGCTCCACAGATCCAGTCGCTTTCATCGAATGTCCTCCCTCAAACTCTTCAAAACATCGTAGTGGAACTCTTGATTCAGAGTCTGTTCCTGGGGAATGAATTCTCAATGCACAATACTGCAGATGTTGAAATAAACGATGAGCATGCTCTTGATTGAGCTGCAACTCTGTCATTCATTCTTTGGTCCACTGTGATGACTGCTGCTTTATCTCAGGATCGTGCCCATAGACCCAACTCTCATCACCAGTGATGATCCTTGACATGAAGGATGGGTCATTGGAGATTCAGATAGACTTTGATGTGATGTTATTTCTGCTCAGTGGTCGGCAGGTAGGAGACAAACTTGGCAGAGACACTGCATGTTCAATTCAGATGTTAGGATTGCGTGCACAGACTCATACGACAGACCAACAATATCAACAATGCCAGTGATTATCCTACGAGATTTCAGAACGACTTAACAAGTTAGTCCATCAAGAGTCGACGGGTGCAGTCAACAACCGATGGTGGGTAGCCCTAAAACGTCGATGATAGTAGATGCTGTAGTATTTTGTCGAGAACTAATGATAGAGAAAACTAGAGTGGAGGGAGACCTAGTTAGAAAATCAGAAGCGACATTCAGTAGAGGCATAGCGACCGACGTGCTGGCGGCGAGATAGGTTCTGAACCAATTCTTCAGAACCAAGCATGGAGGTTGCAGTGTCAGAACTAGGGCATGTGCACTTAAACAGGAGGGAATGAAAGCCATTCGATGGGCCTGGGTGAGCAATACGCAAAGTGGTAATAAAACTAAATTCGGTCTTTGAGGAGTCAGGATGGGCCCATGCTACACAAGTCCAAACAGGTCTATGCAGAATTTCAGCGGCACTTTGTTAAACTGTACAGGGTGTGTGGTGGTCTGGAGGCAGAGGTGAACTTCACTTCCTACTTCGATGGTCTGCCGTGGCTTTCGGCCAACGATGTGGAGTGATGCGAAATGCCGATAACAGCTGAAGATATACGTGTTGCATTAGCTACTTGCACGAGGGAGAAGTCTCCGGGATTGGATGGTCTACCTTTCGTGCTTTATAATCGTATGCAAGACTTGTTTAGTGAGCTTTTATGAGGTGTCTACTGCAACTGGCAGCAAAATGAGAGAAACTCCATATTTGTGAGCCTAGGTGTGGTGACGCTACTTAGAAAGAATCTGAACAAGGGTGACATTGTTGATAACTTTAGGCCTGTAACTCTGTTAAATGCAAATTACAAAATTTTGGCCGAGGTATTAGCAAAGAGGCTAGCGCTTGTCGTTGACAGACTGGTGGATGATGTGCAGACTTGCACTATCCCCGACTGATCTAACCACAACAACCTCCACCTCACACGATACATAATAGAGAGGATTGGTAAAGATCCTGGCATAGGTAGGGCACTATCGAGAGCTTTTGATAGGGTGAACCATCGGTACTTGGAGGCTGTCCTTAAGGTGGCTGGTTTTGGTTCCGTTTTCAGAGGCTGGATCGCTGCAATGTACAGCAACATCTTTTCGGTGGTCAAAGTAAATGTCAGGATCATTTAGCATCGCACATTCGGTTTGACATGGTTGTCCACTCTCACTCCTTCTCTACCTACTGGCACTCGAGCCATTACTGCGGAAGCTGGATGTTTTGAGGGGCATCCGGCGTAAACTAGGATGCGGAAGGTTCGTGTTGGCATATGCAGATGACGTCAACGTGATGGTGTCAAACATCTCGGAAATCGAGATGGTCGGCACTATCCTAAAGGAATACGAAGCAGTAACAGGAGCAATGATTAACCAGAAGTGAGTGGGCTTACAGCTCGGCACGTGGAGAGGCAGATCCTTACCGACAGACAGCGTTGTGGGGTGCTGGAAGAAGAACTATTTAAGTTGCTCAGGGTCTGATTCGGTCCGGACCTCCAAGTGGACAAGAACTGGGGTGAGATGACAGACAGGGTAGCCAGTCTCAACCAGAAATGGGCCGAGAGGAAGCTGTTCCTGAAAGGTCGGGTGGAGGTGGCGAATGCATACATCGCACCCGTCATATACTACTGCCTGACTGTCGTTTCTTGCTCAGCTGGTGCGCTTACACTTCTGCTTCCTGTGGAAGGGACAGGTATCGCTTGTTAGACAGTCTGTTGCATGGAGGACTGGGCTTGCCATGGCTGATGATGCGTAGACATGCACTGAGGCAGCGACATCTCCAGCAATACCTTAACAGTGAGCAGGTGTGGTTGCTGTTGGACGTGCTTTTTCGCAGCTCGTCTCCTTGACGTGGCAACAGTTCTGGATCAGGCGTCGACCGAGGAGGGTCTCTTGGCACCTAGAGTGTCTCCAAATGGTCACAGCCCTCGGCCAGTTGGGCAAGGAAGTCGATGGAAGTTCCACCTTGGAGTTCTATGGGGGATTAATGGAGGGCAAGAGTGACGATGTTCTCGGAGTGGTTCAGGGCATCAGGAGGGATCAACTGGCTGGTCTTTTCTGGAGGACTTTCAGACCGGGACCTATGGATAACTTCGAGAAATTCCTGGCCTGGTAGTGCTACTGGGGTTGGTTGGGTGGGATGGTGTGGGATTGGCTCGGCCGGTTCGCGATAAGCTCTACAGGCATGAGCTCTACAGGCTTGTCTGAGATGCACGCGGAGCGATGAAACTGTTGTGCATGCTCTCGTACAGTCTCCACGTATTACTGACTTGTGGAGCTTTGTCGAACAGTTATTGTCATGTGTAGGATGGATCCAGTTATCGTCTGAGTTAATCGTGTTAAATCACCACGCCTCCTTTCCTTTGGCCAGAAGGACAGGCAGTTTTTTTCTCTGTTTGGTGGTTATGGCGAAAGATGTTGTGTGGTGGATGCGATTAAAAGGGTTTAAGACGGGTGCCTTCCTCTTCAGCCAAGGCCTCATTAACTTTTCAGGTGGGACCTGAAAAGGAAAGTGAGACTGGAGAGAGAGGTGCTGTTACCCAGTAAGTTTGTTGAAAGGTGGGTGAATGTGACATGTTATGTTGTTTTCTTCTGCTCTAATGCTATGTTCGCATCCCATCAGTCCTACCCTCATTTTCTTGTTACATACAGTCTGTCTCTGTCACTTTTTTGGGTGAAGTATCCCATATTTAGTTAGCAACTTCCTTGTCTTTCTGTCTAAGCTATTTAGTTCGTCTATTGCCCATGTGATTATCATTGCTCCATATCTCAGGAGTGAAACTGCCCAGGTTTTGATAGCTTCAATCTTACTCTGTCCGTTTAACTTCGACTTAAGGATCAGTCTAAGTCTCCGCAAGTACTCCACTTCAAATTTTTCTGTCATTTCTTTCTCCATCAATTTATCCATTTCCAGTATCTCCATGTACTTATAGCTCGCCTTTTCAATTTGCTCCGTAACCTCTCCCGACGGTATCGCTAGCCCGTCCATACATTCAATTTTGCTTGCCTTCAAGGCGAACACACCACACTTTTTCAATCTAAACTCCATTATGATATCAGCACTGAAAGTATACTCCGTATCAACGAGGGAACTGACTTGTGATTCATCTTTACCATAAAGTTTGAGGTCATCCATGAATAACAAGTGATTCATATTTTGTTGGCGGCTTTTGAATACATACATACCCAGTGTTTGCTTTCCTCAGATTCAGTGTGAATGGTATCATGCACAGCACAAAGATCATTGAGGACAGGCAATCCCCTTGGAAGATGCCTTTCCTGATTTCTATTGTCCCTAAACTTCTATATGCTGTCAGGTCCGTCCTCCGCTTCGCCATACTTTTTTCCAAGCAATCGCTCAACATTCAGTGCAATACCAAATAGGTTCATACATTCCATAATCCAACAACGTGTGATCATATTGTATGCCGTACGATAATCTAACCATGACATGACTAAGTTACTTTTCCTCCTCTTGCAGTCTCTAAGTGCAGTTTTGTCTACCAGGAGTTGATCCTTGGTACCTCTACACTTACGCTTGCACCCCTTCTGCTCACGTGGCAGGATTCCATTTTCCCCCAGATGTCCTTACATTGACTCTGCGAGTATTCCAGTCAATAATTTCCTCAATAAGTGGCAAGCAGGATATCGGCCTGTAATTGTCTACCCATTGCCTTTTTTGATGTTTTTCAAGCACAGCACTGTCCTACTCATTGTCAGCCACTCTGCTGTTACTTGGTCAGCATTTAACAAGGTGTTGAGTTGTGCAGGTATTCGTGCATGACATCCACCAAATCTTTTGATCCAGTAGCCATGAACTCCATCTGGTCCCGGGACCTTCCAGTTGCCCATTTTGGGGCTGATTTCCTTCACTTCCCTAACTGAAATGCCCGTGGGCATATGGCGTAGTGGTTAAGAGTGCGGGCTACTAACCCCAAGATTCCGAATTCGATTCCAGGCAGTGACCTGAATAATAATAATAATAACAATAATAATGATAATGATAATGATAATGATAATAATAATAATAATAATAATAATAATAATAATAATAATAATAATAATAATAATTGAGAAGGAAGAACGCTTCAGATATGAATACAGAATCGCGGCAAATGCCAGTCGCAATCCAAAAACCTTTGCCCATGTCCAATGGAATTCCCGCTTGAACAACTAAATTGCAACGTTGGTAGACTCAACAGGCGTATCGATTGAGGACCCTTATTAGCAGAGTCAGTTATTTGCCGAGGCTTTTTCGACAATTTTCAAGCAAGATGATGGTCGTGAACCTCATCCATTTGATAGATCGGTACCTCCAATGCCTAGATTGGTCATCACTCGGGGCAATGTCGAACACGTTATTCAAGGCCTCGATGTCAACAAGAGTCACGGCCCTAACGGCATACACCCACAGGTTATCAAAGCGTTGGCTCCGGTCATCTGCGAACCTTTAACACTTCTATTCAATATGTCATTGGCAACGGGTGTTGTACCTGCGGACTGGAGAACAGTGATAATCTGCCCGATTTTCAAGAATGGGAGCCGCGAAGACCCGCTTAACTACCGACCGGTTTCCCTTACTTCAATAATCAGCAAGATGTCCGAAACCATCCTCAAGAAAAGTATGTTGCTCCACCTCTGATTCCCAACACGGCTTCGTGCCTAAGAGATCATGCTTGACCAACTTACTGGTAATGGAAGAATTGGTGACGCGTATCCTGGATGATGGCGATGCGGTTGACGTCGTTTTATTGGACTTTGCCAAAGCTTTTGACTCGGTAAACCACCGCCTATTACTTGTCAAGCTTCAAGCATATAGTTTCCGTCCGGATATTGTACGATGGGTTGGTGCTTTCCTCTCAGATCGCTCCTTCCAAGTCCAAGTTAATGGTTCGCTGTCCGACGTCTCCAGTGCGAGCAGTGGCGTGCCTCAAAATTCAGTTCTTGGGCCGTTATTGTTTTTAGTCTTCATAAATGACTTGCCCAACGACCTCACGCAACACACCCTTCTATTTGCCGATGATGTCAAACTGGTCGCTCCTCGCGATGATATAGATGATCTTCGTCGATGCCTCCACCAAGTTTGGAGATGGTCTAACGAATGGGACCTGTGTCTGAATGTGTCAAAGTGCTGTCATCTGCCTGTTGGCTCCTCTCCTGCAACTCAACTTGATTTCGAGCCAGGTCGTCTGCTGCTGAGAGGACCGACCAGGTAAAAGACCTGGGTATCTTGGTGGATTCTTCCTTTTCGCCTTCGGCCCAATGCACCCATGCTACCAACAAAGCACGCGGAGTTCTGTTTTTGATTCGACAGTCATTCGGAATGCTCACAGCAGCCATCCATATTCCTACCGCTCTATGTCACGCTGGTGAGACCCATATTGGAGTACGGGATTCAAGCCTCTTCTCCTTATCTCCTCAAAGACATACATCATCTCGAAAGAGTCCAGAAGCTGGCTACCCGCATTGTTCTTGGTCTCAAACATTTGTCTTATGAAGAAAGGCTGAAGACGCTCAACCTTTATTCTCTAGAAAAACGCCGCCGCCTTGCTGATCTCATTCTTGCTCACAACATCATTAGCGGAAAGTGTAACCTCTCGAAAGAGCTGTTCTTCACTCCTCCTCCAGAGCGTCGGCTGCGGAGTCACTCCGAAAAGCTCTATCTGCAACGATTTCATTTCAATCGAAGGAGAGGGGCTTTCTCCATCCGGATTGCGGATCCGTGGAATAAGCTGCCGGACGAGATAGGGAAGATGCCAATGACCGCTCGGTTCAAAGACTCTCTTGACCAGAAATGGCCTGTACTCTTTACATGAACACCCTCCCTGTACATAACTCCATGTCCCCCTACATGGCCTTGCTTTTGCTTTTTGAGCCAAAAAATTAACTTAACTTAACTTACATGATAATGCCATGATGCAGTACCAAGCAGTGGCTCTCATGGATTCTGATCTTAACTGATTGGAAGTGTTATCATGTACATTGTTTTGTCTTGGTATAAAAGATAGGCTACAGCAAATATTCTGCTCAATACCACAGATTTGCTTGTCAGTTGTTTGACCTTAGCCAGTTGAGTATGTCCCTTAGTGGATGACGATATGTGCATCTCTGATCATGAGCAGAAGTAGTGGGGGAGCATCATAACCATGTGTTGGGAGGGATTCTTTGGGGTTTGAATAATTCACCTCTGGAAACATGGGTGTTTCGTTCAACATCCTTAAACAACCCTTATTCAGGGACCATTTGAGTGGGATGGGTTACTCAACCTGAAGAAAATTCTAACTAGGCCCCCACCTGCAAGGTCATGCACTGTTAATCTTCATATGAGATCACCTTGTCGCACACATATGATTGTGATGTATGTGCCTAGTGTACCCTTATCAGATGGGTAGTCATGATGGGTATACTGGGCTTCGTATATTTTACCCCAGTGTCACTTTGATAGTATGCACTGCTCTCTCACTCAATAATAATAATAACATCGAAAAATACCTTAGGAATGAGAACCCAGGTTCGAAATTTCCACAAGACACCTGATGAAGGCTGGAGGGCATATCAGTCGAAACATTGTGTTAATAACAAACGAGATGAGGACAAATATCCGTCAAATGCAAATAATGTAAATAATGCACATAATTCCTCATCTCTTAAATATAGAACTGAAGGGTATAGCAGTTTCGATAGAGAGCTGTTAGCTGTTTATCTTGCTGTGAGACACTTCCACCACCTCCTTGACGGTCGGGAGTTCATGGCCCGTGTGAATGGGCCTACTTTAAGTGTGCACCTGTAGGCCAGATGGAATGAGGAGGAGTGGAGTACTTACCTGAGGTGCTTTGATGTTAGGGGTCCAAAGTGTGTGGGGTTCCTTTGGTTACCTCTTGGTGGAACTATCCCTATTGGGGTAGTACATTGTTGGTTTAATCTCCTTGTTAATTGTGATTTTTGCTTTTTACATGCTTAACCCCACTGTCCCTCATCTGTGTATCATCCTTTATGTTTTGTGTTTGGCCTTGGTGGCCAATAAATAAAGTATTATTATTATCATTATTATTATTATTATTATTATTATTATATTATTATTATTATTATTATTATTATTATTATTATTGTTCAAGGTAGCTAGCTGATACAATCATTAGGAATGCCAGACAAAATGCTTAGTGGTATTTCATTAGTCTTTATGTTTTGAGTTCAAATTTTACTGAGGTTGACTTTGCTTTCAATACTTTGGGGGGTTGATAAAATAAGTATCAGTTGAACACTGGGGTTGATGTAATTGACTTATCCCTTCCCCCCAAATTGCTGACCTTGTGCCAAAATTTGAAACCATTATTATTATCACTGATTTTGTTATTATTATTATTAGAATTATTATATTCTTGGTGCATTGACCAGCAGTAGTTATTGCACATTCGATTATAAATTGAGAGTCGTTGAGGTATTCATTTATTTGTTTACCTATTTCTTAATTATTCAATTAAGGCAGAGCAACTTAGAGTAAAGGAAAGGTTTTTATGGGAGGAGGGTGTATGTTTATGATTTTAAAACATATAATTTTCTAATAGCTTCTTAGCTAGAGGACAAAGAAAGTCAGGTTTACCTTTCAATCTCCTTAATATTCCTACAAAACATCCTAGGTGTAACTTCAAATATATTGGAAGAGGAAGGAAGAGAACTCATAATATCTCATATAAAAACACAAATATATCAGTAGGAGACAAAATTGTCCAGTACCAGCAATGAGAATGCTAAATGCACTATCTGCCCTTTTAGGCTTTATCAGAGACATGTACTCTCTGGCAACTGCATGGAAAAACAAAATCTGTTTTAAATACAGTATGATATTATCACTAAATGAATGCTGCAGTTAATTTGCCTTTCTGTGATTCATTTACATTAAGTGTGATGCCGATAATGGGTTTTTTATTTAGCTAGGTGGATATTTGCAACACCAGTGATTTTCAGTTGCTGTTTCTATATATCAGTGGTGTTGGCGTTTATCTTAGTATGTGATTACCAGTGAGCACATGCTATTGACAAACCCCAAAGTCTTAGAAATGCACATCTATCATTCTCACTACTAGTGCTGGATGATTTCTGTCCACTACTGATTGCTTTTTTTGTAGAAGAAAGTGCCAATCTTATGGATTTGTTTAAGGTGGATTTCAGCTTGCCATGAAGTGACCCACACACTTGATTTCATGACTTTCCTCTGTGGCACATATAAAATGAAACATACAGGATCCAGTTATGAAATTGCAATGGACTACCACTGACCTGGTTATAGTTTTGAGCGGCACTTTCTGTAGCATATCCATCATGTGTAGCTCTCTTCATCCACTGATTCAAGTATTGAGATCTGTTGTAGTCATCATCCGCTTGTTCCACTGTTGGGATTTTTAGGGCTGGTTGTACTTAATCACGGTGGAGGGGCTTGTGTGGACCAATGACTCTAAGAGTGATGCTATGGGAGTTCTAAACTCCTGACAGGACCACACTTGGTGGCAAGTTCAAAGTCGAGTACCCAGAGTAAGTACGACTAAGTGCAAGGTTACTGATACATTTGTGTTTTTAAATGCAGCATGTCCATAAGAGGTATTATCTGTGCATGAATAGCTCAGTTCATTTGCTTTGTGATGTATGTGTATGATTTATAGATAGCTACTTTAATCTAATACTGCTTCTGTTACAAATGGTTTGTCCATGCTATTCTGTAAGTACGTGTGTGTGTATGTATGTGTGTGTATGTATGTATGTGTGCGTGCGTGTGTGTGTATGTGTGTGTGCATGTATGTATGTATATGTATGTTTGTGTATGTATGTATGTGTGTATGTATGTGTGTATATATGTATGTATGTGTGTATGTGTGTGTGTATGTATATGTATGCGTGGGATCGTTGTGTTAAATAAAGTTTCCAGTTTATTCTATTTTTCATATCTATTGTTTCTACCATATTCAACATACTCCGAGGAATTTCTAACGTTGATACAGTGATAATTGTGCAATTACCATGGATGATGCTAGGTAGCAATGGGCAGTGAGCATGCTTTAGTGGCATACAAAAGTTAAAATTTTAAATTTCAACTTTAGTTTTAACATATATATATATTGATTATCATGAGTGGTTCACTCTAACAGCTGACCATGTCACATGACACCATACCATCAGTGATGTTGTTTCCTCCTTTGAGATCTCTTGCAGTACCTCTCTTGAAGACAAATGTCAGAGGCAAAAAAAAAATGCAGCTGCATCATCAGACCCTGAACAACCATACCTCTGTCATCACTGCAATTGGATATTTCGATCCCACATTGGCCTCATCAGCCACGAACAAGCGTGCAGATGATGTGGACAACAGCCTTCCTAATCTTCGTTAGTGAAGTGATGCCAGGAGGGAGGAGAATATATATATATATATATAATATTAATTAGAGACAAAACTACTATTTTGCAAAACAAACAAGGAAAGACTTAATCAATACATAAAATTTTAATAAAAAGTAAAAAATAAAAAATAACACACACACACACACATATATATATGTTCTATATACAACGTGTGGTGAATAAATTGTCATCTAAGTTACGCAAAAATGAAAATAACACTGAGATCTCATTTTAACTGATATATTTACCAAAATTACAGAAAAATATCTTGAAATACTAAAAAATAAATTTATTCAATAAAATCGCCATTTGGCTTGAACCTCCACAGTCTCCAGACGACTACGGAATTTCCTGTAACACTTCTGGACAGTGCTCTTATTTCAATCGGTGAATGCTGCTAAAATCCTTGCCTTCAGTTCATCTTTGGTGTTACAAGATTTGTTGGTCTTTCACTCAAATTCGCCCTACACATAATAATCAAGAGGGGTGCAGTCTGGGAAGTAAGGTGGTCAGATGTTAGAGGTGATGAGGTCTGACAGCCATGACCAGGTTCTCCTGCTCATGTCTTTCATGGTGCAGAGTCCTGTTGTTAGACACAGGGTCTTCCAGCAGCCACCTTCTTGACCCAGAGTTATACTACCTCCTCCAGGTACTTGATGTAGGTCTCCGTGTTTGAGTCTGAGGCCGTGTGGGAAGATGAATGGAGGCATTATGTCACCATCACTAGTGATCACTCCAAACACCATAATGTTGACTGGATGTTTGATTTTTATCACTCTTGGTACATGTCCTTAGATTGCACTGTTCTCAGATTGACACCCAAACACTCTGAAATGTTTGTATTGGAGCTTCTGGCACAAATGCCAAGCAGTACAGCATGTTGTTTCCAAATTTTTGGCAGAGTGAATTGCATCATGGTGCTGTGTTTTTCTCACAGATGGTACCCAACTGACCCTACTATACTGTGTAGTTGACAAAATCAAAAACAATGTAAATAAAATAAATGGATAAAATCTATATAATATTTTATCGAGTAGCCAGCATGTAAAACCAATTAAGGAAAAATATTAATACAAAGTATATAATTTTTTTCCTTCATATATAAAATACATTATAATACCAAAGGCTATTTACTATACTTAAAACTACACGCTTTAAGGGGACTCTTTTAAAATGTACACTGTATTTTATGACTAATACATAATCTTTGGACTAAATTTTTACATGCTAGGCCACTGGAAGTAAAAATTTCTATTAATTTCCATTTCCCTTTAATATGATTAAATATTGTAAGTCTTTGGATAATTTTTGGTTTTTAAAAGTTGGCGTATTTTTATTGCCGGCGAAGGACTGCGTCTGCACAGTAGATTTTGAAAAAATTAGGATGTATAAATAAGGGGCACATAGTTTGATTGCCTTGTGTTTCTATATTTAATCTAAGGTGTACCTGTTGAAAACGATTTCACCTCGCGAGTAAAAGTTATTTACTTGCTAAACTAAAATAAGAAACCAATTGGTCCAGGAAATTAGATGGTAACATGTTTTTATTTTTTCATTTGGTTCCTGTTGAAGTTCTTTCTAGTATGTTGAATCCCATAAGTGGATTCCTTATGAGTTTAAATGTACACTGTATTTTATGACTAATACATAGTCTTTGGACTAAATTTTTACATGCTAGGCCACTGGAAATGAAAATTTCTATTAATTTCCATTTCCCTTTGATATGATTAAATATATATATATATATATATATATATATATATATATAAATTCGGGGTGAGTACTTGATAATTATAAGCACCTGTGTATACCGTTTGGTGGTGTAGGTGGTGTAGGTGGTGTAGGAGGTGCACGTAAAGGAATACCTGATACGTACAGTTCGCCTGTTGGAACCGGTGACAGCAGTGGTGTTGGTGATGAAGGGGCAGGTGTTGCAGCGGGATCTGGAGCATGGGAAGGATCCGAGTGGGGCCGAGGGGGAAGAAGGGAGGGTGCTACGGACCAGGAAGTCGCGTAGATTCCGGGCTCGTTTGATGGAGGACAGGGGTGGGTTGGGGAAAATGGGGTGGGTCGTGGAATCGAGCTGGAGACGACGGAAGGCACGAAGTATCTTCCGACGAAGGGGTAGAGTAGAGAGGTGGAAAAGGAGGGGAAAGGGGGTGCGGTTGGGGGGGGGGTGATTGGAAGGAGAAAGGGCGGTGGTGCGGTCGATGCGACGAGCGCGGGCGAGGGCGCTCAAGACCAGGGTAGGTGGGTATCCTCGAAGCCTGAACAGGCGGGCCAGGTATTGAGACTGGGTCTCGAAATCCTCGTCGCGGCTGCACAAGCGTCGGAGGCGGAGGAACTAGGAGTAGGGGATAGCCCGTTTGGTGTGGAAGGGATGGGAGGAGGAGAAGTTGAGATAGAGGTGGGAATCCGTGGGTTTGAAGAAAGCGGAGGTGGTGAGAGAGTGGGAGTGGTGGTCGATGCTGAGTGAGATATCAAGGAAGTTAACGGAAGTATTGGATATGGTGGAAGTGAATTGTAGAGAGGGGTGGAAGTTAGAGAGGAAAGAGATATATACAGTCGTCTATGTAACGACCGTATAGTTCTGGGGTCGGCCCGGAGAATTGGGAGAATACTTGGGCCTCAATGTAGCCAACAAAGGGATTGGCGAAATTGGGACCCATTCTCGTTCCCATCGCGACCCCGGACGCCTGTTGGTACGTTTCCCCGGCGAACGTGGAACAGTTAAGGGTTAGGACGAGCTCTGCCAGGCGGAGGAGGGTGGGGGTGCTAGGAGTAGGGTCGGGGCGACGGTCGAGGAAGTGTTGGAGAGCTAGGAGACCGTCGTTGTGGGGAATTACTGTATACAGTGATTTGATGTCAAGGGTGAAGAGGAGGTGTGAGGGGCTGGAAGGGAAGGAAAAAGAATGGAAGAGACGGAGGGCGTGGTTGGTATCATGTATGTGGGAAGGGAGGGCTTTGACTAAAGGGGACAGGATACGGTCGAGGTATAGGGAAATGTGTTCAGTAGGGCAATTACAGGCGGAAACGATGGGGCGGCCCGGGGTATTGGGCTTATGAATTTTGGGAAGGAAATAGATGGTGGAGGTGCGGGGTGTGCGGACGATGAGGTTGGTGGCGGTGGGGGGGAGCAGAAGAGGAGATGAGTTCGCGGATAGTGGAGGACACTCGCTGTTGGTAGGAAGAGGTGGGATCAGAGGGGAGGAGGCGATAGAAGAGGGGATTTTGAAGCTGGCTGAGCGCTTCCTCCCTGTAAAGATCCGCGCGCCACACCACCACTGCTCCGCCTTTGTCCGCCGGTTTGATGACAATGTCATTGCGGCCACGGAGGTGGCGAAGGGTAACCAATTCAGCCTGTGTGAGGTTGTCTCGGAGAGGTCTTTTTTAAAAATTAAACCGGTTTACCAACGCGTTGCAGTCGTTCACAAACGAGTCTAGACTACTGAATTGGCCCGGGGGCGGCGTCCAGTTGGATGGGCGGCGCCCCAGCTCCAAAAAGCAATCCTGATTGTCGTGACGCTGCGGAGACGCGTGGTAGAAGGCGCAAAGTTTGAGGCGGCGCAGGAACTGGTTGACGTCCGTCCGAGTCTCGAATTCGTCACAGTGGCGCGTGAGAGGCGTGAAGCGAAGTCCCTTACTGAGGAGGGGGCGCTCGGCTGCGGAGAGGGGGAGATTGGGGGGTATAGTGACAACAGTGCGAGGAAGCGGGGTGGTGGGATGAGTGGGGTCAGGAAGAGGGGGTGCAGAGGTGTGCAGTCACAGGAAATCTTGCACAACAAATATTTAAACGTATATATATATATATAATATATATATATATATATATATAATATATATATATAAAATCCAAAAGAACAACACACAAAAAAACAGCAATGCAAGGACATGGTACATGTAAAGTATTAACAGACACTCAGGTAAGGAAAGAAAGATGGTTTAATGTTTCATGCACACTCCCTTCTTCGGAAACAGAGGAAAGTCCAATAGAAGGGAAGACGGAGGAAGAAAATCACAAATGAATATACAGGCATACCTCAGCTTAAGTCATTCTCAATTATACATTGGCTTTCAAAAATAATACACGGAAAAATAAAAATTAAGTCGTCATTTTACTTGACTTTACGTCTGTCCGTCACAAATATTGTAATCGTAAAATCACCAGAAAACTATTAAAAGCGCATAAGATCATGTTACTGTAAAATATAAATAAGAATAAAAGCATATAAAATCATATTAAAATATGTACAGTAAATGTTAAGTTACTCATCATAAAGTAGTGTAGCTTAGTGAACAAAATCACGAAATCACCAAATTGTATGTTCATATTAGTAAATTTTAAATAATGATTTTTTTTACTATTGCATAATAATAATAATTACTGAATTTGTTTTTTAAGCTTAAAAAATGCTTTTCTTTTACCATGTCTTATTGCAAACCACATTCATAAATAAAGCATCCGCAATGTACTGTAAACACCACCAAATTATACTCATAGATTTAGATTACGCTTTTTTTTTACTGTACTGTATTAAAAAATAAAATTATTTGTTTTTAAGCTTAAAATAGATTTTCATTCACCATGTATTATTGAAAATGCATTCATAAATAAAGTACAGAAGTGGGAATGGTTATTATCAGTTTAATCCAGAGACAAGTAAATTAAGCCTAGCCTAGCCTAGAGACAAGTTAATTCGACTTAAGTTATTTTTCGACTTAAGTTGTGTCTCCTGGAACCAATTAACGACGTAGGGTGAGGTATGCCTATTTATATATAAAGACTGTGTAAAGGAAAACCTGAAGAAACTAGATGTGAACAAAAGTGACTGGGAAACTGATGCTCTGGTTTGAAACAAGTGGAGTAGTGCTGCTTTAGGACTGGTTGCAATGCCTAGGAAGAAAAGATGATTCAGCACTCTGAGCTTAGAAGAGCCTGTCGAAAAGGAACAATTGGAATTAAAGTCAGCAGTGAATATTGGATATGTATTGTGTGTGATTGTGTTCTGTTGTCTAAAGCAGGATACGTGAAGTTACATGAAAATTGAAATGCCCAAGTAGGTAATAATCTTGAACCCCAACCACCTCTTACAACTTGTGTCATATGTCACAAAACCTGTGTGACAATATCTGGGCTTAAAAGACATATGCTAGGACGCAGAAGCATTCCTTCAGAATCAGATTCCAAAGGGCAAAGATATAGAAGAAATGTGCATAATATCTGTCACTTATTTGTAAACCTTATCAGTCAGCAGCTAGTCTTAAAAGTCATCTGAGGGATCATCAACAGAGGGATTGTGTGATGGATTGTGGTGTGTGTGCTGATGCAACAGTTATCATCTGTCAAGATGAAGCAATTATCATATATATATACAACTCACCTGCTGGATCTAGCAAACATATGCACCTAAATACCAATGAAGGAGACGTAAACTGTAATGCAAAGTACCAAATACAGCCAAATTGTGATAGTAGAAATGATTATGATATTGCTAACACAGTAACAACGTTAGAAAATGAAGTCACAACTGCCATATATACAAATAAATATAATAAATGCTCATTGATATAATAAATGTGCATTGATGAATCTTTGTATGAGCATAAATCTTGTACCGTACACACAAGGGGCAAACAGTTGATTCATTTAAGAATCGTTATTGCAACCAAGTCACCAGCTTCGAGGGAATCAACAAGAGGCATTCAACATCTTTGGCTGATTTTGTGTGGCAACTGAAGGAAGATAAAATTAAGTATAACATAACTTGGTCCATAATAAGGCATGCAAAACCATACAGTATCATTTCCAGGAGTTACTGACTCTGCTCCGAGAAATCCCTGTCTATTCTGTAGGCCAATGAGAAGATCATTAATAGAATTTCTGAAAGACTTTCAAGATCTCTACATGCATATAAATGTACTTTCACACAATGCAGTGGGAATGAATTTGTGTAACTACTAACATAATTTACTTTAAGGTATGGATGAATTAAGTTTAGCTTTAACCTCTCCATTCTTTTAAACACCAAGTAGCTATTTAACTCACTATGTGAATGTGTGTGCACAAAACCACACGTGTGTATGCTTACATCTTCATGGATGTTTGTATGAGTGAGTGTACGTATACCATGCAGCTTGCGCAAGGATGTTTATATATCCATATCTGTTAACGATATATTTAAAAAACTTTTCTCGGTGTATTGTGTGTTCCTTTCTTTTTTGCATGTTATTTTATTTTTGATCTTCTTTGTAAATGAAAATATATCCTTTGTTTTGCTGCTTTTCTTTACATGAAATGAGAAGATACATTGTGGAACTGTTATTTTAACAAGTTATATCTATTTATCACATGAGGAAACACATCTATACTGTTGGATGTTCTTAAATCAGCTGTTAAGTATCCCACCTATGAGGGATGTATCAAAACAATTGTCGTGATTAATAAAAATTCTTATATCTTCCATTTTCTGTTTTTCATTTATCATATATATATATATATATACATACATATATATATATATATATATATATATATATATATATATATATATATATATATATATATAATATATATATATATGCTGAGACCCCCTTCAGTCATGCCTGACCATGGGATTGCACCTAGAAAGTTACCCTCAGGCACAAGTCTGGGCAAGATTGTTTATGGAAGACCAGCAGTCGCCCATGCATACTGACATCATCTCTCCACGCCACCAGTGTTATCCAAGGGAAAGGCAAATGCCGATACAGCTTGGCACCTGTGACGTCACAACTCATTTCTACACCTGAGTGAACTGGAGCAATGTGAAATAAAGTGTCTTGCTCAAGAATACAACACGCAGCCCAGTCCAGGTTTTGAACTCACAGCCTCATGATCATAGCTCGATGCTCTAACCACTGAACCATGCACCTGATATATATATATATATAATATATATATATATATATATATATATATATATATATATATATACTAGCATTATGACCCGTTGTTGCCAGGTCATACTGCTAGTGCATGCATATATGTGTACATATTACATGTACATCTATATATATACATCTACACATAAAATACAAAATACAAAGTTATATCTTGATATCGCTAGTGATAACAATACTCAAAATATATAACAGACTGGAATTGTAAGCTCATCTTTTGCAATTTCGATCAATTGCATCTTGTCCTCCCTCTTGTATAGAAGTGTGGCTACAATCCAGCCTATCTCAACTTCGGTGGGGGGGGGGGCATTTTTAATTTTTATCCGGCACGTCTAGTTCCCAGATATAAAGGTAAAAATAAAATATTTATTTCCACTTTGCAAGTTTGAGTCGAGTACTCCCTTGCACGCTCCGTTGACTCGAACCTTGCTTCTATTGTGGCGAATTTACCGCCTCTGGTTAGATATCTTTCATAGTCGCACCAAGACACTTTTCGATGGTGATTTCCTCCAGGTGTTTAAATCTTCTTTTTTCTCTACATTGTATACTTTATAGACAATAGTTTTTTCTTTAATTTAATTTTGTATTATCCATCTCGACTATTCCATTTCTGCATGCTAATTTTATTTTTAATTTATTCCCATTCATGTGAAACCACTTATTCAAGTTCAAGTCATTGATGCAATTTTATACCAATTGCTATTTTTACTTTTGTTATGTTACGATTATATTATACTTTAGTTTGATTTTAATTATTACTTACTACAAATAATTCAATTGTTAGTATTATTTTTATTGTTAAAGTGAAAGTATCTGACATAAAATAGAGAAATGTTTTTGTTTCACTTTTAACACGTAATACTGAAATAGTGGAGAAGATATGATATTGCTATGGGCTCGCTCTAGGCAAGAAGTTGAACGTTTTTTTTGCCCATGCAACTACATTGTCCCTAAGTAAGGCATGTGTAAAATTTGAATGAAATTGGTTGTGTAGTTCTCAAGTTTTAGGGAATCGTAGTGGAGAAGATATGATATTGCTGTGGGCTTGCCCTAGGCAAAAAGTTAAAATTTGTTTTGCTGATGACACTCCCCGGACCCCAAGTAAGGCATGTGTAAAATTTGAATGAAATTGGTTCTGTAGTTCTCAAATTTTAGGGAAAGACACAGAGAGACACACATTCTCAGTTTTATATATATACTAGCAGTATCGCCCGGCGTTGCTCGGGTTTGTAAGGGAAATAACTATATAAGCATTTTTAGAGAGTTATAGCCAAAAAATAGCAAAAAATGCATTAAAAATGGAAAAAAATTAAGGTAAATTTTTTTTAAATCGTTGACACATCGTAGATATTTTTAGAGAGTTACTTCCCTTATATAATAGCGAAAAAAATGCATTAAAATGGAAAAATATGATGGTAAATTTTTTTTAAATCGTAGACTCATCGTAGATGCGCGCTAATACCCAGAAGGGCTCGATATGAATCACGACTATAAGATACCCGCTTTTGGTTAAACTGCACCGCAAAATGTGGGAGTAGTTACGAATCTAAATCGTAGGAGACAGACACACAGCTTCACTCTTATATATAAAGATATAAGCCACGTAGTTATATACACATACTTTGTTATATACACATTCTTAAAAGAAAATGTTATTTTGAACACAACATTTATAAAGAATAAAATATTTTTTGGTTTTTCTTAACCCTTTCGTTACTATATTTCTGACCAAAATACACCCCTTATGTGTTTCAATTAATTTCTAACGTAATCATAAATTTAGTCTGGTTTCATTAAACAACTATAACTTTTTTATTTATCAATATATTAACGTGAATTTTGGAAGATAATTTAATGAAATGTTCTCAACCAATTCTATACTATAATTTTTGTCACAAAGTGACTCTAATTGCAGGTAGATACAGGTAAATTCAACAAAATATAAAATTATAAAAATTTTGTTCAAACATCGCTTTAGAAAATGGGTTATTAGCTAATATTCAATTGGGTATACAACAAAATTTTACGATAGAATTTGTTATTCTGGGCAACTTTCTGATACCCATAATATTTATGGCAAAATAGGCCTTAATTTCATTTAAGGTTATGGGAAACCACAAACTATCCTTTCTTTCGCTTTGTTTACGTTTAGCGTAACGGTTCGTTTCCGCCGTAATGATTTCAAATGGGCTCATTCGAAAAAGTAGAAAGAAATAGTCTAAGGCTTTACTCTTCTGGGAAAGTCTGTGGCTTGGTCCAGTTTCTTCAGAAAAATCACCGAAAGAAACAGTTTTTAAATTTTCACTCCATTCAGGTGCCAATTCATTTTCTTTATCACTGTCGGAGATCTCAGATTCACTGTTTTCACTTTAATCGTTGCAAACTTGCAAAGAGAAAGTCGTAGAAATTAGAGTGATAGCGTGAGTGAATCAGATCGCTCTCTTTTTGTGTGTGTGTGTGCGTATGCTATAGCCCACACTAAGAAAAGCACTTGACTTAGACACCACAATGTGAGTTTTCTCTAAATTTTGCTTAATTGGGGTTGAAATTTTAAAAACTGGACCTGGCACGACCCAATGCATTCTGCTCTTAAAAATGCTAGGCAAATTGTAATTGAAGAAATCCTATATTGTAGATTTCTATAAGAGACAAAGGGAGGCAGATAAAATCTGCCTTTTATAATAAGATATATATATATATATATATATATATATATATATATATATATATATATATATATATATATATATATATATACATATATATATATATATATATATATATATATATATATATATACATATATATATATACATATACATATATACATATATATACATATATACATATATATGCATACAAACATATATATATATGTATGTATATATGTATATATATACATATATACATATATATATATGTTTATATATATACTAGCAGTATCGCCCGGCGTTGCTCGGGTTTGTAAGGGAAATAATTATATAAGCATTTTTAGAGATGTAAAGTATAATAGCCATCTCAATATGGCTAACCACAAAGGGGGAGGGGTGTTACTGTAGCTTTTTACGTTCTGAGATTTAATAATAAATGTTAGAGAGTTACTTCCCTTATATATGTCAAAAATGGATTAAAAATGGGAAAAATTGATGGTAAATTTTTTTTAAATCGTAGACTCATCGTAGACGCGCGCTAATACATAGACGGTCTCGATATGAATCACGACTATAAGATACCTGCTTTTGGTTAAACTGCACCGCAAAATGTGGGAGTAGTTAGGAATCTAAATCGTAGGAGACAGACACACAACCTCACTTTTATATATAAAGATTTCCTCTATTTACATAATATTGAGGTCTCTTTCTTTCTTTTGTTATCTTACTGTTTTTACCAATATACATATATATATATATATATATATAAATATATATATAGTTACAGAGATGTACTTGCATAGCAAGTGACTTGATCTGAGATCGTGTGCTGGAACGAAAACAGTTGCAGTGTTGAAGGTGTTTATAAGCCATTTAAGAAACACACAAAAACCGTTAGATTCACTTCAACATTTAAATTTAATTTGTCAAAATATTTTCGTCGCTTTGAGACCGCGACCTGTTAGCACGATATTTTTGTCAGTGAACAGGTCGCGGTCTCAAAGCGACGAAAATAATTTGGCAAATTAAATTTAAATGTTGAAGTGAATGTAACGGTTTTTGTGTGTTTCTTAAATGGCTTACAAACACCTTCCACGCTGCAATATATATATACACACATATATATATATGTATGTATGTATGTATGTGTGTATATGTGTATGCATGTATGTGTGTGTGTGCGTGTCTGTGCTTGTGATTGTCCTCCACCACTGCTTGACAACGAATGTTGGTTTGTTTACATCCCTGTCACCTAGTGGTTTGACAAAGGAAACAGATAGAATAAGTACAATGCTTACAAAAATAAAACTGGAGTTGATTCATTAAACTACAATTCTTCAAGGCATTGCCCCAGCATGGCCACAGACCAATGGCTGGAAAAAGCAGAAGAATAAAAGAATACATTCTCTGCTTTGGTCTTATGTTGAAGGCATGAGAAAGCTTGAGTTTACATGAGAAGGCCTAACAGACCTGGTAGAAACAGCAGCCAAATCTCCCTCAAATCACACCTTACTGTCTTATGTATGTATATATATATGAGCCAATGAGGGGGACCTCTACATGGTAGCTAGACCTGGTAGAAATAGCAGCCAAATTTCCCCCAATCACACCTTACTGTCTTATCTATGTATATATGTATGTATGAGCCTATGAGGGAGACCCCTACATGGCAGCTAGACATGGTAGAAATAGCAGCCAAATCTCCCTCAAATCACACCTTACTGTCTTATCTTTCTGCTACTTGGATATAGGTGTTATATTCGTCGTAAAAAACTTTCCTGTCACACACTCACGCACACGCACACACACACACACACACACGCACCCTCACACACACACGCGCGCGCACACACACACACACACACACACACTCACACACACGCACGTTAGCTTACAATTTTATTAATATATTTGCGTGTCTATGTGTGGAAAGAGGAAGTGGGAGGCAGAGTGAAAGAATCACTCACTACAGTAAGTGAATTACTTTCATTTTATTCGTTGCCCACTGTGTGTGTGCGTTTGCGTGTGGTGTAAACCAGACTAAGAAAAGCATTTGACACACACACCAGAATGTGAGTTTTCTGTAAATTTTGCTTAATTGGAGTTTAAATTTTAAAAACTGGACCTGGCATGACGCGATGCATTCTACTCTTAAAAATGCTAGGTAAATTGTAATTGAAGAAATCCTATATTGTAGATTTCTATAACTCCCAAAGGGAGGCAGATAAAATCTGCCTTTTATAATAAGATATATATATATATATATATATATATATACTTGGAAAAGGATGCGTGGCGTTCGATCATATAATAATATAAATAATATATAAATATATGCATATATACATACATATATGTACATACCTACATATATGTATATATACATGCATATATGGGTACAGGACATCAAAAAACATTGAACACAATGAGAAACGAAAACATAAAAACAAAGACATAGAAACGAACTATTTTTTGAAACAACGAATAAAACAGAGAAATGAGACATACAGCATAAAGAATATTTCCCTTCTTCAGTTGACTTTGTTTCATCTACTCCGCGTTCCGAAGGTAAGGACAAGACGCAACTTCGTTGAAACAGTCCTTTCCGCAAAGCAAATTAAATAAAATTTGGGATTTTTTGCGGAGGGTGAAAGTGGTAACAAGAACAGGACAATGAGAAAAAAACCCAGTAAAAACACTAAAAAAGTAAAAACAGTAAAAGACAGAACAATGAGACCAAAACAATAAAAACGAACGATGAGGGCTGTTAAGCCAAGACGATGGAAAAATTATTCTGAACGCTTAAGGAGACAGCTTATGAAGAGACAGGATAAGCTGGTTTGGTCTTTGTGAACATAGTAGTCGGAAAGATGGCTTCCCTCTGATCACGTGTCAGCGACGAGAGGGTCGAAAAGGAGGAGTAAAAGTGAGGGAACGGTGAAGGGGAGAGGAGAAGAATAGAGAATGGTGGAAGAGAAAACCAGAAAGGATGAAGAACAAGAGAGGGAGGGAGATAAACAGAGAAGATATAGTAAAGAAGAGTGCGCATCGTAATTATTAAGATAAATAATAATAATAATAATATAATAATAATATAATAATAATTATTATTATTATTATTATTATTATTATTATTATTATTATTAATTACTACTACTACTACTACTACTACTACTACTACTGCTACTACTACTACTACTACTACTACTACTACTATTGTTTGAGAGAGCAGCACATGCCATCAAAGTGACACTGGGGTAAAATATACGATGCCTAATATACTCGTCCTATAAGGGTACACCAGGCACATGTATCACAATATGTGCGCTACATAGTGATCTCATATCAAGATAAACAGCACATGACCTTGCAGGTGGGGTCCAGTTAGAATTTTCTTCAGGTCGATTAGCCCTTTTCGCTCAAAAGGTCCCTGAATAAGGGTTGTTTTAGGATGATAAGCAAAACACCCAAGTTTTCAAAGGTGAATTATCCAAAACCCAAAAAATTCCTCTCCACGCATGGCTATGATGCTCCCACACTACTTCTTCTCGTAATCAGAGATGCTCATATCGTCAGCCACTAAGGGACATGGTCAACTGGTTAAGGTCAAACAACTGACAGGCAAATCTGTGGTATTGAGCAGAATATATGCTGTAGCCCATCTCTTATACCAAGACAAAACAATGTACATGATAACACTTCCTATTAGTTAAGATCAGAAGCCATGAGAGCCACTGCCTGGTACTGCATCGCGGCATTTTGTTATTGTTGTTTTTGTTGTTGTTATCATTATTTAAGACGTCGGACATGTTGATCGAAGATATCGCGTCTACCGGGGGTTTGTATTCTCTGTCAAGTCACATGAAGGACCTCAGACAGAACGTACTTTATGCAATGTACATGCAGTTCCAAGTAATGCAAATTTTTGTGATACACCTTGGTTATAGGTATTTCTAAAGATTCCAGATTTTTTTCAGATTGGGTGGTATTTAACCCAATGCCCCGATGACAATAAGGACAACCTTTATGTTTGACTTTCGTAGCTGCCACATCTTAGCGATCTCAATTCTCAGGTCTGCTTATTAATCAGTCTTTTCTCTTTCCTTCATGATATGTTAATCTCCTGGCACTTCCACGTCGATTATTAGGCAGTTATGTTTACCCCTCCTAAAGGTTGCTATATCCGGCCTTCAGTGCTCTAACACCTTGTCTGTCCATTACCTTTTCCGGTGTATGTTGGTACCAAGCACCCGTTACCTCTTATCCATACTTCCGGGATAGTAGCCAGTGAGGGTTTTGGGCTACCTTGTCGTGTCCGCGCTTGTACTCTTTCTGCACAAAACTTTCATAAGCACTCACAATCTGAGTCACACATTTTGCACAGGTTCGTTGCACTGAGTTGATATTCAATGTGTGATCCTGAGCGGCGATGATTAGGCTTTCAGTCTCCTTTCTTAGGTCACCCTTGCTGAGCCACCTCCATGATGCTTTCCGGTCTTTTAAATTGTTAGTTTTGTAGTGATGCTACAGTGTAGGGTTCGGCGCGCATGCGCAGAATGGGACTACTTCCGGGTGGCCACCGGAAGTCTTCCCCATGCGCATGTGCGGGAAAACATCTCTCGAGCCCGCGAACCTCAAATCTCTCTCTTCGGCTCAAGACAGCACTGCGATCGGTCACGGTTTTCCTGGCTCTGACAGCCACACACCAGCTTCAACCAACTTCAACCAACCTCAACGACCAACACCAGCAGTATCTCAGAGGCTGTCTATTCCCCCATCAGACAACGTACAACCATGAATCAATAAACCAAGTTGTCTGTTCACCTTTAACCTGAGTTTCGTCTGTTTGTTTTCTACAAGAATTTTTGTATGTGACTAGAAAGGATCTCGACACCCTGCCAGTGCTTCGATGATAGATCCTTTCACGTTACAATTGGTGACCCCTAGTGAAAAAAAACAGGATAGAAGACACAGCGAACAGGTTTTTTTTTGGGCCGAAGAGCGCGGAAATTCACATTTATTTTCCTATTTTCTCCTCCTTTCAGCACGGCGAGGTGGGTCAAATAACCTTATTCACCGCACACAGTACAAAAAAAAAAAAAAAGAAAAAAAAGAAAACACACACACATTCATTTTTTTTTTCCTTTTCTGTATTTTGTTTTCCTTGTACACACTTATTCTTTTTTTTTTTTTTTTTTGCTACCCACGAGGTGCACACACAAACACAATTTTCAATTGCCTTCTCGGTTCCACGTGTTCTCTCTCCGTTTCTCGACCATACCTTCTGCCCCCTTCTCACAGACTCCTTCCGACAAAGGCATGGCTTCAGGTTTGCCTTCATTTACGGGGGATGCGGGGCTGTGGTTTGCACAGGTGGAGTCACACTTTGCCGCGCATACCATTCCGCCACAACAGCAGTTACATCTACTGTTTTCAAGTTTGCCCTCCCGGCTCGCAACATCGGTCAGGGATCTCATTGTGAGTCCCCATCCTGACGCCACATATGCGTCAGTAAAGGCGGAGATCCTCCGTCGCAACACGCGCTCAGAGGAATGTCAATTTAATGAACTGATGGCCGACGAGCAGTTAGGGGACAGAACTCCATCCCAATTCTGCGCCATCTAAGAGAGCTAAGCGGCAACGCCGCTGACGCGCCGCTCTTACGCAAGATATTTTCTCAAGCTGCCTGCCCACGTGCAGACAATGTTGGCCACGGCACTGGATGCTGTGTCTGTGGACCAGATCGCCACGATGGCCGACAAAGTGTTGGAGTTTTGCGCCCCATCTCCCTCGCGGGGCCTGTACGCATGCACAGAGCCCCCCCCGACCCCTCCGACGAACGATAAACTGGCCGAGAACATCGACGCGCTTACGCGGAGGATCGATGATCTGTGCCGTGCGATCGGACGCCAATCTCGTAGTCGCAGTAGCTCTATTTCCCGCAGTCGGAGTGACTCTGTTTCTCGTTCCGGCTGGTGCTGGTACCATTCGAGATATGCCGAAAAGGCAGATCGGTGTACCCAGCCGTGCACTTTCAAGCCCTCGGAAAACTAAATCCGGAGGAGGTGAGCACGTCACCTTCTTCCATCTCGTTTCCCAAACATCGTGCATTCTATGTAAAAGATCTGGTGTCGAAGACATTCTTCATGGTAGACACCGGTTCCTGTTGCAGCATCTGGCCCCTTCGTCTGGCTGCAGACAAGCCGAAGCGCTCTTCGATTGTCTTGCATGCTATTGACTCGTCTCCCATAACCACTTACGGTCAGATTTCGCTGCGCCTCAACCTCAACCTTCGCCGAGACTTTCGATGGGTTTTCGTCATCGCTGACATCCCACATCCTATTCTCGGCGCTGATTTCCTGGATAGGTTTAACCTATTGGTGGATGTCAGGCGTCGGAGGCTTCTTGATAGCACGACGTCGCTCTCTACACCGACTGGGAGTTCCACCACTGCGGTCCTTAGCCCGACATTCTTTGTTGCCACCTCTGGAGACCCATTTCACTCTCTTTTGGTTTCATTTCCGGAGCTAGTGGACATTGCCTTTAAACCGGAAAATCCTACCCACTCGACCCTCCATTTCATCACCACCAATGGGCCACCTGTATTCTCACGCCCCCGGCGCCTAGCGCCAGACCGACTTAAAACAGCCAGAGCCGAGTTTGAGCACATGCTTCAACTTGGCATTATACGCCCCTCCACCAGCCCATGGGCATCTCCCCTTCATTTGGCGCGAAAGGGCGAGTCTGATTTTCGCCCGGTTGGAGACTATCGACGCCTCAATGCCGTCACAATAGCCGATCGCTATCCGATTAGAAATCTCCGGGACTTTACAGCAAATCTCCATGGTTGTACCATTTTTCGAAGGTCGATCTGATACGCGCTTACCACCAATACCGGTCAACCCAGCCGACGTTCCAAAAACTGCAATCACTACCCCGTTTGGGTGTTTTGAGTTTTTGTACATGAGTTTCGGTTTGCGGAATGCTACTAGCACCTTCCAGCGTTTCATTGATGAGGTTGTCCGCGGTCTTGATTTTGTGTTTGCCTATGTCGATGACATACTCATTGCGAGCGACACACGAGAAAATCATCTCCGGCACCTTTCTCAACTCTTCCAGCGTCTTCGCGCGTATAGCATACGCATAAACCCCGACAAGTGTGTTTTCGGACGCTCTTCCCTAGATTTTCTAGGGCATCATATTGATTCGACTGGAATCAGCCCCCTCTCGTCAAAAGTCGATGCCATTCAACGCATCGCACCCCCACTTCCTTGCGCCAGCTCAGGCATTATCTAGGGATGGTCAATTTCTACCGACGCTTCATTCCCGGTTGTGCAGATAAGCTGCTACCTCTCACCAGGCTGTTAAAGGACTCTCCTAGAAAGGACAGTCAAGTCACCCTCTCTGTTGAGGCAGTGACAGCCTTTGAGTCCATTAAGAAGGAGCTGGCTTCTGTTTCTTTGCTTGCACATCCAGTTCCTGGTGCTTCTCTCTCTTTGACTGTGGACGCATCGGACACTGCGATTGGCGCTGTGTTACAACACACAGTGGATGACCATGTTCGACCTCTAGCCTTCTTTTCCCGTCAACTGCAACCAGCTGAACGACGATACAGCACCTTTGATCGTGAGCTCCTAGCGATCTACCTATCGGTTCGTCATTTCCAGCATCAACTTGAAGGGCGAGATTTTGTGATCTATACGGATCACAAGCCCCTTACGTTTGCCCTGTTTTCAAAAACGGACAAACTCTCACCCCGTGCTTTTCGGCACCTGGATTTTATCTCTCAATTTACTAGCAACATTCGACACATACCTGGAAAAGAGAACGTTCCTGCTGACGCTCTCTCTCGCCTTCCAATTTGCGCCCTTTCGTCTCCTGCTGCTATCGACTTAGCTGCCATATCGCAGGAGCAGCCACCTTTGGCGTCGTTAGATTTAACTTCTCCCAAGTTCTCCTGTTGCCAGTTTTCCTACCTTCCGCTTCCGTCAGCCGAAGGCACCATTCTTTGTGACACTTCAACTGGATCTCCCAGGCCACTGGTGCCTGAGACCCATCAACGCTCAGTGTTTGAAGCACTGCACTCCTTATCACATCCTGGCATCGCTGCCACCCTCAAACTAATCACTGCTCGGTTTTTTTCTGGCCGAATATGCGTCGCACAATTACTTGTTGGACACGCACCTGCTCCAAGTGTCAACGATCCAAGATTCAACGGCACGTTCGTGCCCCGCTTGGACAATTTCCCCCCACGGAGGCCCGTTTTCGCCATGTCCACATCGATCTGGTTGGACCATGGCCTGTGAGTCGCGGGTTCTCTTATCTATTAACTTGTGTCGATCGTTTCTCCCGCTGGCCAGAAGCCATTCCGATAGCAGACATTTCTGCTGAGACTGTTGCGCGAGCTTTCGTTTCAAACTGGATTTCTCGCTTCGGAGTCCCGTCCCGATTGACAACTGATCGTGGACGACAGTTTGAGGCCTCGCTATTTCGCGAATTGTCGCGAATTTTGGGTATGCACCATATCCACACCACAAGCTACCATCCAGCGTCTAATGGATTGGTTGAGCGGTTCCATAGACAGCTCAAGGCCGCTTTTCGTGCCTCTTCGGACCCACAGTCCTGGATCGAATTTCTGCCCATTGTGCTTCTCGGCTGTCGGACTGCTGTCAAGGCAGACCTGGGGTTTTCTGCTGCAGAGCTGCTGTATGGTACCACACTGGCATTGCCCGGTACGATGTTGGTGCCAGACACTTCCCCGCCCCATGATCCGGCGACCTATGTCACCAGACTGCGGGAATATTTTTCAAACCTTCCGCCCATGCTTCCCAGAAAGCAATCTCCACCGTCCCATCTTCCACCGGATATGAACACCTGGTCGCATGTTTTTGTTCGGGACGATTCTGTGAAGGGCCCACTTGTTTCTCCTATAAAGGACCTTTTCGTGTGCTTTCTCTCGCACACCAAAGGTTTTCACGATTGAGATAAATGGTCGTTCGGAGACCGTTTCCGTGGACCGTTTAAAAAAGGCACATTTTGAGACGTCTTCATCTTTTGATGACAACCTTGACACACCCACCTATGCACCTTTAACAACGCCTTCACCTGCACAACGCCTTCACCTGTACAAACGCTTCACCTGCACAAACGCCTTCACCTGCACAAACGCCTTCACCTGCACAAACGCCTTCACCCACAATCACTTCACCGGCTCCTACAACACCACCCTCGCCGTCAACGGGTGCCCCGAGCACACCGTATGTTACAAAATCGGGCAGAACAGTGCATTGGCCCAAGAAACTTTCAAAACAATTTACATTTAACTTTAAAATGTTTCTTATTGTATAATAGTATGTACCAAGTCTTCTGGGGGATCGGCAAGCCTTCTGTTTTCTGCAGCACCACCACAATATTCTGGTTGCCGTACTTCGCACTCGGAGGGCCCTGTAGTGATGCTACAGTGTAGGGTTCGGCGCGCATGCGCAGAATGGGACTACTTCCGGGTGGCCACCGGAAGTCTTCCCCATGCGCATGTGCGGGAAAACATCTCTCGAGCCCGCGAACCTCAAATCTCTCTCTTCGGCTCAAGACAGCACTGCGATCGGTCACGGTTTTCCTGGCTCTGACAGCCACACACCAGCTTCAACCAACTTCAACCACACCTCAACGACCAACACCAGCAGTATCTCAGAGGCTGTCTATTCCCCCATCAGACAACGTACAACCATGAATCAATAAACCAAGTTGTCTGTTCACCTTTAACCTGAGTTTCGTCTGTTTGTTTTCTACAAGAATTTTTGTATGTGACTAGAAAGGATCTCGACACCCTGCCAGTGCTTCGATGATAGATCCTTTCACGTTACAGTTTCATGGTGGAACTGACCATGTAATTCCATGCGGAGTAGAGTTCCTTCTCTCTCGCTGGCTGTTATGAGCACTCTCAAATTCATTTTTGGTAAATCCTTCTGCATTAGCAACGCACCGTAGCAAGTCTTATTTGTTGTATACCAAATATTCTGCCATGTTTCTTCTTTCACTGTTGATGCCCTCCCGTACGCTAATCAGCGCAGGTCGACCTTTACCTCTCTTCATGTAGAACCTGTGTACATTTGCCTTAGGGTGGTGGGCACTATGCATTGTCATTGCCTTTTGGGTAGTGTGATCGAATTGGTCAATCTCCACTTGTGTCCATTTCAGATTGGGTGCAATAAGAGAACTACAGCAACAGTCCACATGTTGATGGCAGTCACAAGGTTCCTTGAGTTGAGTTTTGATTTCAAGAGAAGTTTGAGGCGCTTGAAATATGCAGTTATGACCTTGTTTTTCAAGATATTGTCCAGCACCATTTATCATTATTATCATAGTCTTCTTCTTCTTCCTCTCCTCCTCCTCCTCTTTCTTCTTCTTCTTCTTCCTCTCCTCCTCCTCTCCTCCTCCTCCTCCTCCTCCTCCTCCTCCTTCTCCTCCTCCTTCTTATTCTTCTTCTTCTTCTTCTTCTTCTTCTTCTTCTTCTTCTTCTTCTTCTTCTTCTTCTTCTTCTTCTTCATATTTGTTAGGTGGCATGATTTCTTGTTTGTATTTGTCAGCTTCCTTAAATTCTGAGAACAATTTTTTGTTTTGCCGCTATTTGTATCACTTTTCCTTGCTTCTGAAGTAGGTATTTTTGCAGTCCTATGATGGTTATTTTATAATAGTTTTCTAGCTTTATAAGGCCTCTACCACCTTCTATACGTTGTATATATAGCCTTTCTATGTCAGATTTTGGGTGATGCATCCTAGATCCTGTCATTATTTTTCTTGTTTTCCTATCTATTTTGGTTAGTTCATTTAGCGTCCAGTTAAGGATATTGTAGCTGTAGCTTATAACTGGGACGGCTAAAGTGTTAATACCTATTATCTTGTTTTTAGCATTGAGCTCTGTTTTTAGTATTGATCTAACTCGTCTACAGTATTCTTTCTTTATTTTCTCTTTCATTTGTGTGTGTTGTGTTTTATCTAGCTCATGGATTCCTAATTATTTGTAAGTTTGGCTTTGGTCTAACTATCTTATTTCATTGGCTTTATCTAGTGTGATGTTGCTACTCTTAACTAGTTTTCCTCTTTTCAGGGTTACTTCGGCGCATTTTTCTAATCCAAATTTCATATCTATTTCTTTGGTGAATCCATGAACTGTCTTTAATAGTGTTTCCAGCTGTTTGTCATTTGTAGCGTATAGTTTTAGGTCATCCATATATAAAAGGTGGCTGATCGTTTTGCCGTAACATTTATATCCGCATCCAGTTCTATTTAGCATATCAGACAGAGGTGACAGTGCCAAGCAGAAAAGGAGTGGAGAGAGCGTGTCTCCCTGAAATATTCCTCTTTTAATGGGGATGGCTTTGGTTTTCACGAGTCCCTCTTTTGTTCGGACCTGCAGCACTGTCTGCCATTTATTCATAGAGTGTCTTATGTATTTTATAAGTGTTGGTGCTACTTTGTTAATGGCTAGTGTTTCGTGGATCCATGTGTGGGGTATGCTATCAAACGCCTTTCTGTAGTCGATCCAGGCCATACTGAGGCCTTTCTTCTTTCTGTGGCTGTCTTCAGTTATGGATTTATTGATCATTAGTTGATCTTTACAGCCATATGAGCCTTTGCGGCATCCTTTCTGCTCTTCTGGAAACAGGTTGTGTTCGTCCAGGTGCTTGTTTAATCATTGTGATATTACTGCAGTGAATGCTTTGTACAATGTAGGGAGACAGGTTATAGGTCTGTAGTTTTCTGGTTTTGCTGTTTCATTGGATTTGGGAATTAAGATGGTTTTCCCCTTCGTGAGTCATTCAGGCATTGTCTCTGGCTCTGCCAGTATGTTGTTAAAGTTTTCAGCCAGCTTTTTGTGCATTCCTGTCAGATATTTCAGCCAGAAGTTGGAGATCTTGTCATGCCCAGGTGCCTTCCAGTTGCTTAGTCTTTGCAGTGCCTGGGTTACCTCTTCATTTGTTATGGGAGTCCAAAGTTGCTTAGATGCTGAGTTTGTTGTTTTAATACTCCTTTTTTTTTGTTGTTCTTTCGCCGACCATAATTCTTTCCATAATTCTTCCACTTCTTCTGTCGTTGGTGCTGCAGTGATGTCTATTTTATTTTTGTCAAGTTCTTGGTAGAACTTTTGGGGGTTGGAGTTGAACTATTTGTTTTGTTCAAAGAAACGTTGGCGTTTCTCATACCGGCGGATCCTTTGTGCTTTGGCAAGGATATCTTGTTTTAGCTTTTCTTTTATCTCGGGTAAATCTTTTTCTGTGATGTTGTATTTGCCCAGTATTTTTGTTTTCTTTTTGTTGCTTAGTAGCGTTGTCTACTGATTTCATTAAGAATCGACAGATCTTTTCTCATTTTTGGGGGGATGGGGGTGTTATTTATCCACAGTGTTTGTTTGGGTGGTGGTACTCCTGTTTGGATGGGTTTGAGGGAGTATCCAGCTTCTTCTGTGGCTGCAGCATATACTAAGTCATTTAGCTCAGTGATATCGCTATTTGTTTCAGTGGCTATTAGTTCTGTGACGGCTAGGTTTATGCTGCTTATAATTGATGTTGTTTTTTTGTCTATTTTGATTTTTGGGAGGTATGGTCGGTGGTCCATTTTGAGATCTGTGTTTTTTAGTTCTTTGATTATTCTACTTTTTATAGTATCATAATCATTAGGCTTCCCTTCGTTGTTTCCAGGTTTTAGATTTGTGTCGCTTTCTTTCTCATTCGTATGTTTGTCTGTCGTGTTTTGGCTTGCCGCTTGTCATGCATTATTATGCATCCTTACGGTCTGGGTTTGTTGTTTTTTGTTTACATCGTTTTTGTTGGAAATGTTACGTTTGTCTTCGTATTTTACTATCTCAGTGTTGTGGCTTCTATCTACATTTTCATGATGTATTTTTTCTTTTAAATGTTCTATTTCTATTTCTGATATTTTTTTTGCTTTGAGAATATATCTTCGTACGTTAGCTAGTTTATTAGGGTTCATTGCTGTATCCAAGTATTTGTTTATGTTACTTTTCTTCCATATTTTATATGTATATGTTGTTGTGTTTTCGTTCTTTGGGTAGAGCACTGCTGTAAAGTAAGCGTGTAGGCTTGAAATGTATTCCTCACGTGTCCATTTATGCCTTTTTGGTTTTATTTGCGGGACATGAGGAACAACGTCCGGCCCATTATTTTGACGGTCGTCATTTTCGTAGGTCCGTTCATTTCTGTTGTCACATTGTTTTGCACGTGTAGTTTTTCGTACTTTTTGTGAAACAAATTTAAAGTACGTACTTCCCGATTGTTATTCTTGGGTTGAATAATACCGGTATTCTTTAATTTATTTGTAGTTTTTTTGTACGTGGTGTTTGGGGCCGGAGATGATCTGCTGTTGATGGATCGTAATGTATCAAACGTACTGTTTACATGGTTGGAGATGATATTGAGTTAAAATACATTATTTCGTTTGGAAAATAGCAATAAATTTCAATGAGTATTACTTACTCGGATATAGTCCAATCCTTTGTCAGTCATTTTCTGGCTCCATGCGATGTCTTTGTTTCCGATGTGGATAGATTTCGGAGCACTGTTTTATTGCTCTCACATGTTAAACGTCCCCCGGTGTTATTATTATTATTATTATTATTATTCAGGTCACTGCCTGGAATCGAACTTGGAATCTTGGGGTTAGTAGCTGCACTATTAACCACTACGCCATATGCACATCAATTGTAAATAATGTAAAAAATGTACATAATTCCTCATCTCTTAACTATAGAACTGTACATCCCTTTCTATACTACCAGTTATGTCTTTCTCCTTTGACATCCAGCCCTCTTCTATATCATCCATACTTGCTCATGTTTTGCTTTGATCGCTCTTTGTGTGTTACTAGTTATCTCTCCCTCATCTTGAACCATTTTCTATTGACATCCATACTTCATTCTTAACTCCATCTCTTATCTGTCATTGACCACCAACCAGACTTTTGTTTGTCACTCTCTTCATTTACCCTCTATGTATCTCAACCATCTCCACCCCATCACAATGTCTCTCACTCTCACCACTACTCTCTGCATCATTCCTATATCACCTCCCTATCTTTCATCTATCTCATTGCTATATTATTATTATCATTCTGTTGCTCTTCATCCTTTCTGTACTGAGAGTCATTTCCTCAGCTCCCTTGAGCCACTTCTGTTGACATCCACTACTTGTTTTTATCACCTTCCTCCAGGCTCATATTTACCAATGAGCATCTCTCCAACCCTGTCCCCAGTAACAACATTCCCCCCTGCCTCTATCTTTGGTTGTCTTTCACCATTATCCATACACCCTTCCTGGTCTGTCCTCACTCTCTCTATCCACCTTCTCATACCTTAGGAATATGCTCAAATATCTTGACAGGATCATATTTATCCCCTTTTCCAGCTCCCTCAATTCTTCCTACCTACCCTTGTACAATAAGGGGTATCTATAGTCTCACCTCTACAGCAAGAAATGTTCTTGTACCTTTCTATCATACTTTAATTTCCTATTCAGCCAAAGAGACTCTTTAGTCTTGCAAGTTAATTTCACTAGTGTTGATGCCATGAAAAAAATTACCCAGCCCACTCTGTAAAATGGATGACATTAGGAAGGGCATCCAGTTATAGAAACCATACCAAAGCAGAATTGGAGCACAACAAAATCCTCTAGTTCTTTTGATACTGTCAAACCATCCAACCCATGCTAGCATGGAAGAAGGATTAAATGATGATGATGATGATGACACACACACACAACCACATGTACTCACACACATGCACTAATACACATGCACACACACACACACACACACACACACACACACATGCACTCTTTCACACATGTGTATACACATATGCACAAAGGTAGAGAGCAAGACAGAATAACAGATAAAAAAAATTAGAGAATAGGATAGGGAGCGCAAGGGAGGTAGGGTTAAGAGAGAACAAGTTGTGTAACACACTCTATTGTCATTGCCAAAATATACACGTTAAGTCATTTTACGTGAAGAAATAAGTTTCCTTTCCTTTTTTCTGTGGACAATGTGTGAATAAATAAATACATAAATAAAAACTGTTACTGCTTCTGCTACAGCTGCTATTGCTACAGTTACTGATGATGATGAGGAGGAGGAGCAGGAGCAGGAGCAGGAGGACGCCAACATCAACACTGAGAAAGAAGATAATTGTGGTGGTGGTGGTGGTGTGGTGGTGATGATGATAATGACAACAAAGGAGGTAGAGATGGAGGTGGAAGGTGATAGTAGTGCAGTTGGTGGTTAAGATGGTGCTTGTGTGGTGGTGGTGTAACGATGGTGATATGACAAGCAGCAGCAGTCTGTTATAAAACAAACTCAAAGACACCAGTACTGTACCTTCAATGATCACAAGTATACAAGTCTCTTTTCTCATGAAGTAAAACCTTGAATTAACTTCCCTAATGCTGGAGTATGTAGTCACATGTCTGAAGTGGTGCAGTTGAGATAGTGTAGAGGTGGTGTGGGAGGGTGCATGACAGGTAGAAACAGATCAACATTCATTGAAATTATATAAAAGAAAATAAAATATACATAACATGAAAATAGTGAATAAGCAAGTCTTTCTCAGCCATTCATTCATTGATTCATTCATTGTGTGCGTTTGTGTGTGGGCGGGGTGTGAATGTGTCCATGTGTGTATTAATTAGTATATTATGTATATGTATGTATGTAATATGTGTGTGGGAATGTATTACGTATGCATGTATGCTTCTATGCATGGGTATGTATATGTGTGTATATACATATATTTGTATGTGTGTAAGTATGAATGTATGCACATGTGTCTCTGTGTGTATACATTGATATATGTGTGTGATTTAAAAAAAATAACAACTCATAGCTAGTATGATTGTCAGGGTGGATACAATGGGGTGGTGTATGGTATATATCAAGTTTGCAAGGCCTGGATAGATAAGATCTTTTCACCTTAGAGCTACTTAAGTATCTACATGTCCTTTGAGCAAGATATCTCACCAACCCCACCAGCCACCTTCCCACACCCAACAGCTATTTGTTTATGAGTTTTCTCAATAGAAAATTACTATCTCCTTTACCTCTACCACTACCATCACCACCAACACAACCTCTACCACTGCCACCCAACTGCTAATTCAGTAAACACCCACCTCCCTACTTCCCTCATGAGTAAACTCTCTCCCTACAGCCACCTTCTCTTGGCTTCTCCCAATCACCTCTACCTCTTTACCTCTGAACCCCACCTGCCTATTGTTCTGAAGATATTCTGTGTCCTGTTCTACATAGTAGGCACTGAAGTTTAACTCTGTTATACCTGCCTACACACCCATATCCTCATTCTTGCCCTCATCTCCCTGCTCTAGTCAGGTTTTTCACAACATTAAATGAAAAGTTTAGAGCAGTTTAGAGACAGCATTTTTTTTCTCTTGGATTAAACCAACAATCAGGGACACGTGAGATTTTGCTCTTCTGGAGATGGTGAAATAAACCTATAACTGGAAGTTAACAAAAGTCTGAAGACTTTTTATATAGATATCCACAACAGTTTTCATAAGGTTGATTTTATGTCTGCTATCACAAAATTTATTATCACTTGGTAGGATCCAGGTGGATTAGGCAATTCAGAGGTAAGTGTATTTGCACCCTATAGAACAACAGGATATGGCCAGCCTGTTTGTTTGCTGATGTTCTCTAAAGATTCCTATTCTGATAAATGCAATCAGCTGAATCCATTGTTTTATACATAATAATAATAATAACAATAATAATAATAATAATAATAATAATAAATGCCCTGATGCAGTACCAGGCATGCCCTGATGCAGTACCAGGCAGTGGCTCTCATGGCTTCTGATCTTAACTGATTGGAAGTGTTATCATGTACATTGTTTTGTCTTGGTATAAAAGATGGGCTACAGCAAATATTCTGCTCAATACCACAGATTTGCTTGTCAGTTGTTTGACCTTAACCAGTTGAGCATGTCTCTTAGTGGCTGACGATATGTGCATCTCTGACCACGAGCAGAAGTAGTGGGGGAGCATCATAGCCATGTGTTGAGAGGGATTCTTTGGGGTTTGAATAGTTCACCTCTGGAAACATGGGTGGTTCTTTCAACATCCTTAAACAACCCTTATTCAGGGACCGTTTGAGCGGGATGGGCTACTCAACCTGAAGAAAATTCTAACTGGGCCCCACCTGCAAGGTCATGTGCTGTTTATCTTGATATGAGATCACCATGTCGCGCACATATGGTTGTGATGCATGTGCCTGGTGTACCTTTATCAGACGGGTAGTCATGATGGGTATATTGGGCTTCGTATATTTTACCCCAGTGTCACTTTGATGGCATGAACTGCTCTCTCACTCAATAATAATAATAATAATAATAATAATAATAATAATAATAATAATAATATAATAATAATAATAGTAATCACCATCATCATTTCTGGCAAGCTGCAGGTGTGTGTGTGTGTGTGTGTGTGTGTGTGTGTGTATGCAAACTTTCACTTCACTAAAATATGTTTGTGACATATTTCAATTGCTAAAGGCAAATTCCATGCAGTTACAGTGGAGAAAAATTCTCTCTTATGGAAAAAAAGTGTAAAATTACCATATTTGTTTAGTGCTGCCACCTATCATATATACATATACATAGATATATATATATGTAAATATCTATATATATTTATATATATATGAATATAAGGAAAATAGGACAAGGTAGAAAATGCTAAAATAATTTTATCACGAAGAACATTCTAGTGCTGACTTCAGTCTTCACAACTTTTTCAAGTAAAGCATGGAAAACAATTAAATTATGAAAAAATTAAACGAAATGTTTTTTTAGAATATTTTCATAGTTTTCAAATATGTGGGACATTTTCTTTTTTTCTGTCTCTCTCTCTCTTTTACTTTTGTGAAGGCTTGGTAGGTAGTAGCAGATATTAATATTATATATATGCATGTGTTTATATATGTGTGTATATATATATTACATGCTACACCCTTACTATTTTAAATTTATATATATATCATCATGATTGTTTAACGTCCGCTTTCCATGCTAGCATATATATATGCAACCCAACCAATTGCAGCCGTCTGATAAGGTGACATGAGGCAGTCTCTTCTAAATCTCTGTCTGCACCAATAGCTTGCTATAAAACTTCAGCGATTCATTGATTTGAAGTCTTTTGCTTCTAGACCTTCTAAGGTCTAACCACTGACCACAGAGCACACAGCCAGTTCCAGTGACAAGCACACCAGCTTACATGGAGACTCAACTTCGTCCAGCAGCATCAGGATATCCGTCTCTGTCACCTCCGCCTTAATGTCAACAACATCTCTATGTACACAGCAACAATTGCTCAGGTTCAACTCCACACTGTGAATTACTTCACCATGGTTAACTGCAAATACAACCTGCAAGAATCTTCCTGCAGCATAGTAGCCACAACTTCTTACACGACATGTGCTTCAACCGGCTCTGCTTCTTCACCACAACTTCTTGTTACAGCACTTCAACTATTGTGTACCTTACTACAAACTGGTATTTATCATCATTGTGTGTGAACTTTCTTCTAGAGTCCTATTATAAACTCTTTCAATGCTCTGTATTTTATCTCACATGCATGCACCCTTATTTGTACACACATACACATTATGTATACATGACAGCCTGTCTGTTGTTATTATTATTATGCATATATGATGCGCACACAGACACACACATGTTAATACCTAAATAAAATCTTCTCTTTAACCTTCTACCGGTTGTGTCGTTTTTCTTTTCCTGCTGGCACTCATACTCATTTATCCTTTTTGCTTTTATTGTAAGCGACTGTGCAGTGTATTAAAGGAATCATTCATTTGTCACCTCTCCTGTGCACAGTCGTTCTTATAAGGGCTTTGTTAAGTTGGATAGGAGATATGCTGGAATAATACTGATCTCTAGCTACTTGACTGAATTTGTATTTACCTTTGGGGCTTAAGGACTTAAACCATTGGATGGCTTCAGTGGTGTTAATCCAGAGGTTTAGTGTAGTCTTAGAACAAAGGTGGGGTAGAATTCTATTTAATATAACTTTACTAATCCTACCTGTATCAGAGCTTGAGGGGCAGATGAAGTGAACAAAAGGGTTTGTGGAAAAAGTTTTTTTATGGTCCTTTAAGTTGATATGCGGTGGTTGAGGTATGGAAGCTTCAGTTCTATCTTCTAAGCAGAGTTTAAAGACAAGATCTTGAGTCTTGAGGTTGATATCTCTCAGGGCACAGTCCAGTACAATATAGTACTGTGCAGCTGTTTAAGCATCAATTCCCAGAATGTATCCAATGGTACATTTTATAGGTTGCTAGTTTTGTCAGTGTGTGTACAAGGATTGCTGGATATTTTTTAAGTTTCCTGATTATATGGTTGATCTTAGTTAGGTGGGGTTGAGAGCTCTTTTTCTGGGTTTAAATCTGATATTTTTAATCAGATTAGTTAGGCCCTGTTCAAAATTATCCAGATTTCAGTTTTATGGGATCTAAATTCAAAGAGGAAGGCTTGGTGAATCAGGTTTTTGGAATTGGTTGTGGGGTTGTTGAGAGAGAAAGAAGGCTTTCCACATTTGGTGAATCAGTTCATTGGTACTATGAATCATGAGATTCATATATCTAGTTATATACGTTAGTGGGATATCCTTTAGTGACAGGTTTAGCTTCATTTTTTTCCATTCCCATGTCTTCCATACTGATAGTGCTCACAGGAGTAAAAAATAATAATATATAATTGTAAGATCCAAGGATCTAAGTGTAGGAAGTTAGGAAGCTTTGAGCAGTCCTTAGTAAATATAAAAGAAACCAAAAGAATAAATACCAGACTTAAAAATAAACAAATACTGGGATTGATTTGTTCAACTAAAAGCTTCTTCAAGGCAGTGTCCCAGCATGGCCACAGCCTAATGACTGAAACAAGTAAAATATAGAAGATAAAAGATATATACATATACATATATACATATACATATATACATATACAAATATATGTATATATATATATATATATATATATATATATATATATATATATATATATATATATATTGTTGTTGTTGTTGGCATCCTTTTTGTCTCGGAAGACAATGGAGTTGCACATAGAATAATCTAGTCTGGCTTTTACATTTCATGTCCTATATATATATATGCTAGCATGGAAAGCGGACGTTAAACGATGATGATGATATATATATAAATTTAAAATAGTAAGGGTGTAGCATGTAATATATATATACACACATATATAAACACATGCATATATATAAATGTGTGTATGTGTGTGTGTGTGTGTGTGTGTGTGTGTGTGTGTGTGTGTGTGTGTGTGTGAAAGAGAGGTAGAGAGACATGGGAAGATAGAGGTATAGCTTTATAGATAGACAAACAGATAAGTAGGTAGACTTCATCACAAAACCAACTGTTTAGTTCACACCCATACCCTTAACTACATATGCTTTTCACTTTCTTTTCCATCATTAATAATGACAATATAGAGATTGAAAAAAAGCATTCAAATGTTCTACAGGTTTTGTTTTGAATGGCATTAACGTTAATTTTTTATTTTCGTTTGTTTGTTTTGTGAAGTATAACCCTCTCTTAAACATGATTCACATATTCTTAAAGGGATTTTAAACTTCAACTCACAAGCACCAAGTACCCTCACAGCCATAATTTGTGTTCCAAATGTCTCAACTAATATATTTTAAGAGCAGCACTCATAACTCTTCTTTGCAGTTTATTAGTAGGCACTAGCAAACATAACCAAAATACTAATCCTCAAGGACTCAACTCCTCATTCAAGACTCAACTTAAAATTTTGCAAGTATGTCACACACCATCAGCACATATATATTTATACACTTAAAATATATAAAATATATTACACACATAACAACCATTAGCAATACAAAGAAATCCAATTTAAGATTTTGTAGCAAGGATGCTTTATGTCATCATGACCCTGTAGACACAAACTTTAAATTTGATGACAGAAGCAACAAGTTCAATCCTGCATTGAAGGTAAAACATTGCTAGCTTTCTGTGGTCATTCTCTGTTTAAAAACTTCAGTACTTATTACTTACCACCGAATAATTACTTCAAACTTCCTGAGTCTTTCTTAATTTCTAAATTTATTACTATTATTATAATTTTTCTTTGTATTTATTTTTAACTTCCATCTTAATTTTCATTTCATTTTATTTTATTCTTTACATTTTCACTTTGCTTTCTACCTGTTTTTAACCTATAATCATTTATCTTTTTATGTATCTTGTCAGATATCTTTTGTACATTTCCAAATATATTTGATGGATTTTGATATATTTTTGATATTCTTACAAGATCTTTTTAATATCACCGGTTTATTCTGTCAGTATTTTTTTACTACTTCTAATACTCTTTTACGATTATTTTTTTTTAAATGATTCTTGTAAAACTCTATTTTTTAAAAATGATTCTTACATAACTCTACTCCTATAGAACCTTATATCTCTATATTAATTATTTACTTTATTGTTAATTTGCTACTCCCTTTTATCACTTATATTTATTTCTTTTCTTTTTAAATCATTTCCTTTATTGATCATCCCTCATTTCAACTTGTTGTTACTTAATACCAGGTCTATTGGATTTGTCATAGACAGATCTAAAAAGCCTTTTTTAAAAACTTTTAAATATATGGAACTCAATCTATTGAGAATAGTATATTAAATATAACTGTTACGTACTCAAAAACAAGATATACAGTTGTAAGGTGTATTGTATGTGTGTATACATGGATGGACATGCGTGAATGTATGCGGATACTATACATGGAGATATATATATGTGTGTGTGTATGTGTGTACGTGTGCTTAAGGATATGGGGATATGGTAGTGTATGGATATGTTTACTAGGGTGTAACTGTAGATATGTGTGGAGATGTATGTGTAGATTCATGTATTTAAAGCTGTGCATAATGAGGTGTACTTGTATATACTCAAGCATGTTAGCGTATATACGAGGGACGTTCAATAAGTAATGCCTCTGACCCATTTGCAGTTGTTTGATCTAGCTGAAATTTTGCATGTGCAATCAATCATTTATATCTCTATAGAGTAAGTGACAAATTACAGCTCTGAACTAATTGTGGTTTCTGATTTACAGGTGTTTGAACTGAGTCAAGTGTGAAATGGAGCCTGTTGAGTGTCGAGCAGTGATCCGGTTTTTGTATTTGAAAGGACGCACAGCACGGGAGACTTTTGATGAAATGAAAGTAACTTATGGTGATGATGCCCCATCATATGACCTTGTAAAACGCTAGGATCGTGAATTCAAACATGGTCGGAACTCTGTGGAAACAGCTCCCAGATCTGGTCGCCCCCTTCTGCCATTGATGAGGCATCTGTCCGTCAAGTTGAGGCTGCCATTTTGGAAGATCGGCGCATAATTATTCACCAAATAGCCCATGAGGTCAAGATTAGTACCGGGTCTGTGGAAACTATCATTCATGACCATTTGCATATGCAAAAGGTGTCTGCCAGATGGATTCCCAGGTTGCTCACGCCTTTCCAGAAGCAAGAACGCGTTGAATGCTCGAGGATGAATTTGAAGATGTGCCAAGAAGCTGAATCAAAATTTTTCAAAAGACTGATTATACAGGATGAAACCTGGGTCCATCACGATGATCCAGAGACCAAAGCCCAGTCAATGCAGTGGAAGCACCGTGACTCACCCCCTCCAAAGAAGGTAAGGGTGCAGCCCTCCGCTGGCAAGGTCATGCTCACAGTCTTCTGGGACCAGGACGGAGTAGTGATGACAGATTTCCTAGCAAAGGGTACCACAATTACAGGAGCCTATTATGCTTCACTTTTGAGGAAATTAAGAGAAGTTATCAAAATCAAGAGGCGGGGCAAGATCAGCAAAGGCATCCTCCTCCTCTGGTCCACAACTCGCTTGTCGCCAGATCAGAAGCACAGGCATATGGCTATGAACTCCTCCCCCATCCCCCCTACTTTCCTGACATTGCACCCTCTGATTTTCACCTCTTCCCAGTCATGAAGTTGTTTTTGAAAGGAAAGCGTTTCCCAGATGATGCAGCCTTGATTTCTGAAGTCACGTTCAGGTTGGAGGACCAAGCTGGAGTCTTCTACAAAAACGGTCTCCAGAGCTGCATCAAACGATGGTAGAAATGCGTAACTCTGGGTGGTTGCTATGTAGAAAAAGACTAATAACTGTGCCAAGTTTCGTTGCTCTACTGCTATAGGAAGTGGGTCAAGGGCATTACTTATTGAACGCCCCTCGTATCTGTATGAGTGCATGTGTATACACCCATATACATATAATATGACTTTTAAGTAAGTGGATGGACCCATGTAATAGATAAATTTATAAAGCTAGTAATTTTTAGTGGTGAGTTTGGGTAAACTGACCATTCATCACAATGATATCAAATTACAACCTTAATCTATAATTCAAGGAGAGGTCAAACTAAGAAATTATTTATGACCACTACCATCTCATCAAAGCCAACATCCTGTTCTTAGCTCTATAATATCTTATCTCTTTATCTCTTATTCTACTTCATGTTTTTATTTCTTTTGTTACTTTATTCCAATTTTGCTAAATCTTATTTATGTGTGTATCTAACTTTATTATCCTTATTTTTACTTTTATTACTCTTGTTTTTACTTCTATTACTTTTAATTCTTACTTTATTTTTTAACTTTTATTTTTTCTTTCTATCTTATACACGCTAATTAAATATAAACTCAATCCAATCTATTTAACATTCACTCTATGCTGAATGGTGGTACAGTATGGGCAGATTTTTGAAATCCAACAAACCTTTATACAAATATACCTTTTCGAAGAGATATGATAAACCTATTATAATGGGTAATGTGAACTTTTTATTTTAAGATGTAATCTTTGGACTAACAATGTTTGCGGCTGAAATGAGCTTTAAACCCTCTTTTATATCAATAATATACCTATGCTGATGTAACAACAGATTGTTTATAAAGCTTGAAACACGTGTAACATGATATCCTTTGTGTTCTGTTTTTAATTTATGTTTGATATACTCTCTCACCTCTGCCACTATCTGGCATATACAGGTGCTTACACTTATCAAGTATTCACTCTAAACTTACAGTGCCTATATATATATATATATATATAACTTAGAATAACTTAGAAAGGTTTTGGCCAGTATTGACCCAGGCCATGTCAAACTTAATAGCACCACCTGGCGAAGTCTTTCAATTCAGGATTTGGGCACCGAGGCCCATTTGAGCAGAGAGTTATTGTTTGCGGAGACATATCCAGGTGTGGGTAGTTTGTCCGGGACTGTTTGAAGGAATTTGTCCAAAGACTTCTTGAATTTTGTGTGGTCAGTTTCTGTTTTGACGTGTCCTGGTGTAATGTTGAAGAGAGCGGGTCCAATTGAGGTGAAATAATTGTGCCATATTGTCGTTATGTGATGCAATTTAGATTTTTGTTGTGGACGGATGGCACGTGGTCCAAGCCTTGGATGTATTTTGAAGGTGATGCCAACATCATTCGGACAGTGCTGATGGAATATTTTCCAATCATACAGATAATGTAGCGTTCACGGCGTCATTGGAGTGAATACAGTTTCAGCTTCTCTAGACTACCCCAGTAGTTAAGGTCTGACATGCCATCTATCTTTTTTGTGATTGACCTTTGGGGAGCTTCAATTCTCATAATATTTTGTTTTTTGTAGGGAGACCACAGTGGACAGCAGTATTCAAGGTGGGGTCGGGCAAAAGTGGAGAAGAGAAGGATAATAGTGTGGGAATCTCTCAACTGGAAGGTTCTGAGAATCCAGGAACACATTCTGCGGGCCATGTCAACTTTGCTGCTTATATGTGTAGCCCAGCTTATGTTGTTGTCCACTGTTACTCCCAAGTCTCTGATGTTGTTGGACGCCATGAGAATTTCTCCAGAAGGAAGGGAGTATGGGAGTTTCAGAGTGTCCTCCCTTCCAAAGTGGATCAGTTCAAATTTGTCTTCGTTTAGCAACATGTTGTTCTTTTCCGCCCATTGGACAACAGCCAGTAGGTCTGACTGAAGGCTTATTCGGTCATCCACGCCATTGATGACCTTCTGGAGCTTGGAATCATCAGCGAAGGTTCTGATGTTACTGTGTTTGATGGTGTCAGTAATATCATTTATGTAGATGATGAAGAGAAGTGGGCCCAACACAGTGCCTTGTGGGACACCACTGCTGACTTTGGCTGGGCTGGATTTGACTCCTTCGACTACAACATGTTGGGTTCTGTTAGACAGGAAGCACTTGATCCACTGCAGCAGCTTTCCAGTGACACCAATATTGGACAGCTTTCTCAAAAGGATCTTATGATCAACCCTGTCAAAGGCCTTGCTGAAATCAAGGCAGATGACATCAGTGTTGGAACCCTCTCCCAAGGCTCTCAAAATGTCATCAAAATGATGCAGTAGCTGCGTCAGGCAATCTCTTCCATTACGGAATCCATGCTGGTTGGAGTTCAGCATATTATGACTCTCAAGGAAGTGAGTCATACGCGATCTCAGCACTCTCTCAAATACCTTAATGATATGAGAGGTGAGTGAGACTGGACAGTAATTCACGGCAAGGATAGAAGGTCTTCTGGTACATATCCAGCATCCAGTGAGTTCCGCCACAGATTGGCTAGAGGGGGTGCAAGTTGGTTTTGACATATCTTCAAGACACAAGCAGGGAACCTATCGGGACCTACTGCTGAATTATGCTTCATTTCCTTTATTGCTGCTAAGACATCAGGAGCGCCAAAGGTTATGTCCAATAAAGTGTATTGGGGAGTAACATCACTGATACAGCCCAGATCAGTCATATCAGGATTGCTGAAAATAGAGCAATATTGTTTCTGCAATATCTCTCCCATGGTTTTGGCATTGTCTTGAAGAGTACCATTTTCATCAATCAGAGGGCCAACAGTAGAACCAGTGACTGTGTTTTTTTTGCAAATGAAAAGAACACTTTGGGATTGAGTTTGATCTTTTCAATGGCCCAGGCCTCTTCAGCTCTTCGCTGACTATTGATGATAGACATCATGTTGTTTTGGAGTTTATGTTTTTTAATCTCTAGCGACGAGATGGCAGTCAGGTTGGTGTGTTGCTGTTGACAGTATTTCAGCTTGTTGATTTTTTTGTTAATTCTTTTAATTTTCCTGATTAGAGATTTTCTATTTCTAGGGATTTGACACTTAGATTTGTTTGCAGATCTTCATGGGGTGTGTTTTGCACATATGTTCGTAATGGTGTCTACAAATGACTGCCAGGACTTTTTGATGTTAGTGGGTGTGTATGTGTGCGTGAAGGACCAATCGACTTGTGCAAGATCATTATTGATCGCTTCCCAGTTTGCATTGTGGAAATCCATAGTGTCAAATGGATGAACAGGAGGGATGACATTTGTTTTGCATTTTGGCCAGTGAAATCTCAGATCACAGAGAACCATGTCATGATCAGAGAGTAGGATTTTCTCCACTGCAATATTGTGGATAGTATCAGTGTGATTGCTGAAAATTAAGTCTAAGACGTTTTTATAACATCTCGTTGGTTCGAGCACCACTTGGGACAGGAAGAAATCATCCATGAAGTCAAGAAGCAATTCCACTGCCTCCCTGTCAGGGGTTGAGAGAGAAGAACCTGGCGGCAGACTGTTTGTAGACCAGTCAACCCCATATATGTATATGTATATATGTATGTATATGTATGTATATATATATATGTATATGTGTATATATATATATATATATATATATATATATATATATATATATATATATATATATATATATATATATATATATATATATATATATATATATATATATATATATATATATGTATATATATACATCATCATTGTTTAACATCCGCTAACCATGCTAGCATGGGTTGGACGGTTCAACTGGGGTCTGGGAAGCCAGGAGGCTGCACCAGGCCCAGTCTGATCTGACAGTGTTTCTACAGCTGGATGCCCTTCCTAACGCCAACCACTCCGTGAGTCTAGTGGGTGCTCTTTACATGCCACCGGCACAGGTGCCAGGTGAGGCTGGCAACGGCCACAATCAGTTGGTGCTTTTTACGGGCCACCGGCACGGAGGCCAGTCAAGGCGGAGCTGGCAAATATATATATCTCTTATTATAAAAGGCAGATTTTATCTGCCTCCCTTTGTAAGTTATAGAAATCTACAATATAGGATTTCTTCAATTACAATTTACCTAGCATTTTTAAGAGTAGAATGCATCGGGTCATGCCAGGTCCAGTTTTTAAAATTTAAACTCCAATTAAGCAAAATTTACAGAAAACTCACATTCTGGTGTGTATGTCAAATGCTTTTCTTAATGTGGTTTACACCACACGCACACGCACACACACAGTGTGCAACGAATAAAATGAAAGTAATTGGAAGAGAGTAAATAGCGACAGAGTGATTTGAGGAAGACTAAACTGAAAGTATTTAAACCACTACTCAAAAAATAAAAAAACACAGCAAACAGAAACAAATAAATACATAACGATTTACTCCTCACACAATTTCTTCAATTAGAGTTTACCTAAGATTTTTCAAAGTACTCCATTCGGTCATACCATAATGTATTTCTTTCAATTTCACCCCCAATTAAGACAAAATTCGAGAAAACTCAATATTTTAACATTTCACTCCGAAAGCATTGATGTACATGTGTGCGTGCGTGAGTGTGTGTGTGTGTGTGTGTGTGTGTTTGATGGGTTGTGCGACACAGAAAGTGTGGTGTGTAAGTGAAGTGCTTTTGTTAGTGTGTGTAAAGAGACAGACAGAGTGAAAGACAGAAATAACTGAACTTTTTTTATTCACTTTTTGTAGTGAGTGACTGAGAGAGAAAAGAGAGAGAGAGGTTATGTATGTATATATGTATGTATGGCTTCAGTGACACACACACACAAAAACACATACCTACGTACACCTAAAGCACGCACGCACACACACACAAGCGGAGCGCGAACTTCAAAATTTTGGTAGTATTAATTTGCGAGCGTACTTCTAAGCGCGCGTAATTGAAAGTATTCACTATGATATCATCACGTGCGAAAAAATTCGAAGGGTTTTGAACAATTGAGATACAGATGTCACGCCTGTATTGAAACCATTGCTAAGCTGCCGTAATTGCTTAATTAAGACTTTGTTTAAATTGAAAGGGGCAAATATGTGACGAGGTTGAAAAAAAATACCCCAGAAAAAAAAATGTACTGCTGGTATTATATAATTCACTACTATTTTGCTACAATGTCATGAAAAAGAAAAAATTTAGGTATGTAAATCGAATTCGCCACCCCCTTTTCCCCGTTCGCGTTTGTGTAAAAAAAATTATTATTTAAGTTTTAAAAATTATTTACTTTGTTCAAAAAATATTAATATTAATTAATTTTCAAGAATTATTTAATTTTATTCTGTAAAATAGTAATTAATTCATTTATCTGTAAATCCGCGAGGTTGTTACTCAGGCACCTAGAATGGTAACCTTCAACTAACACTATCTCCTCCGAGACCCTGCGGCGCAAGTTGACCAAAATTGAGAGTATGGTAGAAGAAGGGTTGCTCTTCCTTCCGTAGAACATAAAATTCAAATCGGACCATGTTAACACAAAAAATTATTTACATCAAAAAGATGCTTTTTTCTATGAAAATCCCTATTTTTTACGATTTTTTCACTGCTGTGTCGCCACTTTTCGGTGTATTTCGACCAGAAAAATGTTCACAAAATTTTTACTTTTCAAAATTACAATTCCAGCGGGTCGAAACAAACCCGAGCAACGCCGGGCGATACTGCTAGTATATATATATATATATATATATATATATATTATATAAAAGGGCTTAGTAAAATAAATTACTTTGCCGCATACTGAACTCGTTAGAAATAGCAGCTAAAAAAACTATTTCTAACACTTAAAGAAAACCTCTCTCATATAGTGTTTGCTCAATTCAACTCAAGAAAGTATGAGGGTAGAGACATTAAAAAATCAAATGCAAAGGTTATTTGAGTACGTACGTTTCAAGATTAGCCAAAATCGACCCTTCTCTCATCAGCTCAGAATGCCCTTGTTTGAATTTGAAAACACTGAAAATGGGAGCATACCCTTTCGGCTTGTTATCGCTTCTGAAGATCTGTTCCAAACTAACAGTGCCAACAAACTCAAATATGCAAGAGAAAAATTTCTGCTCTCCCCTTTCCACCAGCGTGGGTTAAAATCAGCAAACACTATGCTTTTTTCGGTAAAATCCGAGACAATTAAGTAGAGAGAGATGAATTATAATTTCAACAATTGAGGGTAAAATTAATTAATTAATTAATCAATTTCACCAAGTATTCAGTATGCAAAGGGACCATTTAAGGCAAATTCAAATTATTACATTATATAAAAGGGCTTAGTAAAATAAATTACTTTGCCGCATACTGAACTCGTTAGAAATAGCAGCTAAAAAAACTATTTCTAACACTTAAGAAAACCTCTCTCATATAGTGTTTGCTCAATTCAACTCAAGAAAGTATGAGGGTAGAGACATTAAAAAATCAAATGCAAAGGTTATTTGAGTACGTACGTTTCAAGATTAGCCAAAATCGACCCTTCTCTCATCAGCTCAGAATGCCCTTGTTTGAATTTGAAAACACTGAAAATGGGAGCATACCCTTTCGGCTTGTTATCGCTTCTGAAGATCTGTTCCAAACTAACAGTGCCAACAAACTCAAATATGCAAGAGAAAAATTTCTGCTCTCCCCTTTCCACCAGCGTGGGTTAAAATCAGCAAACACTATGCTTTTTTCGGTAAAATCCGAGACAATTAAGTAGAGAGAGATGAATTATAATTTCAACAATTTGCATTTGATTTTTTAATGTCTCTACCCTCATACTTTCTTGAGTTGAATTGAGCAAACACTATATGAGAGAGGTTTTCTTTAAGTGTTAGAAATAGTTTTTTTAGCTGCTATTTCTAACGAGTTCAGTATGCGGCAAAGTAATTTATTTTACTAAGCCCTTTTATATAATGTAATAATTTTAATTTGCCTTAAATGGTCCCTTTGCATACTGAATACTTGGTGAAATTGATTAATTATTAATTAATTTTACCCTCAATTGTTGAAATTATAATTCATCTCTCTCTACTTAATTGTCTCGGATTTTACCGAAAAAAGCATAGTGTTTGCTGATTTTAACCCACGCTGGTGGAAAGGGGAGAGCAGAAATTTTTCTCTTGCATATTTGAGTTTGTTGGCACTGTTAGTTTGGAACAGATCTTCAGAAGCGATAACAAGCCGAAAGGGTATGCTCCCATTTTCAGTGTTTTCAAATTCAAACAAGGGCATTCTGAGCTGATGAGAGAAGGGTCGATTTTGGCTAATCTTGAAACGTACGTACTCAAATAACCTTTGCATTTGATTTTTTAATGTCTCTACCCTCATACTTTCTTGAGTTGAATTGAGCAACACTATATGAGAGAGGTTTTCTTTAAGTGTTAGAAATAGTTTTTTTAGCTGCTATTTCTAACGAGTTCAGTATGCGGCAAAGTAATTTATTTTACTAAGCCCTTTTATATAATGTAATAATTTGAATTTGCCTTAAATGGTCCCTTTGCATACTGAATACTTGGTGAAATTGATTAATTAATTAATTAATTTTACCCTCAATTGTTGAAATTATATATATATATATATATATATATATATATTGTTGTTGTTGGCATCCTTTTTGTCTCGGGAGACAATGGAATTGCACATAGAATAATCTAGTCTGGCTTTTACATTTCATATACATATTCATATATATATACATATACATATATACTCTTTACTCTTTTACTCTTTTACTTGTTTCAGTCATCTGACTGCGGCCATGCTGGAGCACCGCCTTTAGTCGAGCAAATCGACCCCAGGACTTATTCTTTGTAAGCCCAGTACTTATTCTATCGGTCTCTTTTGCCGAACCGCTAAATGACAGGGACGTAAACACACCACCATTGGTTGTCAAGCAATACTAGGGGGACAAACACAGACACACAAACATATACACACACTTATATATATACATATATACGACAGGCTTCTTTCAGTTTCCGTCTACCAAATCCACTCACAAGGCATTGGTCGGCCCGGGCTATAGCAGAAGACACTTGCCCAAGATGCCATGCGGTGGGACTGAACCCGGAACCATGTGGTTGGTTAGCAAGCTACTTACCACACAGCCACTCCTGCGCCTATTATATATATATATATATATATATATATATAATATATATATTATATATATATTGTTGTTGTTGGCATCCTTTTTGTCTCGGGAGACAATGGAATTGCACATAGAATAATCTAGTCTGGCTTTTACATTTCATATACATATTCATATATATATACATATACATATATACTCTTTACTCTTTTACTCTTTTACTTGTTTCAGTCATCTGACTGCGGCCATGCTGGAGCACCGCCTTTAGTCGAGCAAATCGACCCCAGGACTTATTCTTTGTAAGCCCAGTACTTATTCTATCGGTCTCTTTTGCCGAACCGCTAAATGACAGGGACGTAAACACACCACCATTGGTTGTCAAGCAATACTAGGGGGACAAACACAGACACACAAACATATACACACACTTATATATATACATATATACGACAGGCTTCTTTCAGTTTCCGTCTACCAAATCCACTCACAAGGCATTGGTCGGCCCGGGGCTATAGCAGAAGACACTTGCCCAAGATGCCATGCGGTGGGACTGAACCCGGAACCATGTGGTTGGTTAGCAAGCTACTTACCACACAGCCACTCCTGCGCCTATTATATATATATATATATATATATATATATATATATATATATATATCTTATTATAAAAGGCAGATTTTATCTGCCTCCCTTTGGGAGTTATACAAATCTACAATATAGGATTTCTTCAATTACAATTTACCTTGCATTTTTAAGAGTACAATGCATCGCGTCATGCCAGGTCCAGTTTTTAAAATTTAAACTCCAATTAAGCAAAATTTACAGAAAACTCACATTCTGGTGTGTGTGTCAAATGCTTTTCTTAGTCTGGTTTACACCACACGCAAACGCACACACACAGTGGGCAACGAATAAAATGAAAGTAATTCACTTACTGTAGTGAGTGATTCTTTCACTCTGCCTCCCACTTCCTCTTTCCACACGCAAATATATAAATAAAGTTGTATGCTAACGTGCGTGTGTGTGAGTGGGTGTGTGTGGGTGTGCGCGTGTGTGTGTGTGTGAGGGTGCGTGTGTGTGTGTGTGTGTGCGTGTGCGTGAGTGTGTGACAGGAAAGTTTTTACGACGAATATAACACCTATATCCAAGTAGCAAAAAGATAAGACAGTAAGGTGTGATTTGAGGGAGATTTGGCTGCTATTTCTACCATGTCTAGCTGCCATGTAGGGGTCTCCCTCATAGGCTCATACATATATACATAGATAAGACAGTAAGGTGTGATTTGGGGGAAATTTGGCTGCTATTTCTACCAGGTCTAGCTACCATGTAGAGGTCCCCCTCATTGGCTCATATATATATACATACATAAGACAGTAAGGTGTGATTTGAGGGAGATTTGGCTGCTGTTTCTACCAGGTCTGTTAGGCCTTCTCATGTAAACTCAAGCTTTCTCATGCCTTCAACATAAGACCAAAGCAGAGAATGTATTCTTTTATTCTTCTGCTTTTTCCAGCCATTGGTCTGTGGCCATGCTGGGGCAATGCCTTGAAGAATTGTAGTTTAATGAATCAACTCCAGTTTTATTTTTGTAAGCATTGTACTTATTCTATCTGTTTCCTTTGTCAAACCACTAGGTGACAGGGATGTAAACAAACCAACATTCGTTGTCAAGCAGTGGTGGAGGACAATCACAAGCACAGACACGCACACACACACATACATGCATACACATATACACACATACATACATACATACATACATATATATATATGTGTGTATATATATATTGCAGCGTGGAAGGTGTTTGTAAGCCATTTTAGAAACACACAAAAACCGTTACATTCACTTCAACATTTAAATTTAATTTGCCAAAATATTTTCGTCGCTTTGAGACCGCGACCTGTTCACTGACAAAAATATCGTGCTAACAGGTCGCGGTCTCAAAGCGATGAAAATATTTTGACAAATTAAATTTAAATGTTGAAGTGAATCTAACGGTTTTTGTGTGTTTCTTAAATGGCTTATAAACACCTTCAACGCTGCAACTGTTTTCGTTCCAGCACACGATCTCAGATCAAGTCACTTGCTATGCAAGTACATCTCTGTAACTATATATATATTTATATATATATATATATATGTATATTGGTAAAAACAGTAAGATAACAAAAGAAAGAAAGAGACCTCAATATTATGTAAATAGAGGAAATCTTTATATATAAGAGTGAGGTTGTGTGTCTGTCTCCTACGATTTAGATTCCTAACTACTCCCACATTTTGCGGTGCAGTTTAACCAAAAGCGGGTATCTTATAGTCGTGATTCATATCGAGACCGTCTGGGTATTAGCGCGCGTCTACGATGAGTCTACGATTTAAAAAAATATTTACCATCAATTTTTCCCATTTTTAATCCATTTTTGACATATATAAGGGAAGTAACTCTCTAAAATTTATTATTAAATCTCAGAACGTAAAAAGCTACAGTAACACCCCTCCCCCTTTGTGGTTAGCCATATTGAGATGGCTATTATACTTTACATCTCTAAAAATGCTTATATAATTATTTCCCTTACAAACCCGAGCAACGCCGGGCGATACTGCTAGTCTTATTATAAAAGGCAGATTTTATCTGCCTCCCTTTGGGAGTTATACAAATCTACAATATAGGATTTCTTCAATTACAATTTACCTAGCAATTTTAAGAGTACAATGCATCGCGTCATGCCAGGTCCAGTTTTTAAAATTTAAACTCCAATTAAGCAAAATTTACAGAAAACTCACATTCTGGTGTGTGTGTCAAATGCTTTTCTTAGTCTGGTTTACACCACACGCAAACGCACACACACAGTGGGCAACGAATAAAATGAAAGTAAATAGCGACAGAGTGATTTGAGGAAGACTAAACTGAAAGTATTCTGTCTATGACGCTGATAGATACATGAGTAAAATGTATGGGAAGCTAAGAGCTAAGAGTGAGTGAAAATGTTCTTGGAAGAGAGTAAATAGCGAGAGAGAGAGTGATTTGAGGAAGACTTTACATTAAATAACCGTAGTGGCTTGTGTTAGTAATAAAGTAAACATACACTCATACATACATACATCATACATACATACATACACACACACACATACACACACACACACATACACACACACATACATACACACACATACATACATACACACATACATACATACATATACATACATACATACATATACATACATACATACACACACACACATACACACACACAGTATTGAAGCTTGAGAACAATCAGATACATTTGCAACACATCTGTTGAAAATATTATTGTTCACACACATACATATACATATATACATACAGACAGACAGACAGATAGACACACACACACACACACACAAACATGATCCAGCATGGCCACAACCTCAAGGCTGAAACATATAAAAGAATAACAGAATATAAATGTGTGCAAAGTACAAGAAATATTAATGCAGTATATGGGGATTGGACAATAAGCGTAAGGCAGTGTCAATGGTGGTTCCAGAAATCCCGAGCCATAAACTACAGCCTAGAAGACGAGCCTCATCCTGAAAGATCTGTAGAACTCGACAAGGACATCCTGAAAACCCTGGTGGAACAAAATCTCATCGTAACTGTTGAGGAACTAGCAGAGAAGCTTGGATTTGGTCATTCAACCATTCATTGACACCTGTGTGCTATCGGAAAAGTCAGCAAATTGTGTCAATGGGTTCCTCACGAACTTTCCGAGTCTAATTGCATGCAGAGAGTGAATGTATGCTTTTCTTTGCTGTCACATCTCACCACTACTGCGCTATGTATATCTATATATATAAAACTGTAGTTGTGTGAGTGTCTGTCCCACATTTTGCGGTGCAGTTTAACCAAATTCGGGTAGCTTATAGTCGTGATTCATATCGAGCCCGTCTGAATATTAACGCGCGTCTACGATGAGTCTACGATTTTAAAAATAATTTAACATCATTTTTTATTCCATTTTAATGCATAATTTTTCGTGTGTCGATGGCGGCGGAGTTGGCGTCCACGCTCACACCTGCACCTGTGGGGAAGGGAGTGTAAGGAAATCAACGTCGTAATGCGTTGTCAAGGAGACCAGTGTTCTTTTAGAACAACGACTTCATGGCTTGAAGACACCAAAACAGAAATGGCTAAGAAAGCGTCTACATGAGTCTACGATTTTAAAAAAATTTACCATCGTTTTTTTTCCATTTTAATACATTTTTTCGCTATTATATAAGGGAAGTAACTCTCTTAAAATGTCTACGATGAGTCAACGATTTAAAAAAAATTTACCATCATATTTTTTCCATTTTTAATGCATTTTTTGCTATTTTTTGGCTATAACTCTCTAAAAATGCTTATATAGTTATTTCCCTTACAAACCCGAGCAACGCCGGGCGATACTGATAGTCTTATTATAAAAGGCAGATTTTATCTGCCTCCCTTTGGGAGTTATACAAATCTACAATATAGGATTTCTTCAATTACAATTTACCTAGCATTTTTAAGAGTACAATGCATCGCGTCATGCCAGGTCCAGTTTTTAAAATTTAAACTCCAATTAAGCAAAATTTACAGAAAACTCACATTCTGGTGTGTGTGTCAAATGCTTTTCTTAATGTGGTTTACACCACACGCAAACGCACACACACAGTGTGCGACGAATAAAATGAAAGTAAATAGCGACAGAGTGATTTGAGGAAGACTAAACTGAAAGTATTTAAACCACTACTCAAAAAATAAAAAAACACAGCAAACAGAAACAAATAAATACATAACCATTTACTCCTCACACAATTTCTTCAATTAGAATTTACCTAAGATTTTTCAGAGTACTTCAGTGGGTGATGCCATAAAAAATTTCTTTCAATTTTACCACGAATTAAGACAAAATTCGAGAAAACTCAATATTTTAACATATCACTCCGAAAGCATTGATGTACATGTGTGCATGCGTGAGTGTGTGTGTGTCATTCCTCACACACACGCATACACATACATATACAACTACATACACATACAACTACATACAAACACGTGTGTGTTTGTTATTAGTAAAAAAGGCGCCAAAACTCAACTCACTTATCATTCCAACACATTTGCAAAGACACACGGACGGACAGAAAAGGTAAATTGGTTTTTATTTTACTCTGTATATATTTTATTATATAATATATATATAGATATATGTATATATAATGCAGTATGAAACAGTGTTATGTATAAACAGACGACACTTATATATAGTTACCAAGCCGCCCGAATTTACCAATTCATATTTAAATGAGAATATCAGAGCAAATCTCTTTAGTACATTCGTGAAAACACGTATTATACTTCGTAAACACTTCAACTACAGTTTTGTACAAAAATCGAAGTGTAATTTTAATTCCGTGAATTATGGGAGATTTTTTTCCGAAATTTGTTCCTATTGTGTTTTCAAAATTTGTAATTCTGACAAAAAATGGATACGAATTTCATTATATCAAGCAGCGAGTCAGAATTCGAAGGATTTTCTACTGAAGACCTTCATAAATCTAACTCTATGACTGAAAAAAAAAAGCATCTTTATATAAGAGTGAAGTTGTGTGTCTGTCTCCTACGATTTAGATTCCTAACTACTCCCACATTTTGCGGTGCAGTTTAACCAAAAGCGGGTATCTTATAGTCGTGATTCATATCGAGCCCTTCTGGATATTAGCGTGCGTCTACGATGAGTCTACGATTTAAAAAAAATTTACCACCATATTTTTCCATTTTAATGCATTTTTTCGCTTTTATATAAGGGAAGTAACTCTCTAAAAATATCGACGATGTGTCAACGATTAAAAAAAAAATTTACCTTAATTTTTTTTCAATTTTTAATGCATTTTTTTGCTATTTTTTGGCTATAACTCTCTATAAATGCTTATATAGTTATTTCCCTTACAAACCCGAGCAACGCCGGGCGATACTACTAGTAAGTATATATATATATATATATGTATATGTATATATGTATATATATATATCCAGCAAAATTTAGATTCAGATGAATATGGTACTTAAGTTAAAGGCACCAGAATTTGGTATGGTATTATCCATATAAATCAAATGGGGTGATTATAATCAAAAGAAGCAACAAGGATATCCAAGGTAGTGTAGTACAATCGTTTCATGCTACTTCATTTTATTAAACACTGAAAGTATTACATCAGTTTTAAAATGTCGAGCAATCTTCAACCACATATAGAATTTTTTTTAATTAAATGGACAATGTACATTTTTATACTTATTTCATTTGCCAACATTACGAAGAGGGTAGATATCTAGACAGAGAGGTTAATTTCATCATTAAGTACATGGTAGTAGAATGTCCTTCTCCATCTGTAGATTTTTTACACGCCGGGTGAAATGCTTGGCTGTATTTCGTCTAGCGCTACGTTCTGAGTTCAAATTCAGCCGAGGTCGACTTTGCCTTTCATCCTTTCGGGGTCGATTAAATAAGTACCAGTTACGCACTGGGGTCAATATAATCGACTTAATCCGTTTGTCCTCACTGTGTCTAGCCCCTTGTGGATAATAAAGAAATAGGTATTTTGTTTCCCGGTACGTTCTGAGATCAAATTCCGCCGGGGTCGACTTTGCCTCTCATCCTTTCGGGGTCGATAAATTAAGTACCAGTTGTGCACTGGGGTCGATGTAATCGACTTGATCCGTTTGTCTGTCCTTGTTTGTACCCTCTGTGTTTAGCCCCTTGTGGGTAGTAAAGAAATAGGTACGTTCTGAGTTCAAATTCCGCCGACGTCGACTTTGCCTTTCATCCTTTCGGGGTCGATTAAATAATTACCAGTTACGCACTGGGGTCGATGTAATCTTGTTTGTCCCCTCTATGTTTAGCCCCCTGTGGGCAATAAAGAAATAATTATAAAAGCCTTTATTAGATTAAACATAACATCATCGAAACATGAAGATAAAACAAAACAAATAGCGGCTTATACACCGGAAAATATTGTAATTGTAGTGATAGTGACAAGTTCGCTCACTGGTTGCTAGTTGATGGTGTATAAGGGAGGGGAAGAGTAAGGAATGCACGGTGCTGACTAGAAAGGAAGGAGGGATAAAGGTGACGAATAGAATAGAGTGGGGACATTTAGTAGAGGTGATCCAGAAGTTGTTCCTCTTCGATTACTATCGCAAACAGCAGTAGCTTTCATCAACCGAATACACGTCGTTGATTGGTTGAAATTACCTAAAAGTACGACAACACGAAATAACGTCTCAAATAGGAAATTTTGTCAAAAACGTTCAAAGTTAAACTGTGTTCAACGTGGGACATTACTTTCTCGAGTCTTAGGACTCATAGGACCGGCTACCCGGTTTCCATGGCATGTAAGTGACCGGGATTTCAACATTCTTTCTGAATGGGTCACAAGTCAATCGCAGGGTTACTCATTTACAGCTGAGTGGACGGGACCAACCTGAAATGAAGTGTTTTATTCAACCGTACAACGTCCCGCCCGGTCCGAGAAAACAACCTATATTTTTTGATTCTGATTTCGCATACCTAAAATTGCAGGGAATTTTAACAAAGAAAACAATAAAGCCACTACTACCTCTACCAACAACGACAACAAAAACAATAACAATAACAGCGGCAACAATAGCAAGAACACATCTTTCGCCAGAATTACTCAAAAGCGATGGGTGGAATGCACTTTCGACTGTGATTTAGGGAAAGATTTCAGAAGGTGCCTGATCTTTTACCAGCAAGCGAAAAAGGTTCTCTCTCTCTCTCTCTCTTTCTTTCTTTCTTTCTTTCTCTCTTTCTTTCTTTCTTTCTTTCTCTCTTTCTTTCTTTCTTTCTTTTTTCTTTCCCTTTCTTTCTTTCTTTCTTTCTTTCTTTTTTTTTTCTTTCTTTCTCTCTCTCTCACACACACACGAACATACACACACACAAGCACACACATACACCCCCCCACAAAATTTGTGATCTATAGACGTCTTAACAAGAAGACTAGAAGAAGTGAAAATTAGATCCCACCACAGACTGAAAATTACCTGAAAGATGTCTGGGGTTCGATTTGGCACGTATGGAGCTTGGATCTCCTGTAGCAATATACCATAGCGAGAAGAAGGCAAAGACGATGACTTTACGCACATTCTCCACATAAGAACATATTTTAATTCCATCCTATCCAGGGAGAAAAGTGAAGAAAGTGTAGTGGGTGTGTGCGATTTGAATATAGAGGCACCTACCTTCTCTTCGTGGTGACGGAGATCCTCCAGAGATGGCTGCTCCTTCCTCACAGCCCTACCCGAACACTAACAATAGCAGCTGCTAGCCCCAAACCCTTTAGCGACTTACTCGCACGTCTTGTCGCCAGCACGACCCACGTTGGAAAGGTCAACTTCCGCCCCCTGCGCGCGCTTGACGGCTGACCCCTTCCGCTTGCCCCAGCTTCCGGTCAACGCACCCCGCTGGCTGACGTCCGGCTGCTGAAGTCATCCCACAGAAAGTTACATTTATGAACGTCTCCAGAACTTAACACCCTGTTTTTCGAGACTATACTGGATGAATATTGTTATATACTCACATGAAATTTATCTCGAAGGAAAACTGGTGGTAATCATAGTGAAAGTGGAAATGCTGCAGAAAACTTCAACAAGAATCCCTAATATGATTTATATGGAGGACGTGGAGCTTATATGAGTAGTGGTAGAGGGAAGAAAGGCAGAATGTTATGCCTGTGGGAGCACCACCCACCGAGAGACTTTCTACCCTCAGTTAAGGAAGGCCAAGCCATTTCTGTTGCCAACACCATCTAGAGCAGTAGAGGACACTTACACCAAAACCAAGACAGCGAAAAAGTTTGCTCACTGCTTCCACGTAAAAGTAAGCTCCACCCAAACTCCCTGCTCTCTAAACCACCACATCACCACCACCATTACCAACAACAACGACTCACGTACCACAAGTTTCGACCATCTCGCACCGATTCCTAAGGGAATGACATACTGAAAGAAAAACGGGCCGAAAATGGTCAATAGTCTCCGATAGAGGAAAGTGAAAGAGGAGAAGAGTACAGAGCCGCAAGGATACCACAACAACAACAAACACAGAAACCACAATTACAGCCCATTTCACAATCACTCCAATAGCAACAGCATCAACAGTAATATCAACAGCATCATCATCATCAACAACAAGAAAATACACAAACACAATAACAACCAAAACTTAAACTCAAAAACAAAGCAAACTACACAAAAAGTATCCATCAACTTCATTGTTGTAAATACTCAAATCATAAAAACAAAATTAAGAAAGAGGCAAGATTTTGAAGATTTAATCCGCAAAAAAAAATAAATAAAAAATAACGAAGGACAGATTACTAATAAAACCGTTATCAGACGTGTACAAAACAATTTGGGGAAAATTCTCGGCTACTGTGGAAATTTTAAAAAAGACTAAATGCAAAACACTTTTTAAGAGCCTTTTTAGAAAACTTTCGCCCCAATTAAAGTGAGTGATCTCTCCTTTCTCTCTCCAACAAATATGGTTGTTGCTGTGTGTGTGCTGTGTGAATGTGTGTCACCTGGGCTTAGCTTAGAAACATGGTCACTTGTTCAACGACCTCAGTTCGCTCGACATACTTATAGTGGTACTCAGCGCTGGACTAATCATTAAGCAAAATAAGCACGTTCTTAGGGTATCAGGGAAAGGAGGGGGCACCACAGAAATGGTAAATTGTTTACGGCACAAAAGAAATCACTTTAAACTTGCTGAAATGATATTCGGGATGCCTTTATCTCTATTAAATATAGATGCAGATGTGTTACCTAAGATTAATTTTGAGGATTTAATCAAAGACTTTGCAATTCAAAAAAGTAGGAGGAAACTTTTCAAATATAAATAAAGTGGAAGTATACAAAAACATTATTTTTCCGCTTACTGTTTTGCTTCGTTTTGAAAAATAAAAATTTATTTTATGGTTTATTATTGTTTATATTTTGAATTACATAATCTTTTAAGGGGGCACCAAAATCTTTTAAGTGCTTAGGGCCTCAATGGGTCTTAATCTGGCACGGATGGTACCCATCAGCGAGACGTGGCTTTCTGATGCGCAAGCATTGGCGCTTATTTTTGACGACTATGAGATATTCTCATCTTATAGTCTGTCAGGATCGGGCGGCAAGGTAGCAGTGCTATTACGGACATTCTTAGAGCTTAAAGTACGGGCAATCTTTATGGTTCTTGACGGTAAGTTGGTGTTCCAGGACGTGAACGGCAACGATCTCCACAGAAGCTATGAAATATTCCTGGGAAAATCTCGCTCTTTAGTACTAGTGGTGGTGGTGGGGGGGGGGGCTCTGAGATTGTATTTTGGATGCACGGAACGACTTGTCACATTGCAGAAAATCTGCTCAGGAACTTCCAATTGCCTAATAGGTACCAACTTGATTTTCCTGATGTGAGAGAGTAGACATGTAGCAACCACAGTGGGTTATCTAGATCGTATCTAGATGGAGTATTTATTAGGTCAGCGGATAGAGATAATGTAGGATGTTTACATTTCGAACTGGTCGGGTACACAGACCGGAAATTTGTGATCTGCTCGGTCAATTTAGACAGTGGCCCGATTGCTAAAGGCTGAACGCGTCCTTACTAGCACACAAAGACTATAGAGACCGGTAGCAGTTGACGGGGGGGGGATCCCCAACAACCGGTGATGGGTCATCCTGAAGAGGGCGATTCGAGTAGAATTGATAACGTTTCTTTTATATTTTACTCGTTTCAGTCATTAGACTGCAGCCATGCTGGGGTACCGCCTTGAAGAATCTTAGTTGAACGAATAGACCTTAATATTTAGTTTTATTTTAAAGCCTGGTACATAGTCTATTTATCTCGTTTACCGAACCACTAAGTTATGGGCTCGTAAACAAACCAACCTCGGTTGTCAAGCAGTGGTGTGGGACAAACACACATGCGCGCGCCCACATACACACACACACAGAAATGCGTCGACAAAAATCGAGGAGAAAAATCCGAGATGGTACTGTTTTGTTTGAAGATAATAAACAGAAACATGCACTGATAAAAAGAGAAACAAGAAAGGGTTTGCTAGTGGTCAATGATCCTTCCCTGCTAGTGGTCAATGATCCTTCCCTGCTAACTTGCGATACTTGCAACGGTATTTGTCTCTCCCAAGCTGGACTAGTTAATCATAAGCGTAAGTACTTATTTAGGTCTCCTACAGATTTTTCACAGTTACAACCAATCTATTACCTGTTGAATTATCTTTCACTGTTTGCAATAAAAGCTGTAGAAGTAAATCTGGGTTGAGAAGGCTCATGAAATATCACAATAACAATTTGCAACAGTCTTCACTACAAAATCAAGCTTTTCCATTTTGTGGGAAAATTTGTAAATCTCTTGCTGAACAAAAGAACCATTTTCGGTTACATAACACATAGACTATCTTGATCAACTTCTAGTAATTTTAAACTGTAAATATTTGACTCTATATTACTGAAATGTGCGATTATTGTCAGTGGTGATGTTGAGAAAAGCCATACTCGATTAATGAGTCGATAGTCATCATCATCATCTATCGGTATGTACATATATATATATATATATATGACGAGCTTTTTTCCATTCCATCAAATCCACTTAAAAGGCTATAATTGAAGACACTGGCCAAAATTGTCACACAATGGGACCGAACCCGGAACCATGTCGTCAGAAAGCAAACTTCTTACCACACAGCTACGCATGTATACTTCTCTTATTTTCACTGTATACCGTTTGTTTCATTCAAAGTAAACCCAGCCACCATCACACTTTATTTCTGTCTTTGTGTTGTCCACCTTATCCGTCGGCAAATAAAAGAAATCATCATCTTCGTCGTCGTCGTTGTTGTTATTGTTGTTACTATTATTATTATTATAATGGTCATTAATAATGATTGCATTAGTATCATTAGTTGTCAGTCAATCTCAGATTCATTTTTACCGGCTCAAGAACGTACTTTCAAAGTAATAATACTTATTTGAGTTAGCCATTGTTCATTTTGCTACCAGTTCAAACAAGTCAGAGAACAGGCAGTATTATGCTTTCGTTAACAATATCTTTCGCTTTGGCTTAACAATGGCTCCCAGTAGATATAGTTAATGTCCTATAAACACAAACGAGTGCGGTCGGTACAGATACCGGTTGCCGATTCCAGTTTGTCGAAATGTTTCAAGGTCAACATTTAAGTTTGTGTGTTCGTAGTGGACAACAATAAGTGCCTGAAGATACTATGGTTCTGCAATAAAGAAGGAGAAAAAATGATGTCTGAATTGTTTTGAATATTGATGTTAACAAAACTAGTTCTTTTTTAGTGCAATGATTCTTAAGGAGGTGAGTGTTGTGAGGTTTGAAAAAAGGACGAACAAATTGCGGTGTTTTTAATAACACTAACTTGGTCCTTTTATCTTTTACTTGTTTCAGTCATTAGACTGCGGCCATGCTAGGTCACCGCTTTGAAGAATTTTTAGTCGGATGAATCGACCTCAGTACTTTTTAAAGCCTGACACTTATTCTATCGTTCTCTTTTGCCAAACCGCTCGTCAAGCGGAGGGCACACGCACGCACACACACACACACACACACACACACACACACACACACACACACACACACACACACACACACACACAGATATACATGTCTCTGGTTTCTTTCAGTTTCCGTCTACCAAATCCACTCAGGGCTGGTGCGAAGCCATAGTAGAAGACACTTGCTCAAGCTTACTACGCAGTGGGACTGAACTCGGAAACCTGTGGTTGGTAAGCAAGCTTCTTACTACACAGCTACGCCTGTCTGTGACTGTAACACAACCATCGCTTCACAACCGATGTTGATGTGTGTATGTCCCCGTAACTTCGCAGTTTGGCAAAAGAGTTCGATAGAATAAGTACTGGACTTACAATGAATAAATCCTGGGGTCGAGTTCTTCAACTAAAACCTTTTAAGGCAGTGCTTCCAGTATAGTCGCAGTCTAATGATTGAAGCAAAAAAAAATTATATATATATATATAAATATATATACTAGCTGAAGGTGACCCGCTCTACGCGCGGGTAAGATCGTGGTTGTTACTTTCTGTTGCTTCCTTTTAGCATGTAAAAAGCACCATCCGAACGTGGCCGATTGCAGCGCCGCCTTGACTGGCTTCTGTGCTGGTGGCACGTAAAAAGCACCAACCGATCGTGGCCGCTGCCAGCCCCCTGGCACCTGTGCCGGCGGAACGAAAAAAGCACCCACTACGCTCACAGAGTGGTTGGCGTTAGGAAGGCATCCACCTGTAGAAACAATGCTAGATCAGACTGGAGCCTGGTGTAGCCTCCTGGCTTCCCAGACCCCGGTCAAACTGTCCAACCCATGCTAGCACGGAAAACGGACGTTAAACGATGACGATGATGATGATGATGATTCTCCCTCTTTGTTTCTCTCTCCTTTCTCTCTCACTTTCCTACTCTCTTACTCTTCCTTTCTCTCGGACTCTCCCTCGCTTTCTCTTACTCTCTATCTTTATCTATCTCTCTCCCATTTATAAACAACAAAAGATCTTGAGTAAGTTGAGAAATAAAATATTTAGAAAGATCGATCATAAATATCAGGCAGTAACAACGGAAAGGTCTGCTTCAAGGCAGACAGCAAAACGCTAACATTTAAAAGGGACAGACGAACTTGCGAGCTGAATAAAAATAATAAAATATTGGAAAGCAAAGTTTGAAGGGGTATAATATGAGGATAGTAGAGTCACCATGGCTGGCATTTCTTAACGACGGACAGCAACGTATTGACAGTTCAACGGCTGGCGTAAAATTTTGAACTTGATGTAAAATAAAATTCGTAAACACCAAGTTTTGAAGTGATTCTTTCTCACGACAGTAGACTCACCATGGCAAGCATTCAAAACTTCTTCATCGTGGACGGCAACACATTGACGATTAAAAGGCTGGCGCAAATTTTTTAGCTTGATGTAACAGAGAATTGCTAAACACCCGCTCCTTTAAATTTTAATCCCCTTCCAACCCCATTTAGACCCCTTTTCACATTTTGGTTAATATAACCCGATTTCATTTGGGTCTACTGGGGCCACATTTTATAAGATGAGGACTCAACCAAGTTTCCCGAGTTCTGGTCATAAACCATAGGACACTCAACCAAGTTTCCTGATTTCTGGTCATAGACCATAGAACAGTCAAGCAAGTTTCCCGAGTTCTGGTCATAGACCATAGAACAGTCAAGCAAGTTTCCCAAGTTCTGGTCGTAGACCATAGAACACTCAACCAAGTTTCCCGAGTTCTGGTCATAGACCATAGAACACTTAGCTAAAATCTAGCTTCTACCTAGTCTGAACCAATCAATCCGCCGCAGTCTTCATCCACACAGAGCTTACTCAACCATGTTCCAGTTCCAGCGACAGACGACCAGACCAGCCAGTCATGCTCCTGCTCCAGCCAATGACGACGCTAACATACACCAGCAACGCCACCGACGCCTTCATCTCAACGTCGCCTTTCTCTGTCGTCGTCGTCATCACCATCGTCGTCCTTCACCTTCACGTCGTCTCCATCTCCGTCGCCTTCATATCCAGCAACACTAATATGTACATAGCACTCATTCAGGTTTAGCTTTCACGCTGTTATGATTTTCACCGAGGTTAACAGCACAGCACTACCTGCGAGATCATCTGTACCAATGTAACCTGGCACAGCATTGAAGCCACAACCGCTACACGACATGTGTTCAACCGGCATCTGCACTTGTGATCCGAACATCCTGTTACAGAACGAACTGCTATTATGTACTTTGCTACGAACTGGTAAATGAACTCCATCTTGTCTGAAATACCCTGAGAGACTTTTCCTATGCGCTGTATTTTGTTTTGTCCGCATACACCTTGTTTGTACTTCTGTCGCACACACGAACACACATAGTTAATACACACACAAATGCTATCTCTGTCACATTCATACGCCACACATGCCTTTCTCGCTTGTTTTCCATGCTCAATGTGCCCTTGTAAACACAACTCATCTCTGTAAGACCCTAGGTTGGTCACGCATACATAGAGAAAGTTGTTTGTCCTTTACAACGCGCCAGCATGCCACACTTTTGTTCCTGCACGACCGAGGCATATAATAGCTCAAGCACTGGCTGGCAGCCTCAGCCTTACTGCATTAATCACTGGCATATTCAATACTGTACACTGTATTTCAGCCTAGCAAGCCCTATTGCACTCATGCACCTCTGTTCTGCACGTGTACTCCCTTGTTTTGCAACACGTCTGCGTCAGCTCAATTCTTCTCCCGACTCAAAGCACGTCGGATGTTCACATGCGCTGCGCTCATGTTTAGGCATAATTTCCCCCTGTTAGACCCCTGTTGGTCACGTAATTAACAGAGAAAATTATCTGTCTCGCACCCAAGTTGCACCCAAAAAGTGTAAAGAAGCAACCAGTTCCCTTTACGTAACTATCAAAAAGTATTAAAAAGTTTAATATACATTAATACAGATATATACCCTTTGTATATATACATTATATATACATATTTATATATAGAACACACACACACACACATATATAAACGCTCGTTGGTGTGTTCTGTTTGTATTTGGTCGATCGGCGCGTTGACAGGTAGACAATAGAATGCGATGGCGATGGCGATGGAATATTTGTTTCTCTCTATGAATGCAGACAGATACATAAGTGAAAGTTATGGTAAGGTAAGAAATAGAGTGAGTGAAAATAGCGACAGTAAGTTGAGGAAGACAGATACATTAAATAACGGGAATGGACTTGTCAAAGTTATAAATGAAGGGGAGTTAGAGGGGAATGGATGAAATAGCGTGAGTGAGGAAGATGGCCCCTAGCAACCACACCTTTTAAGATAGAGATTTCTAAGGTAGCCCACGGGCATCGTCACCTCATTTTACATGTCCCTGTATGGAGCGAATCGGACGGGATGTAGTGGCATTGAAAGCAAGCCAAGCGGTAAAAACGCGTTTCAGTTTTATATATAGAGACTAGCTGAAGGTGACCCGCTCTACGCGCGGGTAAGAGTGTGGTTGTTACTTTCTGTTGCTTCCTATCAGCACGTAAAAAGCACCATCCGAACGTGGCCGATTGCAGCGCCGCCTTGACTGGCTTCTGTGCTGGTGGCACGTAAAAAGCACCAACCGATCGTGGCCACAGCGAGCCCCCCTGGCACCTGTGCCGGCGGCACGAAAAAAGCACCCACTACACTCACAGAGTGGTTGGCGTTAGGAAGGTCATCCACCTGTAGAAACACTGCCAGATCAGACTGGAGCCTGGTGTAGCCTCCTGGCTTCCCAGACCCCGGTCACACTGTCCAACCCATGCTAGCACGGAAAACGGACGTTAAACGATGATAATGATGATGATTCTCCCTCTTTGTTTCTCTCTCCTTTCTTTCTCACTTTCCTACTCTCTTACTTTTCTTTTTTCTCGGACTCTCCCTCGCTTTCTCTTACTCTCTATCTTTATCTATCTCTCTCCCATTTATAAACAACAAAAGATCTTGAGTAAGTTGAGAAATAAAATATTTAGAAAGATCGATCATAAATATCAGGCAGTAACAACGGAAAGGTCTGCTTCAAGGCAGACAGCAAAACGCTAACATTTAAAAGGGACAGACGAACTTGCGAGCTGAATAAAAATAATAAAATATTGGAAAGCAAAGTTTGAAGGGGTATAATATGAGGATAGTAGAGTCACCATGGCTGGCATTTCTTAACGACGGACAGCAACGTATTGACAGTTCAACGGCTGGCGTAAAATTTTGAACTTGATGTAAAATAAAATTCGTAAACACCAAGTTTTGAAGTGATTCTTTCTCACGACAGTAGACTCACCATGGCAAGCATTCAAAACTTCTTTATCATGGACGGCAACACATTGACGATTAAAAGCCTGGCGCAAATTTTTTAGCTTGATGTAACAGAGAATTCCTAAACACCCGCTCCTTTAAATTTTAATCCCCTTCCAGCCCCATTTAGACCCCTTTTCACATTTTGGTTAATATAACCCGATTTCATTCGGGTTTACTGGGGCCACATTTTATAAGATGAGGAAAAAAATAGTTGTCATGCAAACTTGCCAGCACTTTTAACATAGGTGTGCATATTTTCAGCTGAATCGACCGACTACGTAATGCACACATTATATATATATATGAGTATATATATATATGTGTGTGTGTGTGTGTGTGTGCACGCATTATATATACAAATGTATACAAATGAGATATATATCTGTATAAATTAAATTAGAGATAAAACCACTAATAGGCAAATCAAACAGTGAAAAACCAAAAACAAAAACATTAAAAAATATATAATATAGAAAATATAGAAAATATAAAATTGAAAAATTTAAATGATTTAAAATGAAAATAAAAATTATTAACTTCTATTTATAATTTGTTTAAAAATATATATAACTATGAAAAAGTATGAAAAAGTTTAATATACATAAATACAGATATATACACTTTGTATATATACATATTTATATATAGAACACACACACACACACACACATACATTATATATACATATTTATATATAGAACACACACACACACACATACATTATATATACATATTTATATATAGAACACACACACACACACACACACATATAAATGAACGCAAGAATATCTGATTCATAATATTTGTTCTCATGCTTGTGTGTTGTTGATGACAGACAGATACTTAAAAGAACGCCGCCGAAGTGATGGGAAGGTAGGAAAAAGAGTCAGTGAAAAAGAGAGGAAATAGCGAGAGTGACAGATCCTTTAAATAACGGTAGTGGACCTGTGAAAGTTATATATAAAGAGGAGTGAGAGGGTATTGGAGGAAATAGCGTGAGTGAGGAAGATGGCCCCTAGCAACCACACCTTTTAAGATAGGGATTTCTAAGGTAGCCCACGAGCATCGTCACCTCATTCTACATGTCCCTGTAAATTTTGGTGCGAATCGGACGGGATGTAGTGGCATTGAAAGCGAGCCAAGCGGTAAAAACGCATTTCAGTTTTATATATAGAGACTAGCTGAAGGTGACCCGCTCTACGCGCGGGTAAGAGTGTGGTTGTTACTTTCTGTTGCTTCCTATCAGCACGTAAAAAGCACCATCCGAACGTGGCCGATTGCAGCGCCGCCTTGACTTGCTTCTGTGCCAGTGGCACGTAAAAAGCAACAACCGATCGTTGTCGCTGCGAGCCCCCCTGGAACCTGTGCCTGCGGCACGAAAAAAGCACCCACTACACTCACAGAGTGGTTGGCGTTAGGAAGGTCATCCACCTGTAGAAACACTGCCAGATCAGACTGGAGCCTGGTGTAGCCTCCTGGCTTCCCAGACCCCGGTCAAACTGTCCAACCCATGCTAGCACGGAAAACGGACGTTAAACGATGATGATGATGATGATGATTCTCCCTCTTTGTTTCTCTCTCCTTTCTCTCTCACTTTCCCACTATCTTACTTTTCTTTTTTCTCGGACTCTCCCTCGCTTTCTCTTACTCTCTATCTTTATCTATCTCTCTCCCATTTATAAACAACAAAAGATCTTGAGTAAGTTGAGAAATAAAATATTTAGAAAGATCAATCATAAATATCAGGCAGTGGCAACGGAAAGGTCTGCTTCAAAGCAGACAGCAAAACGCTAACATTTAAAAGGGACAGACGAACTCGCGAGCTGAATAAAAATAATAAAATATTGGAAAGCAAAGTTTGAAGGGATAGAATCTGAGGATAGTAGAGTCACCATGACTGGCATTTCTTAACGACGGACAGCAACGTATTGACAGTTTAACGGCTGGCGTAAAATTTTGAACTTGATGTAAAATAAAATTCGTAAACACCAAGTTTTGAAGTGATACTTTCTCACGACAGTAGACTCACCATGGCAAGCATTCATAACTTCTTTATCATGGACGGCAACACATTGAAGATTAAAAGGCTGGCGCAAATTTTTTAGCTTGATGTAACAGAATTCCTAAACACTCGCTCCTTTAAATTTTAATCCCCTTCCAGCCCCATTTATACCCCTTTTCACCTTTTGGTTAATATAACCCGATTTCATTCGGGTCTACTGGGGCCACATTTTATAAGATGATGAATTTTGTCCTAGAGGTCACGCCTTTCATTTGAGGAAAAAAATAGTTGTCATGCAAACTTGCCAGCACTTTTAACCCTTTCGTTACCAAACCGTCCAAAGCCGCCGGAAAAAAATTTTGGTTAATGTGACCAAATCGCCCAAACCCGCCCGTATCAGAGCAAATCTCTTTATTACATTCGTGAAAATAGGTGATTATACTTCGTAAACAGTTCATCTACAGTCTTGTACAACAATCGAAGTGTAATTTTAATTCCGTGAATTTTGAGAGATTTTTTTTCCAAAATTTGTTCCTATTGTGTTTTCAAACTTTGTAATTCTGACAAAAAATGGATACGAATTTCATCATATCAAGCAGCGAGTCAGAATTCGAAGGATTTTCTACTGAAGACCTTGATAAATCTAACTCTATGACTGAAAAAAAAAGCACGTGGTATTTGATAATGAATCTGATGTTTCATTTTCCGAAAGTGAAAACAGTGAATCCGAGAGCTCCGACAGCGATAAAGAAAATGAATTGGCACCTGAATGGCGTGAAAATTTAAAAACTGTTTCTTTCGGTGACATTTCTGAAGAAACTGGACCAAGCCACAGACTTTCCCAGGAGAGTAAAGCCTTAAACTATTTCTTTTTACTTTTTCGAATGTGCCTATTTGAAATCATTACGGCGGAAACGAACCGTTACGCTAAATGTAAACAAAGCGAAAGAAAGGATAGTTAGTGGTTTCCCACAACCTTAAATGAAATTAAGACTATTTTGCCATAGATATTATTATGGGTATCAGAAAGTTACTCAGAATAACAAATTCTATCGTAAAATTTTGTTGTATACTCAATTGAATATTAGCTAATAACCCATTTTCTATAGCGATGTTTGAACAAAATTTTTATAATTTTATATTTTGTTGAATTTACCTGTATCTACCTGCAATTAGGGTCACTTTGTGACAAAAATTATAGTATAGAATTGGTTGAGAACATTTCATTCAATTATCTTCCAAAAATCACATTAATATATTGATAAATAAAAAAAGTTATAGTTGTTTAATGAAACCAGACTAACTTTATGATTATGTTAGAAATTAATTGAAACACATAAGGGGTGTATTTTGGTCAGAAATATAGTAACGAAAGGGTTCACAGGTGTGCATATTTTCAGCTGAACCGACCTACCACATAATGCACACATTATATATATATATATATATTATATATATATATATATATATATATATAATATATATATATATATATATATATATATATATATATATATACGTGTGTGTGTGTGTGTGCACGCATTATATATACAAATTATATATATATGTATAATTAAATTAGAGATAAAACCACTAATAGGCAAAAAAAAACAAAATCAGAAACATAAAAATAAATATATAATATAGGAAATATATAAAATTGAAAAATTTAAATTATTTAAATTTAAAATAAAAATTATTAAATTATATTTATAATTTGTTTAAAAATATATATAACTATCAAAAAGTATTAAAAAGTTTAATATACATAAATACAGATATATACACTTTGCATATATACATTATATATACATATTTATATATCGAACACACACACACACATATATAAATGAAAGCAATGAATATCTGATTCATAATATTTGTTCTCATGATTGTGTGTTGTTGGTAGCGATGATAATTCTCCCTATGAATGCAGACAAATACATCAAAGAAAGCCGCCTGACGAACTTATAAAGGGAAAGTGAAAGGGAGTTGAGGGGAATACATTAAATAACGGGAGTGGACTTCTCAAAGTTATAAATGAAGGGGAGTAAGAGAGGGAAAGGAGGAAATAGCGTGAGTGAGGAAGATGGCCCCTAGCAACCACACCTTTCAAGATAGGGATTTCTAAGGTAGCCCACGCACATCGTCACCTCATTCTACATGTCCCTGTAAATTTTGGAGCGAATCGGACGGGATGTAGTGGCATTGAAAGCGATCCAAGCGGTAAAAACGCATTTCAGTTTTATATGTATATATATATTATATATATATATATATATATATATATATATATATATATATATATATACATACATATATATATATAAATATATATATCAACAATCAAGGAACGGCCATAATAGGCCATTCACCCACTAGAAATAACAGCCAAAGCTTCAACCGCAAATAAAAGTCAATTCCGTAAACAGGAGAAAATTTAAAAAACATTTACCCTGTAATTTCTTATACGATGCACCGCTTCATCTGCTGTTTAATGGTAAACTAACCTGATTAAATTAAATCAAGCCAATCTTCCATAGGCCCTCAGATTCTTCAGTAAGAAATAGCCACAAGTCGGAACAGATATTTTCACGAGGCATTTCCGACCCTGCCAAGGTAATATCTGACCTAAAATTTTCAAATCATCGCACTCGCGCCAAATTTATCAGCAGCAAATAATATAAGCCGTCGATTCCATTACGGAATTAACCAGAAAATTCATAATTAATCAATATAGGGTGGCAAAAAAAATTTTGTAGAATTTTTTTTGCCACCAGCGGCCTAGTGGGAAAAAATTAAATAGTCATAGACCATTTTAAAGTTCAACATCAACAATCAAGGAACGGCCATAATAGGCCATTCACCCACTAGAAATAACAGCCAAAGCTTCAACCGCAAATAAAAGTCAATTCCGTAAACAGGAGAAAATTTAAAAAACATTTACCCTGTAATTTCTTATACGATGCACCGTTTCATCTGCTGTTTAATGGTAAACTAACCTGATTAAATTAAATCAAGCCAATCTTCCATAGGCCCTCAGATTCTTCAGTAAGAAATAGCCACAAGTCGGAACAGATATTTTCACGAGGCATTTCCGACCCTGCCAAGGTATATCTGACCTAAAATTTTCAAATCATCGCACTCGCGCCAAATTTATCGGCAGCAAATAAATATAAGCCGTCGATTCCATTACGGAATTAACCAGAAAATTCATAATTAATCAATATAGGGTGGCGAGTGCGATGATTTGAAAATTTTAGGTCAGATATTACCTTGGCAGGGTCGGAAATGCCTCGTGAAAATATCTGTTCCGACTTGTGGCTATTTCTTACTGAAGAATCTGAGGGCCTATGGAAGATTGGCTTGATTTAATTTAATCAGGTTAGTTTACCATTAAACAGCAGATGAAACGGTGCATCGTATAAGAAATTACAGGGTAAATGTTTTTTAAATTTTCTCCTGTTTACGGAATTGACTTTTATTTGCGGTTGAAGCTTTGGCTGTTATTTCTAGTGGGTGAATGGCCTATTATGGCCGTTCCTTGATTGTTGATGTTGAACTTTAAAATGGTCTATGACTATTTAATTTTTTCCCACTAGGCCGCTGGTGGCAAAAAAATTCTACAAAATTTTTTTTGGCACCCTATATTGATTAATTATAAATATATATAATATATATATATATATATATATATATATATATATTTCGGTTATAAAATGAGATTGGGGTTGAAAATTCAACCCACCATGGGATAACATATATCCAATATACTGCTAGAGAGTTACCCAACAATACTAAAACATAAATGTTAAAAATTGCCATGCAATTAATTCATCTACTGTATTATGTGGGCAAAGGTAAAAATATTACCGTAAATTAATACTACAAAATTAGAAAATGGAGAAACATACTTAAATCAATCAAATATCAACCATCAGGTGATACCCAATCAATACTTTATTACACCATTACATAACAGTAAAGGCATTATACAAAATATATAGTAAATATAATTAGACAATGAAATGGACATATAAAATATAAAATATAATATATAATTATATCATATCTGACAGCTGTTTCGGCCGTAAGGGCAAGCATGCCTCATTTAACCTATAAGCCATATAAGGCAGGTATAAATGAGACATTTACAAGGATGCCGCACGGCCTCTTCAGAGAATTTAATTTATTATAAGTGTGAAAAAAATTTTTTTTATACTTTAATCGAGCAACTCGACCCCGGGACTTATTCTTTGTAAGCCCAGTACTTATTCTATCGGTCTCTTTTTTGCCGAACCGCTAAGTGACGGGGACGTAAACACACAAGCATCGGTTGTCAAGCGATGCTAGGGGGACAAATACAGACACACAAACACACACATATATATATATATACACATATATACGACAGGCTTCTTTCAGTTTCCGTCTACCAAATCCACTCACAAGGCATTGGTCGGCCCGGGGCTATAGCAGAAGACACTTGCCCAAGATGCCACGCAGTGGGACTGAACCCGGAACCATGTGGTTGGTTAGCAAGCTATTGCTCGATTAAAGGCGGTGCTCCAGCATGGCCGCAGTCAAATGACTGAAAACAAGTAAAAAAAAAAGAGATATAAATATAAAAATATAAAATATAAAAACGTGTGCATAGACACTCATAATACTACATATATATATATATATATACTCATTAATACAATAATACAAAATAAACAAAACAAAATATATCAATATATATTAACAAACACAGTTATTCTACATATTGGGCTACTAGTTCTAAAAACTAACACACAGGAAAATATATGCACACTCACATTTAAATTAAAATCAGACCTATACATGAAAAATAATAAAAAAACACACAGTTCAGTTCATAAAATTATAAACCTGTAAAAGTCAATAAAAATTACTATTAATATTAATAATAATAATAATAATAATAATAATAATAATAATAATAGATACAATTATGTCTGTACCAAGTACATCCATCGGACATCAACATATCTATGAGTCTGATTATTCTGTCCGCTTGATATTGATTCGATTGGCTTATAGTTTAAAATTTGAATCACAAAAGAAATTTTACGGTTAGTTAGTCAAGAAACGCACATACGCACACGCACATCCACAGATCAATCGCACATACATACATAATTATATGTATACACACACACATACACTCATACACATACATATCCACAAACAACGTCAAACACATAAATAAATAAATAATAAAAGAGGTATAATCCTAGCTATGCAGCCATCCAGCCTCTCCAAACGACAACCATGCCACTAAATTAACTAAAGAGATCCACTCACATATTTCCATAAAATATTTGTTATAAAGATACATATATTTATATATCAAGACATCGAATGTAATTTTCGCATGGTACACGCAGCATGTGACACCGTTTTTTCTGTAGTCAACATAACGTTTACTGATTTCACCGTAATTTGCTATAATCACATGTACGCTAAGTTATAAAGTATAGATTAATTTTTTATAGTATAAATATATATCTTTTCTATGTAATAAATCCAATGCCATTATAATATTAATATTTATCCATCAAAGAACCTAACCTACGAACTAATAGAATTACACTCAAATATACATGTCCATAAAAATACTCATGTATAGCAGCAGATATACACAAACGCACCGTCTATTCTCATATGTGACTCGCGAGAAAACATTCATAGTACTTATATATAAATATACTTTTAAGCATCCGTGGACACATAGATAACAAATGTAATAATTAACAAGATTTGGCATTAAATAATATCAATGGGGGACTTACCAATACAATTGTATATAAGTAAATAACAGAAATTAAATTAATTATAAGTTAATAAATTGTAATTACTTAAGTTTAAAATGTGATAAAATAAATAAGAAGAAATAATTAAAATTACATACATAGTATAAGTACGAACTAGTATACATGTATCCATATATTATTAAAATAAATAATTGATATGTATGTATATATCTACACTTAAATAAGTAAATAAATAAATAAATAAATAAGTAAATGACTAAATGAATAGATAGATACCATAGAAAACAAATTCAGATAAATACATAGGTACAGGTACACCTAATATATAGTAATGCTAATATGCATATATCCACATATGCATAAAAGAGTATATATGTAAATAAATAACATAAAATAAAGTGAAGATATATATTGAAGAAAGTACTTATATAAACTTAGTATACAGGCTAATATTATGTAAATTTATACCTGTAGATAATGAGTAAAAAAAATGAATAGATGAATAACATAATGTACAAATTCAGAAGACTACAAGTATAGACTAAATATATATGACTGCTAATATTTATAAAGCCAAATGTGAGTAAATGAATAGGTTTATTAATAAATAGCATAAGATACAAATTTAGGTGAGTACAAAGATACACCAAATATACAATATATAAGCCTGCCAAATAAAAACCTACAAAAACCCATATTCTCAACCTAAACAAACAAACTCCCAAATAGACTCTCATATATTACATAATAGTATTACAGTATCTAAAACCAGGTATCTAACTATGATATTCATACACACTCTGTAATTTTAGAAAACTTCAAGAATCACATATTACAAAAAAACCCACATACAAAAAACAATTAATACTGGACATATATATTTTTATACATGTGTAGCTACAAAATTATATAAAATTATAAATTTATAAGTTGCAAGTTTTAAAATTGTAGAAGACCACTAGTATAATTAGATACAGAAGGGAGTTAAAATATTACTAGTAGAAATGCTAAGTTCTATTTAAATCTAGAAAAAGTGTACGGTAGTTTGTGAATGCAAAAAAAACTTTTTTCATTTATGTTATTAATAATATGCCTACCCGCTTTGATAATGAAAAAAATTTCATTAATACATAGAGAGCATTTTTTTTTCCCATTATACACAGGTGCCGAAGTTAGTATTTTCCAATTTAATCTAAAATCTAAGTTCTTACTTTTGAGTTCCCAAATGTATGCACTTAACCCTGTAGAGTACATCCTATTTTTATTTCTAAAAGTATAACTATGATAATTAAGTCTCTGTTTCATGCTATTCATAGTTGCTCCGATATACACCCTACTACTAAATTGTGTATCCACAGTGCATTGGTAAACTACCTCCTTCCTTTTATTTCTGTTTCTGCAATTACAGTTATTAACAGGTTGGGGTAATCCAAGATTGGTCCCCAATCCTGTAACACCATTCACATTAGTAGTGTTACAATTATTATTACCATCCAAACCCAAATTCAACGAATGAATTAATTTATCATTATTGGCGATATTCCTATCAATAGTACTAGTATTGGTAGTAGTAGTATCATCTATTACATTGATATTTTCCCTTGCAGGTACGGTACCCTCATAATTTATAAGAGAGTTGTTCCCGTTAGCTCCAAAAGATTTATTGTTCCTACTATTAAAGAGAGGCAAATTCCTATTATCTAAATTCAACTTTCTATCTTTATAGAAGTAATCCAGTTTCCTGTTATTAAAAGAGGAGATGATGGTGGCTAGATTATGTGTAATGCTATATCCTATTCTAACAGTCCCATTGTTAATTAAATGACTAAATTTATTCCTATCCTTACCAAAGTGCCTAAATATTACTTTGTGCAAAGCTCTAACTATGTCTGTTTTTATCTGCATTGCATATGGGATAATAAGCCAAAGTGTATCCTTATCAGTATTAGGGTTGCCTATCAAATTATTGTTTTTAGTAAAAACCTTATTCCTTGACCAACCCATATGTCTACTATCCTTACCAATGTCATTGTTATGTCTATCTATATCAATATTCCCATAATTATTACGCAAGTAAACTTTACTATTATCATATCTACCATAAGTTTTGATATGTATATTATTAATATTACTACCATTACCTGTTTGCGCAGATCTATTTAAACTACCGTCCACCGTTCCGAGGTTAACAACACCTCTATAATTATTATAGGCGTTCATTTATACCTGCCTTATATGGCTTATAGGTTAAATGAGGTATGCTTGCCCTTACGGCCGAAACAGCTGTCAGATATGATATAATTTTATATTATATTTTATATTTTATATGTCTATTTCATTGTCTAATTATATTTACTATATATTTTGTATAATGCCTTTACTGTTATGTAATGGTGTAATAAAGTATTGATTGGGTATCATCTGATGGTTGATATTTGATTGATTTAAGTATGTTTCTCCATTTTCTAATTTTGTGTTATATATATATATATATATATATTATTATTATTATTATTATTATTATTAATAGTTAGGGAATATAAAAATTCCAACCCAGCAACGAAAAAATTCAATTTAGCACATTAAATCAAAATTCCACAGTATATTATATATATATATATATATATATAATATATATATATATATATATATATATTATGTGAAATAGAAAGATGAATAATCATGTAGTAGATTAATCAAAAGTTTAACCGATACCTTAGTAGCAAAAATCACAGCAGTAAACAGCACGGTTGGAGGTACAACCATCTGGCGTTGCAACCGTGCGTTGGTGCGGATAATTGAAATTAAAACATTATTGGTGAATTGAAGAAATGGAGCTGAACGCAGATTGAACAGAAATCGTTTTATTTCATTCTACACGTGTTTCGAAAGGCACAAATTACCAAAATCCGATTGAATAATGGGACCATATTGTGTCTTTCTCTTCAGGAAGAAAAAAGGAAATCCGTTGGAAAAACAAAAACAGAACAGAGGCGGAGCAAAAACAAATCGAACTAAGCTCCTAAGAGCCCATGGCGAAACTGTTTATCAGTGTATGTTGAGAACCGGTGGCTGAAGAATTCAACGGGTCAGGCATCGGTCAATCATGTGGGTGAGGGTGTATAGATGTTCTTTGTGACCGAGAATAAAGTTCTGACTATTTAAGGAATATTGGATGTTTTATAAGGGGCGAGAAAAAATCTACTTAGAGACGTGTGTGTGTGTGTATACTGTTCTATATATGTGTGTGTTGGCGTAGGGGCAGAAAACATTTTTTGTGTACGTGTGTGCGTTTGATCGTTCGGCTGTCAGTGGCTACTGCCGTGATAACCGTTGGGTGGCAGAAAGAAAAAAAAATATATATATATTATGTTTTATGTGTGTGTGTGTTCATCTAAGCCTGCCTTGTCAAGGAAACCCCCCGCTGTGAAAAAACCAAGCCCCGTTTGTCTTACAGGAGTAATTCCCCTTGCAGTGGTTAATCGTAGATATCTTAAAGGCTATTTCAGAATTTGTTACCAAGGGCTATGGGTGCCGGTATTATTTATAAACGCTATTTAAAAGCCAGATAAGTGTAACGCCGCCAATGGGGGCATCGAAAAGCCGACTGTAAGAGCCCATTTACCATCCGGCCTCTGGCAAACAAAATATGGAAGAGTTCGGAGACACAAAGGTTGCACTGTCTTCTGCCCCTATCAAATGGGAGGGCCACCGACAAAATTGACCATTCCAGCCTATAGCTTAAGTTCGTATCCTTCAGTCGCCATATTAGCTTACTGAGTCCCGTGGTCTGGCGCTTGTTCATGTCCCGAAAAGTTGCGTAATGGTTGGAGACACGCAAAGACAATCTTGAGGATGATGCCCCTACATAAGTGTCTTCACTTATGTAGGGGCATCATCCTCAAGATTGTCTTTGCGTGTCTCCAACCATTACGCAACTTTATACTGTTCTATATATGTGTGTGTTGGCGTAGGGGTAGAAAACATTTTTTGTGTACGTGTGTGCGTTTGATCGTTCGGCTGTCAGTGGCTACTGCCGTGATAACCGTTGGGTGGCAGAAAGAAAAAAAATATATATATATTATGTTTTATGTGTGTGCGTGTTCATCTAAGCCTGCCTTGTCAAGGAAACCCCCCGCTGTGAAAAAACCAAGCCCCGTTTGTCTTACAGGAGTAATTCCCCTTGCAGTGGTTAATCGTAGATATCTTAAAGGCTATTTCAGAATTTGTTACCAAGGGCTATGGGTGCCGGTATTATTTATAAACGCTATTTAAAAGCCAGATAAGTGTAACGCCGCCAATGGGGGCATCGAAAAGCCGACTGTAAGAGCCCGTTTACCATCCGGCCTCTGGCAAACAAAATATGGAAGAGTTCGGAGACACAAAGGTTGCACTGTCTTCTGCCCCTATCAAATGGGAGGGCCACCGACAAAATTGACCATTCCAGCCTATAGCTTAAGTTCGTATCCTTCAGTCGCCATATTAGCTTACTGAGTCCCGTGGTCTGGCGCTTGTTCATGTCCCGAAAAGTTGCGTAATGGTTGGAGACACGCAAAGACAATCTTGAGGATGATGCCCCTACATAAGTGAAGACACTTATGTAGGGGCATCATCCTCAAGATTGTCTTTGCGTGTCTCCAACCATTACGCAACTTTTCGGGACATGAACAAGCGCCAGACCACGGGACTCAGTAAGCTAATATGGCGACTGAAGGATACGAACTTAAGCTATAGGCTGGAATGGTCAATTTTGTCGGTGGCCCTCCCATTTGATAGGGGCAGAAGACAGTGCAACCTTTGTGTCTCCGAACTCTTCCATATTTTGTTTGCCAGAGGCCGGATGGTAAACGGGCTCTTACAGTCGGCTTTTCGATGCCCCCATTGGCGGCGTTACACTTATCTGGCTTTTAAATAGCGTTTATAAATAATACCGGCACCCATAGCCCTTGGTAACAAATTCTGAAATAGCCTTTAAGATATCTACGATTAACCACTGCAAGGGGAATTACTCCTGTAAGACAAACGGGGCTTGGTTTTTTCACAGCGGGGGGTTTCCTTGACAAGCAGGCTTAGATGAACACACACACACATAAAACATATATATATATTTTTTTTTTCTTTCTGCCACCCAACGGTTATCACGGCAGTAGCCACTGACAGCCGAACGATCAAACGCACACACGTACACAAAAAATGTTTTCTACCCCTACGCCAACACACACATATATAGAACAGTATACACACACACACACGTCTCTAAGTAGATTTTTCTCGCCCCTTATAAAACATCCAATATTCCTTAAATAGTCAGAACTTTATTCTCGGTCACAAAGAACATCTATACACCCTCACCCACATGATTGACCGATGCCTGACCCGTTGAATTCTTCAGCCACCGGTTCTCAACATACACTGATAAACAGTTTCGCCATGGGCTCTTAGGAGCTTAGTTCGATTTGTTTTTGCTCCGCCTCTGTTCTGTTTTTGTTTTTCCAACGGATTTCCTTTTTTCTTCCTGAAGAGAAAGACACAATATGGTCCCATTATTCAATCGGATTTTGGTAATTTGTGCCTTTCGAAACACGTGTAGAATGAAATAAAACGATTTCTGTTCAATCTGCGTTCAGCTCCATTTCTTCAATTCACCAATAATGTTTTATATATATATATATATATATATATATATATATAATTTAGAGATAAACCGCTATTTAGTTATTCAATCAATACTGAAACATATCTATAATACCCACATAGAAATTAATTAAAATATATTATGATTATTAATCTAAAAATCCCAAAACAAATCAAACATTAAATCGACTACGCGCCTTTCATGACTATATGTATAAATCGATAATATTAATTCAATTTTAAAATGTATAGCCACTCTTCAGGTAAAAAATAATTTTAAATAAATGGAGATATTATAAGTAAACCATAAATATATAAATATATGTATCTAAACAGTAAATAATCCAATAAAATTGAACAATATTAATGAAAAGCAAAAACATTACTTATCTTAGTGATGAAAACCAGTTAAATGAAATTTTAAACTTTACACTAACAATCTAGCGTTGTAAAAAATGAGTATAAAATAGTTGTAGGTTATGTAGTGTACGAACATAACTAGAATAAGATTAAAGCAATGGATTAATAAAATAATTTTAAGAATATATTTCAATTTATGAACATTTAGTTCATTTTATGTATTTTTATGTTTTTTTTACATATAATGTCGTAGTTTTAAATTATTGAGAATTTAGAATTATTTCACCGTAAATGGTATATTACGTCACGTTTATTTTTATTTTTATTGTTAAATATGAGATAATTTTTTTTTACAACGCTAGACTGTTAGTTTAATGTTTAAAATTTCATTTAACAGGTTTTCATCACTAAAATAAGTTATGGTTTTGCTGTACATTAATATTGTTAAGTTTTATTGGATTATTTACTGTGAAGATACATATATCTATATATTTATGGTTTAATTATAATATCTTCATTTATTTTATATTATTTTTTTACCTGAAGAGTGGCTATAAATTTTTTAATGGAATTAATATTAACTTTTAATATTTTCGATTAATATATTTAGTCATGAAAAGTGCGTAGTCGATTTAATGTTTGTTTCTTTTGTGATTTTTGGATTAATAATTAAAATATATTTAATTAATTTCTATGGGGGTATTATAGATAATATGTTTCAGTATTGATTGAATAACTAAATAGCGGTTTGTCTCCAAATTCTCTCTCTCTCTCTCTCTCTCTCTCTCTCTCTCTATATATATATATATATATATATATATATATATATATATATATATATATATATATATATATATATATATATATATATATATATATATTATATTATATTATATAATATTATATTATATTATATTATATTATATTATATATATATATTATATTATATCATATCATATCATATTATATTATATTATATTATATTATATTATATATACATGTATAGTTCACATATGAGAATCGGATGTTCTCAGTATAGGGGACGATTGGGAGAGTTGAGCCACAACAATTTTCCCTAAATCTATAAATTATAAAAAGTAATTACTTCCACCTATTTGAAACACTTCTAGAAATATTTCTGCTAATCTAACACATTTAACAGGTGTAGGCAGTTTATTACAGTTATATTTTGAAAAGATCAATTTTTACACCAAAAAGTAGAAGTTGGGTTTGCAGGTAAGTATGTTCATATTTCTGTAGTAGTATGTAGCATTCTAATTGAATGTAGTTTATCATATACCTATATCGTTTTTCTATCATTGTGATCGTTAAAAAACGTATAACTAATGTTACAGTTACAATGATGAATGCAGTTAAGGCGGAAGGAAATGGGAAGAGTTGGGACAGTTAAGCAGTGTCTCAACTCTCCTTTTATTAATGCGTGGTGCAAAAACAATTTTAACCTGTTAATTTCATTACTTTCTGTGATAAAAGCAAAAACTCTGGTAGTGTTTGCTTTCGTGTTTAATTGCCTTAAAGCTAAACTGTAACGGATTAAATTTTGATTTGCCTGCCTTTATACTGGCCAAAATTTGCCCATGTATTGACTTTTTCAGATGCCTCAGAAATATGTTCAAACGACCAATCGTGGGGCTGCAGAGGACGATTTAAGTAGGGCCAGAGATCGTGTTAGGGAAGGATGCAGTATCATTGCTACTACTAAGGATTTCAATACAGCAAGAATGACACTAAAAAGATATATAGACAAATGCAATCAACAAAATGACGAGTAAAGCGAAGTGTTTGGGTTCAAAAATTGCAGGATAAAAAATGACATTTTCATCAGAGATGGAAGCTGAGTTATCGACTCACATAAAGACATTAGTCGAGCAGTTCCAAGAAACTCACACGAAATAAATGCTATGAGTTGATAGTGGAATATGCATTAAGAAACAATGTTACGGTCCCTGATTCTTGGTAACAAAACGGAATGACTGGTGAGCATTTTTAGATGTCCTTGAAAGAAAGAAACCATCTAGCAATTCGAACGCTAGAGGCTACATTTCTTGCAAGAGCAAGTGCGTTCAATCGCTATACTGTTGGCAAGTTTTACGACAACTTAAAGAGTGTTATGGACCTGCACAAGTTTGAATGCCACAACATTTATAACGCAGATGAAACCGGGTGCACAACTATGCAGCAACCTGAAAATGTGGTTGCTGCACAGGGAGTGAAACAAGTAGGGTCTATAACTTCCGGCGAGAGAGGACAACTTGTAACAGTTGTGTATGCAGCTATTGCAGCAGGAAGTGTTGTTCCACCACTGCTGATCTTCCTATGAAAAAACTATAGAGATTATTTTATCAAAGGTGGGACTGCAAGATGTATCGGAGGAGCCAATTCCAGTGAAGGAATTAATGAAGATCTGTTTGTGACTTATTTAAAACACTTTATAACCTACACCAGGTGCAGCAAAGAGAAGAAAGTGTTGTTAATTTCGGAATTCACAAAACTCATGTATTTCTTGCAGCTATTGACATGGCCGAGAAAAATGGGGTGATATCATTAACAATACCTCACACAAGCCACAAGTTCCAACCGTTGGATGTGAGCAGCTATAAGTTATTCAAGATGGCATATAGTCGACTGGTTGATAACTGGATGCGTTCCCACCCCGGAAAGTCGATTACAATTTATGACATTACTGAGTTTCACATGCTCAGATGCATTGGTCTTACTGCTCAAAACATTATCTCTGGGTTTCAATGAACGAGAATTTATCCCTTTAATCAAGATGTGTTCTGCAGTAGTAACAGATCGAGATCTTCCAGCATCATTTCATGAAAACATAGCGGATGTTCTCCAATCAAGTCTTCAAGAAACACCAGTTTCTTATTCAATGACAGAGTCACCCAACATTTCATTGAAACAATCAACTTCCACCGAAACTGCTACTCCGAATATCGAACGAAGTGGAGTTCTCAACGCTTCAAAATAAAGCACAAATCATTTATATGTAGTTATGTGTTTCATCTTAGCGTACAATCAATTATAATATCACTTATCCCAAGTCCTCCCGTGTCCAACTCTTCCCTATACATGTCCCGACTTTCCCCACCCCCTGGGAGGGTTGGGTCAAGCCACAACCTTTTAAAAAGCATGCTTTTGTTTCGGTTTACACCCATTTGAAACTATATACCTGCGTTACAAGTCTATGAATGTGTAGAGCGACCGTACGTAAAGGAGATGGTGACGAAATGTCTCCTTTCAAACGCCGTACTGTTGCCTACAAAAGAAGCCAAAATACACGGAATAAAAAAATACCAGTGCCAAGAAAGAATAAGGAGAAAACACAACCGTATAAGGTAAGAGAGAAAAGACTTTATTTAGAAATGTATTCGTGAAGAGCAGAGTGTTTGTCTATGATGGTAAAGGTGTTGGTGTCGTCGCTGGCTGTGCTCTGTGGTCAGTGGTGAGAACCAAACACCGTCTGTCGCTCTCAGCAGCAGGAAGCAAAAAAAAAAAAGATTAGCAGTAAAAGCTAGCTGCTGCTGATTACTGCACATGAGCATAAGGGACTTCCGGCAGGCCTTCCGGAAGACACTAATCCTTGCACATGCGCAGATGAACATCCCAAAATGGCGTACGACGTTATTTGTACTGCATATCTCAGAGAGAGCGGATGCATTCCACCAACGCTACAGGGCCCCGCTTCAGACGTTTTGTTGAAGACAAAACGACGATAATAAAAAAATGGACATAACTGTAGCGAAAGGTAAAATTAGAACGGTTAATCAATTAAACTGGCACTGGCTCACCATTTTGTAGACATTCGAATGAACGTAAGACTGGCTGAGTATAATATCGGCTGCATGTTAGAAAACGAGGGGTTATGACTTGTAGAGCGACCGTACCTAAAGGGGATGGTGACGAAATGTCTCCTTTTAAACGCCGTACGGTTGCCTACAAAAGAAACCAAAATACATGGAATAAAAGAATACCAGTGCAAGAAAGAATAAGGAGAAAAACACAACCGTATAATGTATAAGAGAAAAGACTTTATTTAGAGATGTGTTCGTGAGGAGCAGAGTGTCTGTCTATGAGTGCGACAACAGTGTGTGTCTGTGTGTGCGTCACAAGTGTGTGTATGTGTGCTAGCAGAGTGTGTCCGTGTGAGCGATATAAGTGTGTACATAATAAGACAGGCCGTCAAACTTACAATGTGTGCGTACAAAATAAGGTGTAGGTGTGTGAGATAATACAGAGCATAGAAAGAGTCTATAACAGGACACTGGATGAATGTTCAGACAAGATGTTGATAAATACCAGTTCGGCGTAAGACATACCATAGTTAGTTCTGCAACAGAGAGGTTCGTGACAAAGTGGAGAGCCGGTTGAAACTCATGTCGAGTAAGCGGTTGAGGCTTCAATCCTATGCTGTGTTACTTTGGTACAGAATTTTCTCGTAGGTAGACTGGAGCTGTTAACCTTGGTGAATATTCACAACAGCGTGAAGTTAAACCTGGAACGATGTTAATGTTGGTGTGTACTTATTGGTGTTGGTGGAGACGACGTGAAGTTGAAGGGCGACGATAAGCTTAAGGCGACAATGGAGAAAAGTCCTGTGATGTTGCATGTTGGTGTTGGTATACGTAGACATGTTGGTGAAGTCGATAAGCTTAAGGCGACGGTGATGGTAAAGGTGTTGGTGTCGTCGCTAGCTGTCGCAGGAACATGGCTGTCTCTCTCGAACTGGCTGGTCTGTCGCTGGATGCTCCGTGGTCCATGGCCGAGGACTAAAGACCGTATGTCGCTCTCGGCAGCAGGAATAGCGGCAAAGGCTAGCTGCTGCTGATTCCTGCGCATGCGCATAAGGGACTTCCGGCAGGCCTACCGGAAGACACTAATCCTTGCACATGCGCAGATGAACATCCCAAAATGGCGTACGACATCATTTGTACTGCATATCTCAGAGAGAGAGAGAGAGAGAGCGGATGCATTCCACCGATGCTACAAATGTTACAAGTTGGTAAAGAATCCTTTCTTATGCACAGAGAGTCTGTATCATATTGAAATGTAAAAAATGACCCAGCTCTCCCAAGCTTCCCTAAATGTAAGGATAAACAAGTTAGGCAAGTCGATATACAAAGAAGATTAAATACATTTAATACAAAATATGCACATATGTTTACATAGAAAAAGGCCCGACTTACACAGAATAGACATGATATCAAGAATTAGTCTACTCTGTGTAAGTCAGACATTTTCTATGTAAGCATACATATTTTGTATTAAGTGTATTTAATACTCTTTGTATATCGACTTGTCTAACTTGCTTATCCTTACATTTACTCCTATACACACATACGCGCACGCACGCACGCTCACACACACACACACACACACACACACACACACACACACACACACACACACACACACACAAACACAAACACACAAACACACACACACACACGCGCGCATGCACACATAACCTGGAACCCTTATAAAAGGTACACGAACACACACACACACACAAATGATGCACAGAGAAATATGTCATAGAAACAATTATGTCTGAATAAAATATGACGGGTTGGTCATGGCTAGAATGCTTTGATCATAACTCTGCATGGTAAGAGGTGAACTGGGGTCTAAACAGCAGTAACTAAAGCTTTATACGTCTTGCAGCAAACATTTTCCCTTTTTCTTGTTTTCTTCTTTTGTCGATTGCTCTTGATAATACCCCAAGGACACATCTATATATATAAAACTGTAGTTGTGTGAGTGTCTGTCCCCTTCGATTTAGATTCCTAACTCCTCCCACATTTTGCGGTGCAGTTTAACCAAATTCGGGTATCTTATAGTCGTGATTAATATCGAGCTCGTCTGGCTATTAGCGCGCGTCTACGATGAGTCTACGATTTTAAAAATAATTTAACATCATTTTTTATTCCATTTTAATGCATAATTTTTCGTGTGTCGATGGCGGCGGAGTTGGCGTCCACGCTCAAACACCTGCACCTGTGTTTGCTTCTCCCCCTTCTTCCCTCCCTCTTGAAGCTGTGGGGAAGGGAGTTTAAGGAAATCAACGTTGTAATGCGTTGTCAAGGAGACCAGCGTTCTTTTAGAACAACGACTTCATGGCTTGAAGACACCAAAACAGAAATGGCTAAGAAAGCCCGAATTGGCATCTATAAGGGAAGTAACTCTCTAAAAATGCTTATATAGTTATTTCCCTTACAAACCCGAGCAACGCCGGGCGATACTGCTAGTGTATTATAATTAGTAGTGGAGGGAGTGGTGGTGGTAGTGGTCGCGGTAGGTGGTGGTGATGGCGGGAGTAGTGCTGGTGGTGATGATAGTAGTGATGGTTTGTGGTTGTGGTAGTGGTGGTGGTGTGATGGTGGTAGTGTTCAATATGGTCATGATGATAGTGATGGTGGTGGTGTTGGTGTTGGTGGTGGTGGTGGTGGTGGAGTGATTATGTGGATAAGGTGACGCGGGAGGAAGAAGAGGAGGAGATGGCGGAGGAAGAGGGGCGGTGAGGAGGAGGAGGTGGAAGAGGAGGAGGTGAGAGGCTTGCAAACACAGAACGTTAAGCTATATCCATGTAAAAATTTTCTTTCACCTGAACAACAATTGGTAAAGGGATGAAGATATGAAAACAAAAGCAAATGAATGCAGCATTATAATAGTGCATCTATCACCACCAACTTTACCATTACCACCACCACCAAGATCACCACCATCATCATCACCAACACCACTACCACCTTCACTACAATCACCATCACTACGAACGCCACTAGTGCCACCGCCACCACCACCACCATCAGCAAGCATTACTACCACCACAATCACAATCATAACCATCATCATTACCGCCACCAACACATCCACCACCATCACCATAAGATCCATAATTACAAACATCATCACCGATTATTATCATTACCACCGACACTGTCATCATTGTCGTCATCTTAGCCATCATGATCAGAATCATCGAGATTATGAAGGTCATCAACATTAACGGCAGTTCTAGCAACGATAAAAACAACAATAGCAGTCGCAACAACAATGGCAACAGCAATAGGCCAATTAATGAGCGGCACCACTTCAAGTCGATGAGATTTATGTTAGAGGAGCAGCTTAATGACCGTCATTGTACTACTCTGCATCATGACCGACAGCAAACACAATGGAGTACTAGTTCAGATTACTGAGAACCAGACAACGAGATGTCGATGAGCGAACTCGTCGCTCAAGCCCGTGTGTCGACGTCAAAACACCGTGCGGAATGCAGTGACAATGGCAGCTATGGAAGCTCACGGCGTCATGCGACGATCGACGAAGAGTGAGGAGAGAAAAGTCACAGTGGAGCGGCCGCGACTGTTTATGGACCGGTATTTTAAGTGCTAGGGACCGTACATGGCAAGGGACTGCAAGGAGTCGAAGCTCAGACCCATTTTGCTACCGGTGCAAGCAGACAGAACATATAGCTAGAAACTACAGCCAGGGAAAAAAACCACGGTTGAAGTTGCTACCTCTCAAACTTCCCTCGTGAGCAAGTAGAGGCTCTCGTACAGTTGCTGCCTATAGTTGAAATCTTGATTGGAGGAAAGGCGTTCAAAGCCCTCGTGGATACAGATTGTACAACGTCTCATGTGACCCCAAAGGTGATTAAAAAGTGGAAAGAGACGAGTAGTGTTAGGGCGGTCGACAGCAGCCAAATTAGAAATAAGGGTAGCAGTGAAGTGGAGATGGTGGTACGGGGCACAACACTAAGGCTGCGAGTAATTTTCATCGACCATGTGGAGATCAACCGCCTAGGAGGTGTCATTGTTAGTGAAGACATGGTTTCATTTGGTGGTGCAGGAGCATCATGCGCTGTGCGTCTGCAACAAGAGAGTGGGAAGAGCCTCGGGTAGAATTGTTCTGCTTATACCATTGATGATAAAGATTTTCAGGTGGTGTTCGACGGTCAGTGGTGGAAGGTTGAGTGGCGCTGAAAAGGAGAGCCCGGCCCCCGACGCTGAGGAACAAGTAAAGCTGTTATCAGCATAACTTGAAAGGAGCGAGTTTGGAGGAGAGGTGGAGATGGATCAAGGAGGGTATTCTAATTCCGTGGAAGGAGAAAGTGAAGAGCAGTGTGCTACCGCTAACGGCAGTGGTGCAGCCAGCGAAAGGCAAGGTCTGACGGGGTGGCTTCGAAGAGACGAGCGGACGGGGCAAGCTGGGAAGATAGAGTGAGGGAGAAGATGGTGGAGATGACGCAAGAGATCCTAGAGAGGGTAAGAGTAGAAGACCCAGTAAGAAGAAGCTGGCATGTGCCCAAAGTGGAGAACGGGACGATATTGTGCGTTCGCGGTTTACTATGAGCAGAATCGTATGATGAAAACCTTTTGAAAAATATTCTTTTCTACTCCAGGCACAAGACTCGAAATCTGGGGGAGGAGCCCAGTCGATTAGATCGACCCCAGTACACAACTGGTACTTAATTTATCGACCACAAAAGAATGAAAGGCAAAGTCGACCTCGGCGGAATTTGAACTCAGAACATAAAGACATACGACATACGACAGACGAAATGCCTATTTCTTTACTACCCACAAGGGGCTAAACACAGAGAGGATAAACAAGGACAGATAAACGGATTAAGTCGATTATATCGACCCCAGTGCATAACTGGTACTTATTTAATCGACCCTGAAAAGATGAAAGGCAAAGTCGATCTCGGCAGAATTTGAACTTAGAACATAGCGGCAGACGAAATACCGCTAAACATTTCGCCCGGCGTGCTAACGTTTCTGCCAGCTCGCCGCCTATAGTGAAAAAATATTATCTACTTTAGGCACAAGGCCCGAAAGTTTTGGGGGCGGTGGCCAGTCGATTAGATCTACCCCAGTGCGTAACTGGTACTTATTTAATCGACCACGAAAGGATGAAAGGCAAAGTCGACCTCGGCGGAATTTGAACTCAGAACGTAAAGACAGACGAAATGCCTATTTCTTTACTACCCACAAGGGGCTAGACACAGAGAGGACAAACAAGGACAGACAAAAGGATTAAGTCGATTATGTCGACCCCAGTGCGTAACTGGGTGTTTAATTTATCGACCTCGAAAGGATGAAAGGCAAAGTCGACCTCGGCGGAATTTGAACTCAGAACGTAGCGGCAGACGAAATACTGCTAAGCATTTCACCTGGCGTACTAACGTTTCTGCCAGCTCGCCGCCAATTGCGAAAAAAATATTAACTACAATTGGTTGTGTGGCTTTAAGTGACGAAAAAAGATGATCATTTTAAGAAATCAAAATATTTTGGTCTTTTTAAGCGAAAAATATTATTTGGACTCAAATGAAAGAGTTCATTGAGATGAATATTTTGGAGAAAACTCCATCTAAAATATTAAGCATTAAGAAATTATGATTCTTGCGATTTCAAATTAATTTTATCATTCTGTTTATGCACTAAAATATGTATATATTAAAATAATTTTGAAATGAAAATTCCATTAAAATAATTAATTAGTAATCATATGATTAGAATATGACATTATTTTATAATAAAATTTGTTTGACAAATATTTGTAACTGATATGCCGTTATTCATCTTTCGTTATTTTTATGGCAAACAAAATTTCTAAGTTTGAACAAAATCTGTATTTAGAAATATTTACAATAGTATCATTTTTTTCAATTATAAAGGTAAATATGATTAATTAATAATAGAAGCATAAAAGAAATGAATTTGCATGGGGGATAAAGTGGTTAAAACGAATATTCAGTAAGATACGTGGTACATTAAAAAAAGTCCGACTTTATTTTTACCGCCAAAACTAATACCGTGTGGGTAAAATCCTTTGGTGGGAAATGACGCCATCCTTTCTGCACATGCAGGAAATTCTCGGGTATAGACCGCGTCATTTCCCGGCGTAAGCCTAGAGTACAGACGTCTAGTGCACGCTCGTCGGGTTTTCGTTTTCACGCAAGTTGATTGAACGCGACAAGCTTGGTGATATTCATGTTCAAACCATCCAGAAGACTCAGCAGGCCTTTGGTGATGATGCCATGGGCAAAACTCAGATGAAGGAGTGGTACAACTGCTTCAAAATGGCCGCGTCGTCTACAAGCCGAAACGAGGAGCCGGCTAAGGTTCGGTGAATAGTCATGGAAGATCGTCTTGTAACAATCTAGGAAATTGCTCACAAAGTGGGAATAAGCACGGGGTCAGTGCATTCCATTTTAATGGAGGATTTGTGCAATGAGATTCGTGATGTTGTGCGTCGAAAGCGGCTGGATATGTGGGCGGGGAAGAATTGGCAATTTCACCATGATAATGCGCCCGCTCATTCCGCCCGCATAATCCAAGCTTCCCTGGACAAGAACAACACCTCACTTGTTCGACAGACTCTCTACTCACCCGACTTTGTAGCGTGTAACATCTGGCTCTTTCCCAAACTTACTGGTGCTACTATTCCAGGTCCACTCCTACCTGGAATAGTTGCATCTGTGAGAGAACCAGCTATGAGTTAACTAGCAAATGTGATGGCAATCCATCTGAGTGTGGGACACAAAAATACCTTTGGTTGGTGCCAGAGCATGCAGTAAAATAACTGGGAGTGAGGGATCCTTAGCTGTTGTTACAACATACTTCTAGGAATGGGACACTGATTTAAAACTAGCTTTTTACTGTCATTTCGCTTCAGCCTGTCTCTAGGCACTAATCACGGAGATTCAGAGATTGGCACACATGTTATACAAGTATTTATCAAGAAAATCCAACGATGTACAATTGCTTTTTCATGGTGACCTCATATGTCATTCCATTTTTTGAAAGTCTTGTAGAATTGGAAGAGTGACGACGTGTGCAAATCTAACCAGTTGGAAGTGCACAGTAATTTACAACTTTTGTATCACTAATGCTTCAAACCATTGAGATCTGTAACGATTAGTCACCTGAGAGGTCATGAGCAGAAAGTCAGAACTGCTATTAACAATGGGGTAGCATAAGGAGACGGCTGTCATCTGTAAAGCTGGAGAAATCACCTTACACGCACATACGCACACGCACGTACACACACACACGCACGCACGCACGCACACGCGCACACACACACACACACACACACACACACACACACACACACACACACACACATTTTTATTTGAAAGGAAATATTTTTCCTTATCTCATCGTGATAAGATCTTTTGTTGACAGTTTACTTTATGAATACCTTCTGTCTCTCCCGGGTATTTACTCATGGCATGTAACCGAGGCTAACCTATCTGTTATTGTTAATTTTTGTTATTGTTCTCATTCTAAAAACCGAATAACCTTGATATGTTTCATTTACATTACTAGTTTTCGAGATCAAATTCTGTTAGTGATAACGTTTTTTCTTATGCTTCCGAACATGGTATGGTGTAATTTGAATGAAATTTGGCTACTAATTTTGGCATGATGATGAATAAGTAAAAACGTACTCCACGCATGATGTACAATATATGGTTTATTTAACCGTAACTTCATTCTCGTGACTCAATTTTCACATCATACTAATCACTGTGACGTGAAATTTTATACGAGTGGGAACATAAAGGCTCCCTCCTTGATTCGTTGTTGTGCTATTTAGACCTGGACCAGCCTCAGTTGAGTAGAACTGTGATCGAATTTTTCTGCTCTGGCCATCCTATCATATTATATTCTAGGAATTGCATTATCCAATGTGGCCTCTCCGACGATTTTTTTTTTCTAGAACAGTATAATGAGTTTAGGGAGATTTGTTAGCCTCTGCGTGATCGATCGTTGGCCGTTTGCTATGATGAGCAAAGTGTTGGTATTAGTAATAAAAGGGATTGGGGGTGGGGAGTTGAGATTGTGTTTGAATTAATGTCTTCGATAGAGAGCTTTTGTTGGGTTTTAGCTGAACAGGTCGACCCCATTACTTTTCAGTTTTCATTTCTATCTACCAAATATACTGAGAAGGCATTGGTAGGACCGGGACTATAGTAGAAGACATTTGCTCAAGGTGCTTCAGTAGGACTGAACCTGAAACACGTGGTTGCAAAGCGAGTTTTTTAACCACTCAAACTGCACCTATTATATCAGTGTTTCCATTAGGTTAATGTTTCTTACCCCAGCCTTCGCTTCGTTTCTCTCACTCCTCCACATCATATTCCGCACACAACCAAAGCCAAATTTCACGAAAAGAAAAAAAAACACAATACGTAATAAATATTCTTCCAAAATACAAAAAATAACAATAACAAAAAGAACATATAAAGCCAAAAATGTTTAACCCAGAAATTGTTGAAGTGGAACATGGAACATACACACTGAAACTCTCTCTCACACATACAAATGTTCTCATCGCCCACACATTTCTTTATGGATGTTACCTCAGCCACCACCCTGGAATGTTAAAAATGGCTTTACTTTGCAGAGCTATCTATGAATTTCACGATCATTTAAAGTGAAAAAAAGCAACTATTTGCAAATACTTCGGGTGAAACAAAAGCGACATTTTTATATTCACACCTGCCTGTCTGTTTTTCTCAGTCTTCCAGTCTTTCTATCTTTCTGTATTACTTTCTCATTCACGTTCTCTCTCTCTATCTTTAACCACCACCGATCTGTTTGAATATGTAGCAACCAAATCTCCCTCCCTCTATGTAATTTACACACGATCAAACAGATGTTTCGAAACATTTCTGCTAAATCTGCTAATTAACACGAAACACGAAAATAAATACGAAATAATAAACGAAATAATAAACACGAAAATATATTTGTCTTTTAATTTTATTTTTAACCTTTCTCACCGCTAAAGAGCCGGTTTCCAAACCACAAAACTCTTTCACTGGAATTAAAACATCAATTGGATAACTATGTATGTATGTATGTATGTATGTATGTATGTATGTATGTATGTATGTATGTATGTATGTATGTATGCATGTTTGTATGTATGCATGTTTGTATGTATACATGTATGTATGTATGCATGTTTCTTTCATTCAATCTTTCCATCCAGCCCTCCACTTCACTTCCACTATCTCCAACACTCTGTCTCCTTCCTCGACATTTCGGTTAGCATTCTTCACTCCACTCTTACCACCTCCATTCACTACAAACACACAGACTCACACTCATACCTCAACTTCTCTCCCTCCCACCCAGAACACACCAAGCTTTCCATCCCCTATTCCCAATTCCTCCGTCTACGTAGGATCTGTAGTAACGACCATGACTTTGAGACTCAGTCTCAACGTATGGCTCACCACTTCATCCTACGTGGATACCCCCTCACCACTATCCACACCGCCCTTGCCAGAGCACGTTCCGTGGACCGTGTATCTGCTCTCTCTCCCCGAACCCGCCCTGTAGTCTCCCGCCTCCCTTTTCCCCTCACTTACCACCCCACGACCCTACCTCTCCAACGCACCATTCTTCGAGCTTTCCGTCATCTCCAGTCCGACCCGTCCACTTCACACCCCTTCCCTAACCGACCCCTCCCCTCTTTCAAACGAGCCCATAACCTTCGAGACCTTTTGGTCCATAGCTCCTTCCCTGACCCTACCTCCCAACCTGGCTCGTTCCCCTGCTCCCGCCCACGTTGCCGCACTTGCCCTTACCTCTCCAACACCACCCTCCTCACTGACACCCATCATCGACCCTATCGCATCATCAACTCCTTCACCTGCACCTCCAGCAATATTATCTATTGCGTCTCTTGCTCTCTCTGCCATTCCCTGTACATCGGACAAACGGGACGCCGCTTGGCTGACCAGTTCGCGGAACATCTTCGTGACATCCGCCTTGCGAACGACACACCGGTCTCACGCCATTTCCGCTCCACCGGTCACTCCTTGCAACACCTGTCTGTGTTCGGTTTGTCCTTACACAGAGGCCATCCGGATTCCCGTTTGCGCCGTGAACAGGAATTAATCTTCTCTCTTCGCTCTTATACGCCATTTGGTCTCAACTCTCCCCCCTCCTCATCTAACCCCCCTCTCCCCCTCCTCATCTAACCTCCCCCCGACCCCTACTTCTCTTCAGTCCTTCATCCTTTCACCCCTACTCCTCTTCCTTTCTTCCCTCTTTCTCACTCCCTCCTTCTCTCTTCCCCTTCCCTCTTTCTCTCTGCTCCCTCACTCCCCTTCTCTCTCTCTCCCCTCTCCCTCTATCCTCCCTCCTCCTCTCCCCTCCTCTTCTCCTCTCCTTCCTTCTCCCCCTTCTCTCCCCTCCTCTTCTCCTCTCCTTCCTTCTGCCCCTTCCCCTCCCCCCTCTTCACTCATCTCCTCTCTCTACACTACACCATACGACTTTACACATCACATCATATATACATATACACGTCCAGACCTCTCATACGCACTAATACTCTCTCATACACACACACTCTTATGTTGGAGCGAGGTCATTCAACCCTATTATCTCCCCTAATTTCGCTCTTGCGTCTCACGTTTGATCTTTGACTTCTGGCCGAAATCAGATCGTCATGTTGATTCGCTAGCCTCTGCACGCATATTTTTTTCTCTCCTTCTTTCTGTGTTTTTTCTCTGTGTATCTTTCTGTTGAAGAGCGTAGGCTCGAAACGTTAAAGACTTGTCTTATTTATATTTCCTGAGCGCCATACTAATACAATTGTTTGTTTGTATTCCACCTGCCTTCGTCTTTTGTTTATTTCCGTAAACCTGCCTTCGTCTTTTGTCTATTTTCATAAAGCTTCCCGTTATATATGTATGTGTTCATGTATGTATGTATGTATGTATGTATGTATGTATGTATGTATGTATGTATGTATGTATGTATGTATGTACGTATTAGTGACGACTCCGGCGCTCGGGCTATTCAGGCTTAGCCCGAGTAATAAATTTAGTAAAGTGAACGTGTATTTGCAGGGCTGATTTAAATTCTATCAACACTGACATCAAGTATGTAAATTCAGCCAATAACTCGGGCTCTTTTTATTGAGCCTGGTCGCAGTTCATTTATTTTCCTTCAGTGTCTGGCGGTCGTCTTAGAGCTGCCCTGTATTAAAAAAAATATCATTCGTAGCAGACATTCTATCAACATCATTCATACGCGCCTAACTCGGGCTCAGAAGTTACAGCCCGAGTTGTTATCTATGATCGTCTTCAAACAATAAATTTCTATAGGGATTAGGATTTAAATTCCAATCTATGAAATGTTTCCGTTCTAAAATATTCTTAAAGGAACGAAAAATTACCCAGCAACTCAGGTTAATATGAACGAGCCTGGTAGGTATCTCTTATCAAGAGTACAGGCGATAATCAGATCGCTAGTGTTTGTTGTGCACTCCTCTGACGTTATTTGATTGCTGTTATTCTGTGCATCTGTGAGTAAAGATCAGTTGTGTTTTGCAGGATTGTTTTATTTTTACCCTTAATTTAGTGCTAGATAGAAAGGAAAAGTCATTTGGGGCAATAAATAAAGCGGGAAAATGTGAAATTCTTCGAGTGTCTTATGCGAAATCTGTGATGAGCCCGAGTGACGAAATCTGTAATGAACCCGAGTGACGCTGATGACCCGGAGTCACCTCTGGTATCCATGCATGTATATATGTATGCATGTATGTATGTATGTTCAGAGAAGCTGGCGTTTATAGCGGTACATAAGTTTTCTTCTATCCTAATACCTTTGTAGGAAATACGACCGTATGTGGAGGTTGGCGACGTAGGTAAGTCACACGGTCGCATCCCCAACGAAATAAGATAAGCCATAAATACAATTTATACAATGCAGTGCCAACAGAATATGGATGAAAGACGACGAGCCGTTCCACTGTTTGAGAGATAAGATTTTCTTTACAATGGTGTTAAGGTTAGAGGGTTGTGAGTGCTAGCAAGCGTTGTGTATGTGCGCATGCAACACGTGTTTGTGTCTGTGTGTTCGTGTGTGTGACAGATACAATAAGGGTGAATGCGTGTGACATAGAAAATACAGAGCATAGAGTTAATGGTGGAAATTGGCTTACAGTTCATAAGGTACACGATGTGTAAGAGTTCCATATCAAGATGTGTCTCGGGCGGAGACCGGTTGGGCGAATTGTTGTCGAGCCGCGGTCGTGGTCTCAATCGCCGAGCTGGTTCTCTTAATATAGAATTCTTCAGATGGACTATTTCTACTTGGTAAAGGGATTCACTCTAACAGCGTGGATCTTTGAAGTTGGTGTGTACATGTCTGAAGTGGACGATGGTGATGGCGACGATGGTAGAGACGACATGAAGTTGGTACAATGATGGTGATGACGGCGGCGGAGATAGAAGGCGTTCTGTTGCGGTTGTACATTAGCGTCGTCGTGGCTGATCGTCTGTCGCTGTGACTGGAACATGTTGAGTAGCTCTGTGGTCAGAGGTTAGTCCTTAGAAGGACTAGAACCAAAGACCCAAGTATACTGAGAACACTCCCTTATATACAAGTAAGGTGGCTCAACAGAGCATAAGAAAAGGGACCTTAACCAAAGGCCGTGATTGGTTGGCTTTGGCCAGTGGGGCGGAATAAGTAGAGACAAATCGCCCCACATGTCAACCAATCAGGTCAGTGGTCACAACAGGAACAACTCGGCCAAAGGTGATTGTAATCTCAAACGAGATCATTCCTGCCGTGTCTCTCAAACAGTGAGGATATCAGAGACCGCTACACCTTTATTAGCTGTTTATATTTGGCGGCAGATTTGATGGGAAAGTTCGACTAATGTTCCTTGTATTGAAATGCATACATTGTAAATAAAGTCTTCTTTCTCAAACAGTAGAACGGCTTGTTGTCCTCATTTATATCTTTTGAAACTGTATTCTATATCATGTATATGGCTTCATATTATGTTAGGGACCACCGTGCGGTGTACAAAAGGAGACATTTGTCACCAACTCCTTACGTACGGTCATATATTTCCTACACTGGTTTACAGTGTACAAAGTGAAAGTGTTGTGAGTGCTAGCGAAGCGTTGTGTCTGGATGCGTGCGACAAGTGTTTGTGTCTGTGTGTTCGTGTGTGCGACAGAAGGTATAAATAAAGGTGTATGCATATACAACAGAAATACAGAGTATAAGATGAATGTCTCACCATATTGAGTTAAGATAGAGTTAGTTTACCAGTTCATGAAGTACACAAAAGTAAGTTCTATAACAAGATGTTGGGGGTCTCGAGGCAGAGGCCAGTTGGGGCACATGTCGTGCCGCGGTTGGGGCTTCAATGCCGAGCCGAGTCTCTTGATATAGAAAGTTCTTTCAGGTAGACTAACTGTTTTTCCTCGGTGAATGATTCACACAAACAGCGTGGAGTTAAACCTGTACGAATGTCGGGGTTGATGTGTACGTGTTAAAGTCGACGAAAATGGAGACAACGATGGTGATGACAGCGCCGGAGATGGAGAAGACCTACGTTGCGGGTGTACATTAGCGTCGTCATGGCTGAAACAGGAGCATGGCTGGCAGGCTGGTCGTCTGTCGCTGGAATTGGAACATAGCTGAGTAGCTCTGTGGTCAGTGACTAGACCTTAAAAGGTCTGAAGCCGAAAGACGTAGAATAGTGAAAGCTGGCCTATTTAAAGGGTTAAAGTGGCTCAAAACAGGGCATCTGAAACACAGTGTCACGAGACCTTATCTAATGGCCGTGATTGGTTGGCTTACACACTGGCGCGAAATAAGTCGAGAGACGAACCAATCAGAGCAGTGGACACAACAGGGTCAAACTAGCCCAAAGATGGTTGTAATCTCAAACGGGATCATTCCTAATGTGTCTCTCAAACAGTGAGGATAGCAGATATGCTACAGATTATTGTTCCATGTCGGGTCGCTATATATAGATAGTGGAAAGTAGGGTGACAGAGGTTCTACTTATGCAAAGGTCGTGGGTTTATAAAAGCATTTTTCTACATTCAGTAACCAAATATGAACATTTCTTTTGGTCAAATTCCATCTCTATATTGCAGAAAATATCGGTTTCAAATTTTGGTACAAAGCCAGCAAGTTCGGGGTATTTATTTTATCGACCCCTGAAATAATGAAAGGCAAAGTCGACCTCGGTGGGAATTGAACTCAGAACATAAAGACGGGCGAAATTTTGCTGAGCATTTTGCCTGGCGTGCTAGCAATTTTGCCAGCTCACCGCCTTCTAAATCCTTCCCTAGTCATATAGATACATAGGGTCGGTTTCTTGGTCTTCGTGGTGCATATATACTCTACTAGACTCTGGTCCATCGCAGGATTACTCATTTTTGCCAGCTGAGTGGACTGGAGCAACCTGAAATGAAGCGTTTTGCTCCAGAACACCACACGTCGTCAAGTCCAGGAATAGAAATTATAATCTTACGATCATTAGCCCAACACCCCTCCACTTATGCCTCCACTTATGTAGCAGAAAGTATCATTCACCCAGATGTTTCTTACCATTGCAAATGCTTTGAGCGTAGATTTTTGGATTGTCTACAAAGAAATGGATTACGTTGGTGTCTCGTACTGTTGTATACAAAAATATTATTTACAATCAAATTATTTTCTTTGTATACATGCACACATGCTCAAACAATCCTGCACGTGCGCACACACACATATATGTAAATAGTTAGGGATTACCCCAAAACGATTACCGGTTTGCTCTCAGGTATTCAAATTATGTTATTCAACAGCTAACATATTGTTACGGAGATAAATAAACGGGAAAACGTTATGCCCTAGTTCCGCTGGCTAGGGTCGAACCGGCGGGGGAAAAAATTGTTCTTTGTCTTGTCAACGGCAAGGGAAATTAATGAGTTTAGGAAGTACCTCTGACCCTTACACGTTCAGGGAAAGTTGAAAAAAAAAATGCCACCCTTTAAAATGCGACGAACTGGTGTTAGAGGGACAGACAGCAAAGGGCCGGAAAAGAGTTCGGTTGGGACAGCGAGTCGATGCAGACGGCCAGCGAGGAGATGATAGTGGCAAGAGGCGAGGAAGACAGGCAGGGAATATGAGAAATTGACAGGCGAGAAAAGAAAGAAGATGACAGCGAAGGAGCAGAGAGAGACACGCGAAGAAGTTGGACTACTATAGTGGGTTCAGAAACATTCGGCATTGTTGTTTATGTTTGGATTTGTGTTTCTATTTGTGAGGAAAAAAATAGAACTTGTAAATGTTTAAAGAAAATTGAGAACGAACTCTCTGTGTAAGAAAAGAAGAGAGAGAAAAGAACATTAAGAAAAGAGAAAGACTTTGTTGTGATTCTGTATTGTGTTGCATGTCAACCAATTGATTGTTTTTAACTCGGTATTACGTTTGATTGATTTTGTAAAGTTATAAATTGTTAAATGTCTGTTAACCTTGTTTTTAAATGTATTTGAAATGTTTCAGTTGATGTTGTAAAATTATATAAATTGATGTTAAATGTAAGCTGTCTCTCTCCTTTGTTGTTGTTGCCCTCGGTTACTGGTTTGCGTTCGCTGCCCACTCCCGCTTTCTGTGGTGGATTTCCGTTTGACTGAGCGTAGACGTCGTCGCCGACTTAGGGTCCTGAGTTGAGTTGAGCGCCCGTCCTAACAATATAAATCCAATAAAGGTAGTGCTATGCAGCTTCTTAGTCATTTGTATCATTAATATTGTTAATGTGTGTGTGTGTGTGTGTGTGTGTGTTTATATGTATTCAGGAAAGAAATATACTCTACCAAAACCTGCGGTCAAAATAGTTACCAAACATCTTGCGCCTGGTTGTCATTGGATTCTGGCTGTTAGAAGCTGGTATGTATATAGCACAAGCGCTCTGCTCTGATCTCCGTGTGCCGATATTTCTTCAAAGTCCTGCGGCGATGAGCACTGATTTGACGATTTGTAGGTATACAATCGCTTTTTACATGCAAGTAGCTTAGGGCTTATCAAACGTCGTTGTCAGTTTTCGGAGCAGAATCTGGTTTGAGCAGAGTCTCTTGATTGAAGCGACCCTTTTAAGGGAAAACATTGTTCACCCAAATATTTGTAGAGGTCTAGAAAAGATGACCCTAAGGTTATCTGTTCTACCATCAAATTGGTCAACTACCTGTAGCGATGGCCGTTCAAACTGGCCGGAGAATCAAGAATTTCCAGAATTTTAAAAATAATAGAATTTCTTTGAATATTGCTACATGGAATATTAGAACGTTTCTTGGCAGGGATTTATCCTCGATTCTAGAAAGCAGAACTGCTACTGTAGGCGGAGAACTGAGCAGGCATAATGTTGGTATAGCCGCACTCTCTGATGAAGGTCGTATATTAAAAAGGAGTGCTGGCTATACGTTCTTCAGGAAAAGGAAACCAAAAGGGAGAAAGGGAATGGCGGAGCAGGCTTTGCAGTCTGGATAGAGGCCACTAAGCGGCTGGAGCAGCCACAAATTATTGGTGATTGAATTCTACACCTGAAGGTTCTGTCCAGGGGACGTTTCATAACTATTATTACAATGTATGCTCTTTCCCTGGATAGAAGATTTACGAGGGTGTATAATTTCGATCCCACATACCGATAAGATCTCGCTGGTCGGAGATTTCAATGTACGTATGGGAAAAGACCACAACATTTGGGTTGCTTTGGGACATCATGGCATGAACAGGTTGAATACTAATGATCTTGTTTTGCAACTATGCACTGAATTTGAGTTGGTCATGTGCAATACTTTCTTGAAACAAAAGTATATCCATAAAGTAACATGGGTACATCCAAAATCTAAGCATGGACTTGAATTATAACATCACCAGAACGAAATACCTGCAGGATATCCGCTCCGAAAGAGTTGTGCATGGTGCAGAATGTGGTATAGACCACAAACTTGTACGTGGCCAGATGACAAAAAATGCAGAACAATAGAAAAGTGAGGACGGCGGGGTCAAACTAAAAAGCTTTAAAATGCAGGATGCTCTTCATAGTGCACTTGACAATGTTGTCTTTGAAAGAACTTGGGAAACTGTCCTAGGTACAGGTTTACGATGCGGAGCTTGATGTACGAGACCATAAGAAGATAAAATACCGAGACTGGTTTGATGATGATAATGTTCCAATTACCAGACTCACTGAAGAGCAAGTAAGAGAAGTGCCTTCTTGCAGAAGATCCAGTGCGGGTCACTTCTGAGAAAGCCTTCAAAGAGGCAAAGTCAAAACTCGAAAGATAAACAGTAATTGGTAGTTTGAAGTTTCAGCGGAAATGCAGACATCTTAAAACTGCAGAGACTCGAAGGTATTATACGCTACGTCACAGTAGACCGAAGGAGCGACAAATGGTTATGCAGAGACTCGAATGAGGTTCCAACAGTCATTCATACTAAGCTCCCACCAATTGTGATGGTTCTATGAATCGTCAGCAACGAAGGAAATATGCTTCCACACTTTTTTCACAGAGCTTAAGAGTCAATGCCGCTGTCTACACAGAGGTTTTGGAGAAAGTTGTGAGGCCCTGAAAAGACAGAATACACAACGGAAGACTCTACTCTCCAAACAAAACACTGCGCAATCTCATAAGGCTAGGACAACGCAAGCGTAGATTCGTGCCATTCTCCATGATCATGTTCTCCCACACACATGGCCTCCTAGCTCACCAGACTTCAATCCACTGGACTATTATGTAGGGGACGTAGTCGAGAGAAGTCAATCAACAACCCCATAACACCATAAAATCTCTCAAGTCCGCCATAATCAACATCTGTTTCGGGCATATAAACGCTTCCAAACCTATATTGAAGCAACCATTGATACAAAAGGTGGATTCATAGAATAGTTGTGATAAAAGGATTCTCAAGATAATTTGTACCCATTTGTTTTCATATACAGCTGTCCTTTGGTGAGCTACGCGTATACGTCCTTTTCTACGTTCATTCAAATGACCTATAAAAAACTGACTCAGCTCCATTTGACTTAAAGATTCGTAGACACGAGGGACGAACCCATCTCATCAAATATTAGATGAAGAGTAACAGATCTGAGATAAATTCAAGGTGGGTTTTAGATGTTAGCCTCTATTAGCCAGCTCTGATCACATGGTGATAATGTTACGGATGCGACACTGGTTTTTTCTTTGTTCTTAGTCCCACGTGCTTGGACAGTTGTTGGTAGTGATTGTTGCAATACTACAATATCGATCCTATCAACTGCCTTCTATGAAAATCCTAGACTACACGGGTATGACAGCCAATAACCTTTAAGAGAAGGTATACACAGCATAGGCATTCCTTCAGGTGTAGGGATTGACACTCCTTCAGGAGTAGGAATAGGGAAAATTCCACCTCCCTGTCCCCCTTCATCTACTGAATCTACAACCATCAGAACGATTTCTCCAACATCAAATGAAATATCATTGGCATTCCCCCAACACATTACTCATATGTAACTCACAAATGCAAACTATCTTCGTGAGAGACTACACATACTCCACTAACCTGAAATATCCATGAACTATCTTATTGTTGCCACCAGATACACTCTGTTAATGAACTTTAAGCCATTGTAGCTGACAGTCCAGATATGCTGACTTAGATCTGGCTATCCCACACATATGGACAAAGTATTTAACTACTGTTGCCTGTATTGACTACGACCATCAGAACAACTTCTCCAACATCAAATGAAATATCATTGGCATTCCCCCTACACATTACTCACATTAACCGTCCGTGTTGGTTATCCAGTCTCAATTTTTACGTACACCCACGTAAAAACAGCTGACGTTACTGGGCTAAGATTCCACTGAACGATGACTGAGTAACTAATCCATGGCAACACCACACCCAACCACTTCACCGCAGCTTGCCACCAATATAGAGGGAGGTTTCTGCCATCATCCTGTGCGAGTACGTAGGTGTAATAATACTCCTGTAGCATTAACAATACGTGACCTGAGCTGACCAAAAGAGGTCTATCTAGAAGCCGTCCTGTTTGTTTTAGATCCATTACACATCTTCTGATATCTGATATATACGTGCCCATGAAGCTTTAAATCATATGGAGCTGAGTCAAACTGTTGTTAACACGCACACTCACTCACACACACACACACACACACACACACACAATTATGTGTAGGCAGGAATATATGTGTCGTCTGTGGATACAGTACAAATGTATTTGTGTGTGTGTGTGAAGCAATGTGTAAGCCAGTACATAAGAGCTATGTGCATGGATGTAAACGTGTGTGTGCACGCGCCTGCATGTATAATTTCACCTATGAGCTTAAAATGTACGTATTATAACACACACACACACACACATATATATATATATAATCAAAATAAGCAACAAGGATATCCAAAGGTAATGCAGTATGATCGTTTCATGCGACTTCATTTAATTAAACAATTACATCAGTTTTAAAATGTAGAGCAATCTTCAGCTGCATATGGAATTTTTTAGTTAAACTGAAAAGATTCATTTTTATACTTATTCCATTTACCAACATCACAAAGAGGGTAAGTATAGAACAGAGAGACCAGTCTCATCAACAGAAACATGGTAGTAAATGATATTTTTTCATGGATACACTACTTATCACTGAATTTACTTTGTTATTTAGATTTACTATTGGGAGGGGGTTTAATATAATTCTATTAAGTCTAGTGGGGACAACAGTAAGAATCTATCCTACATAGATAGAGGAAGAGACAGTTTAAGTGGTAGATCCATAAATCAAGCTCTCTTTGAAGAACCTCTTCTAGTACAGTTGACTGTATTTCAGCTAAAATTAGTAGACCAAAGCTGATGGGGTAGGGAGAATAGAAACTTCCAAATACTTAACTATTTAACATCCATAATGCTACTTGTGATTTGAAATAAATAGTTTGATCATTTCTTCACCCGATATCTTACACGACAACTCCCATGATAAATAAATATTAATTTAATCTAGTAATTATAAAATTATAATGTAATAGGCGTAGGAGTGGCTGTGTGGTAAGTAGCTTGCTTACGAACCACATGGTTCCGGGTTCAGTCCAACCGCGTGGCATCTTGGGCAAGTGTCTTCTGCTATAGCCTCGGGCCGACCAAAGCCTTGTGAGTGGATTTGGTAGACGGAAACTGAAAGAAGCCTGTCGTATATATGTATATATATATATGTATGTATGTGTGTGTGTATATGTTTGTGTGTCTGTGTTTGTTTCCCTAGCATTGCTTGACAACCGATGCTGGTGTGTTTACGTCCCCGTCACTTAGCGGTTCGGCGAAAGAGACCGATAGAATAAGTACTGGGCTTACAAAGAATAAGTACCGGGGTCGATTTGCTCGACTAAAGGTGGTGCTCCAGCATGGCCGCAGTCGAATGACTGAAACAATTAAAAGAGTAAAAAAAAGAGTAATTATTAAGTATTGACAGTTTTTTTTTTCCAAAGGATTCTAATAATTCTAGTATCTTATACATTATAGGGATGGAAAATATAGAAATAATTTCATATTTATATACATATAAATCAAATTAATATAAATCTATAGTTAATTAGTAAATAGTAATTTATTAGTATTAATAAGTTAAATTAAAGGAATATGCTAGACATTTCATTTACTTTCTGCATGAGAAATGTATTTACTTGTGCTATAAAATAGATAGTGAATTATAACAGTGTGGTTCATTATAGGTTAAGTGTGGATCGAATAGAAATGTATTATCAGCAAGATGATAAAATGGGTAAATGAGTAAGATAAAATGGTTTAAAATTTTAGTGAAGGAAATTTAAATCAGCAAATTGAAAAATAAAATAACTTTAGAATATAGTAGATAAGGGGTAGACTAGATTTGTATTCTAAAAACTTATTATAGGATATACCTAGCTTATTTATAATAGGCGAGGTAAGATTCTATAAGAAAATACTTAATAATTGCATTATAATTTTATAATTACTAGACTAAAATTAATATTTATTTATCATGGGAGTTGTGTAAGATTAGTGTTTAATATCGTGTGAAGAAATGATCAAACTATTGGTTAAAAATTTTATTAATAATAAGACCATTATAAAAATAGAAACTAAATAACATAGATATTATAATCTATTCAATTATCAGGTTTTGAATATTAATTAAGGGGATTTAGAAAAACTTTTTATGAAAATATTCCTAGCAAATAAGATATTAATTACCACACATAACAAAAAAAAAACTTTTAAAATATTTTAAAATATAATGGAAGGGAGGCAACCAAGATGAAAGTTCTTAGAATTAGGGATATTCAAATTTAGTATTCAAGAATGAAGTATGGTTTATATGGGGCATAATAATTTAGGCCAGTTAGGGATAATATTTTTTTTTAAATGAGGGAAATTATGTGTGGTAGAATTCTTGCAGAAATAGATATGGAAATTACCAATTCCTTAAAACTTTTTGTAGATTAAGTATACGACTTTTTATTAGATATATGGAATTTATGTAATAGTTATAGAAATTTAAAAAAGATTTTATTCTACTTCATTCAATTTATTTATGCTACTAAATTTCTTAATAATTACTGTAGATTAAATAAAAACTAGTAGGGTATATTATTTCCTTATTTGATTTCAAGACATTTAGATTTAAAATTTAGGAATAGCCAGAATGCTATTCTTTAAAATATTTAAAGGTACGGGTAGTACAATGTATGCAAAATACTCCTAGATCAAAATGGTTATTCAATAAGTTTACATTATCTCTGTGTTTCAAAATTTCATATATCTCTATAGAACAAAGTTCACATCCTTCTCTACTATTTTTATAAGGCTTGCGCCTTTCTTATTCTATCCCATTTAAGGCTAAATCCGATATTTTTTTCCTTTCAACTCCCAAATTTTATTAGACAGTGTGGTGTAACCTGCCTTATGTTTAAATCTAAAGCTAGACAGTTGGTTGTTTATACGTTTCTTCAGGTCTATAGAACATCCGAAATAAAAATAGCTATTATTTGAAGTCATTACTGTACATTTATAAATTACGTTTTGGACCAGACACCGACCAGATACCGGACATCTGGACCAAATTCTATCAATTACAGCTGGGGGGATGATTTCTGATATTAATATTATTTGGGAACAAGTCGTTTTTATTGTTATTATTAAAACTATTATTAACATTAGTAGTATTCCTCTTATCTATAATTATATTGTTAGATAGGTTATGGTTGTTTGTTTCTAATTTTTCCTCCATTCCCTCACTGTTCACATTTTTATTATTATCATTTATATAATTGATATTATTATTATTATTGTTTATATTAATGTTGTTGTTGTTGTTGTTATTATTATTATTATTTTTTTTTCTAATGAAACTGGTCTGTCTGTCTATATACTTACCATCTCTGAGATGTTGGTAATGGAATAAGTATAAAATTGAATCTCTTCAATTTAGCTAAAAATTCCATATGCAGCTGAAAATTGCTCTACATTTTAAAACTGATGTAATACTTGCATTGTTTAATTAAATGAAGTCGCATGAAACGATCGTACTGCATTACCTTTGGATATCCTTGTTGCTTATTTTTATTATAATCACCCCATTTTGAATTATATGGATAATACCATACCAAATTCTGGTGTCTTTAACTTAAGTACCATATTCAACTGAATCTAAATTTTTACTGAGCTTATATATATATATATATATATATATATATAATATATATATATATATATATATATATATATATCTGCAGAAAATAACCCCTTGTAAATTACGATATGGCTATTGTTTCATTGCTAAACCTCGCTAAGATAAGTATTTATTTATATTTATATTTATATTTAAGATCTTCAAATTGTTAATTTTAATATTGTATAAGTCTTTGGTGTAATAATATTTTCCTTATGTAAATATCGTTGTTTATGTAATGATCTAATTATCGTAATTTTCTATATTATTAGATATTAAATTTAAGTTTATTCGTAAGATATTACTTAGCGATAGATTTCTTATTTGATAGCAAGCATACGAGGTGTATTAAGTTAGGATTTTGTATATACATGTTTTAATAGTATTAATTGTAGTTTTAAATTTATAATTAAATTAGATAAACTTTGATAAACTTAGATATGTTTCGACTAAAGATTGGTCCAGGCCATGTCTAATTTAATAGCATAACTTAGTTATTTCTTTAAATTGATATTCGGTAGTTATTCCCATTGATAATTATATTTATAGTATTTATTCGATACTATATTACTACGAATTGATTATTTCTATAAGTATTTTACATAAGATTTCCGAAAGTTCGTTTAAGTTTGTTTATTTGTATTTTGAAATTAGCTATTTCATCTTTAAATATGAAAAGTTAATTTATTAGGTTTTTATTATATGTGCATATATATTTATTTATAGAGATTATTTTAGATCTTAATTATATTTATACACATTTATCTATTTTCATTGAAAATTTATATATATTAGTCATTTTTAAATATTTATGTAATTAGATATAGACTAATACCGATATTAGATTATTGGTGGGTTTCCTACCTTATTAATTAAAATTAATATTTAACATTATAGTCGATTTTGATATAATCATAATTGTTAAGTTTTATGTTTCTAGTTTGATAATAGAGTTTATTATAAGTAAAATTATTATATTATTTATATCTTTTATATCTTAAAAATATTGTTTAAATATTTCTGATTATATTTTAGATATTTCAATTAACCTGAAGATTGACTGTAACCATAACTCGAATTATTACGAATTGTACAGCCATGAAACGATCGTAGTGTTTTACTCTTTATCTTTTATTAAACTTTTAATACTTTTGATATATATTTAAAATAATATAAATTAATTAATTTTATGTATTGGCTTATGTTTTTCATTGTTTGATTTGCCTAATAGTGGTTTTATCTCTAATTTAATATAATATATATATATATATATATATATATATATATATATATATATATATATATATATATATATATATATATATATAATATATATATATATATATATATATGGCTTAACAGCCCTCATCGTTTGTTTTTACTGTGTTATTCTCTTTGTTCTTACTGTCCTGTTCTTGTTACCACTTTTACCCCTCCGCAAAAAATCCCAAATTTTATTTAATTTGCTTTGCGGGAAGGACTGTTTCAATGAAGTCGCGTCTTACCTTTGTAACGCAGAGTAGACGAAACAGGGACAATTGAAGAAGGGGAATATTCCTTGTGTTGTATGTCTTGTATTGTTTTTTCGTTGTTTGAAAAAAAGTTCGTTTCCATGTTTTTGTTTTTATGTTTTCTTTTCTCATAGTGTTCAACGTTTTTTTGATGTCCTGTACCCATATATGCATGTATATATTTATGTAGATGCAGGTATGTACATATATGTATATATGCATATATTTATATACTATTTATATATATATATGTATATATATATATATATATATATATACACATCATATTATATTATATAACAGCAGGAAATTGCATCAAAAAATCATCACAGCAGATATACGTCCAAAATAATATTGTATTTATTGATAGATGTATAAATATATAAAGTATGGTTATTTAAAATTTTTAAATATCTTACGATCGCTTCATGAAATGAAATCTAGAATTGATAATCATTATTAGGTAATACATCCACTCGTCAGAGAATATATGAAAAAGATGTTTAAAGATGTATAAAAAGTTACTGGCATAGATGTGTGTTGGTACAATCTTGTGCTAAAAATTTTGAAGAAATAATATGCATCCGTGGTAAAATTCTCTGCAGTAATCCATAATGGCTGTTTGTAAATATAAATCCCATAATTCTGTTCTCTTCAATGTGTGATCCATAAATGCAGAAAATAAAAGTAGTTAAATCTTTGCCTTTTATACTTATTGCTTTTTTATCAATGACGCAAGTATTTTATTTCTTTCTTTCCCTTTTTCTTTCTCCCCGCCACCTCCATTCTTTCTTTTCTGAACGTGTGGCGTAATCTGTGTCAGACATGACGTAAGATTTTTATGAATAAAATAGCTTGAATACATTTACTCTCACCCGCCTTCTCTTCTCGCTGCCTTTCCTCAGTATACTTTACATTATTTTCGTTAACTTATTTACTATTTTATTTGTGCGTCACCATCGCCTCTTCTAGGTTGAATAAAGTTATACAGTTTTTATCTTCACACAGTTTTACTTCTGACACATGGGTTAGTCCTTCAATGAAGCAGGCCAATTCATTGTCATTTAGTCGTCGAATCTAAGACGTAGTGATACAGTATGACGAGGCTTTGCTAAATGCTTAGCAGTATTTCGCCTGTCGCTACCTTCTAAGTTCAAGTTCCGCCGAGGTCGACTTTGCCTTTCATCCTTTCGGGGTCGATTAAGTACCAGTGAAACTCTGGGGTCGATGTAATCGACACATCCCCGCCCTTGGGACAAAATTTGAAACCATTATTATTATTGTTGTTGTTGTTGTTGTTGTTGTTGTTGTTGTTGTTGTTGTTGTTGTTGTTGTTGTTGTTGTTGTTGTTGTTGTTGTTGTTGTTGTTGTTGTTGTTGTTGTTGTTGTTGTTGTTGTTAAGGCTGCGAGCTGCCCGTTGACATATTCTGAGTCAAATTCTGCCGAGGTCGACTTTGCCTTTCATCCTTTCGGCGTCGATAAAATAAGTACCAGTTAAGCACTGGGATCGATCTAATTGACTTACCTCCTCCCTCGAACTTGCTGGATTTGTGCTAAAATTCGAAATCCTCATTATTATTATTGTTGTTATTAAGGCGATTAGCTGGCAGAATCGTTAGCACCCCGGGCGAAATACTTAGCGGTAGTTAGTTTGCCGTTAGGTTCTGAGTTAAAATTCCGTCGAGGTCGACTTTGCCTTTCATCCTTTCGAGGTACTAGATAAATTAAGTACTAGTAGGGTCGATGTAATCGACTCATACCCTCCCCCAAAATGGCTGCCCTTAAGGAAAAGTTTGAAATCGTTATTATAATTACTGTTAAGGCGGCGAGCTGGCTGAAACGTTAGCACACTGGGCAAAATGCTTACCGGCATTTTGTCCGTCCTTACGTTCTGAGTTCAAATTCAGCCAAGGTCGATTTTGCCTTTCATTCTTCCGAGGTTGATAAATTAAGTATCAGTTGAGTACTGTGGTCAATGTAATCGACTAGACCCCCAGCAGAAAAAAAAATCAGGCCTTGTACCTTTAGCTGAAAGGATTCTTCTTCTTGCTGTTATTATTTAGGCAACGAGCTGGCAAAATCTTTAGTACGCCGGTCAAAATGCTTAGCGGCATTTCGTTCGTCATTACGTTCTGTGTTCAAATTCTGCAAAGGTCGGCTTTGCCTGTCATCCTTTTGTGGTCGATAAGATAAGTACCAGTTGAGTACTGGGATCGATGCAATCGATTTTTTCCTTCCCCGAACTTGCTGGCCTTGTACCAAAATTTGTAATTTGCATCATCATCATCATCATCATCATCATCATTATCATCATTATTATTATTATTATTATTATTATTATTATTATTATTATTATTATTATTACTAGCAAATCTACCCATCTACGATAGAGGCATAAAATGAGGGAGGGAAATCACAACAGCAGTATGTATTGAAAAATGTGTAAATGGATTTTAATATCAATATGATTACAAAACTTCTTTGTGGACGATATTTTGTGTGTTATCGACACTAATTTTCAAGTTACTGGAGTCCGTTCCTCTACTCACAGAGACTTATAACTGACCGTGTGTAAACATTGGAGTGGGTAAAATACACCTACACGATCTAAAGTCTGGCCTTGTGCCTTATTTACAGGGTTGCTTGATGCTGTCAACAAAACTGATACATTAATACCTGGAAGAAGAATTATTTTCCCACCAACCATCACCGGCAGTCCAAGATTTTACAGCGAGGCCTTCCAAAATGCCATGGCAATAGTAAGAGCAATGGGAAAGCCAGATTACTTCATCACATTTACCACAAATCCAAAATGTTCGGAGTTATTGTCCGCCCTATTTCCTGGGGAGCATGCACAGGACCGACCTGATATTGCCTGTCGAGTATTCAAAATCAAGCTCGGCGAACTTCTCCATGATCTACTGAAAAAAACACGTTCTGTGAAGAGTCATCGCCTATACACTAACTATTGAATAGTAAAAATGTGGCTTTACAAGCGCACATATACTACTTATCATGGCTAATCATCATAAACCGACTGTTAAAAAAATCACAGACAAAGTAGTTAGTGCCGAAATACCCGACAAACACCGAAACTCGGAGTTAGTCAACTCAGTTATGGCACATAATATTCATGGTCCATGTGAAGCATTCTGGAAGTTGTATGGATTTTACATACACCAAAAGTATCCTACAGTCGAAAAACTTCCCTGTCATTTACCTGATGAGCAGACTGTACAATACGACTCGACTTCTGTCGCTGCGGCTCTGGGACGCGGACCACCGTTAACTAAACTGACAGCTTATTTTCAAACACGACGAAAAAGCCCGACAGATAGATTTTATACCGAGATTTTCCTAAATATTACACCTGGAACAATAAAACCAAGTCGTAGCAAAAACGAAAACGAGGTACAACAGATGATAGTGATAACGTCAAAACTGATACTATCGGATGAATCCACACATATCATATAGTGCTCGTCAGTCAGAACTGTTTGGCCTTCGGATATTCCTTCACCATATTAAAGAACGGTATAACGGAATGTTACTTTCCAGAAAGTTTTCCCGAGTCGCTATCAAATTGTAAGCTGTAATCCGTTCCAACGAGGGAAATGCATACCAAAGCATTATCTTCCACTTGTACTTGCACTTGTCTTGATTTCCGGCGAGCTAGAGAGTTCTTTATCTGTTCCGAAGCTCTCACTTGAGGATTTTTGCGTGTTACTTGGCGAGCTAGTGTATCATTGCTCTGTTCCGACGTTCTCACTTCTGTATCACGGCGAATTCTATAAGCTTCCATATCCTTATTCTGTTGCACTTGTCTGTATTCACTGTTAGACTGTCTCTTACTTTTTATAGCGGCAGTTTTCCTGGTAGTCCTACCAATTCATGATTTCCGTTTCCAGGTCATAATGGCGAGGAACGAAGGAAAATTTAATAAAGTATTACACAACTTTATGCAATTTCCTGTTCTTATTTCATAATATAATATAATATAATATAATATAATATAATATAATATGATATAATATAATATTATATATATATAATATAAATAATATATAAATATATGCATATATACATACATATATGTACATACCTACATCTACATGAATATATACATGCATATATGGGTACGGGACATTATGCATACAATCGTTATTGATAAAGTTCATAATAGTCATATACCGACTAAAGATGAGCCAAGGCCATCGCAATCATTCCTTAACGGCGTAATTCAGTGGAGAAGTTAATTTACTTCTCTTCGCTGCTTTTATTACGAGTTACCTCCCCTTAATTTTTATTTACTTTATGTACGCCCGTAAACTGAAAAATTACTTTCAATATCCACTAAATGATCATACTTTTTCACATTTTTTTTCGCTAAAAACCTGCCTGGATTACCTCCTTCGTAATCCCGAAAAACATCGTGACCATTGGTCCAGCCGTTTGACCATCAGGAGGGTACAGACAGACGGTCATTACGTCTGTAACGAACTTAGTGAGTGTGAATATCTTCTCTTGTACTTTCGGGGTACAAGAAAGCAATCACTAGCCGTTGCTTTAATAATCCAGAATTCTACCAGTCAGAAACAACAAGATGCAGACGTAAAAGATATATATACTACTTTATTCTCTTTCTTGGTAACTGTAACAATAAGTGGTTATCTGATGTCCTTGGTTCGGGGCGCGCAAGGCTGAAAGTTAATCGATTGTAATATTTACAATGTTCAGCCGCCAAAAACAGAACGGGTTAAATATGGCGTCCGGAACAGGGAAGATGAATGTGGTCGGCAACAATTTGGTTAAAAGCTTTCGGCCGACTGCTATCAAAGCTAGACAGCGAGAATACACGTCCGTCTCCTTCGGTTGCAGCTGTCCCAAGTCGCCGCTGCTGCTGGACGCTGGTGGTCAACGTCTTACGACCCCCTTGCCTCGGCTAACTGCTACGTAGGCAAAAGGGTTCTTCTTCCGGTGCTTCGCGCATGCGCGAGAGGGCCCTTCCTCTCTCTGCCTTGGTAAAGGCACCAACACGCGCGAAATACAAATGGACGGTGCGCGAGCGCGCGCCGTTATAGGATCACTACACGTCCATTGTAGTATGAGTATTAATATTATTATTGGCGAGCTAATCATTAGTCCGCTGGGCGAAATGCTTAGCGGTATTTCGTTTGTCGCTACATTTCGAATTCAAATTCCGTCGATGTCGACTTTACCTTTCATCATTTCGGAGTCGATAAAATAAGTACCAGCTGAACACTCGTGTCGATGTAATCGACTAATACCCGCCCCAAAATTGCTTACCTTTGTGGAAAAATTTGAAACTATTATTATTATTATTATTATTATTATTATTATTATTATTATTATTATTATTATTATTGTTATTGTTATTGTTGTTGTTTTTGTTGTTGTTGTTGTTGTTGTTGTTGTTGTTGTTGTTGTTGTTATTATTATTATTATTATTATTATTATTATTATTATTATTATTAAGATGGCGAGCATGTAGAATCGTCAGAGCCTCAGACAAAATGAATAGCGGCATTTCTCCTGGCTCATTTTATTTTGAGTTGCTGTCCTGCTGATGTCAATTTTACCTTTCATTTCTTAGGAATCGAGGCAGTCAAGTACTACAGTCAATTTAACTAACTAACATCGCTCTCTTCAAATCATTTGCCCTATACTTATACCTAAGTGTTTGTTCCGGTTCCTTACATTCTGAGTTCAAATCTCGCTGAGATAACTTTGCCTTTAATCATTTCAGTGGATAAAATAAACGCTCTATCAGACATATGAGGTACTCCGATATTTCTTCAGATATCTGGGAGGAGAAGGCCTTTCGGCACGATGAACTGTGCCGATCTCTAAAGCTCGTAATTCCAGCAGAGAGAAAACGAAAAAGCACACGAAAGAAATCACTTCGCCTTTGCGCGAAGTAACTTTATCTGCAGCAGATGTCATCACTGCTGTAGATCAAGCGCAGGCCTTGCAGTCTATAAGTGAGCCTGCCAAAGATGATTTCTGAGCAGAACAGTCAACGTCGACCTTCGATGGACAGCTTGTGACGACGACGACAATGAAATAGAATACCAAGCAAGGTCAATTTAATCAAACCAACCGCTCGCATAATTTTGTAACCTTGTGCCTATGACAGAAATGATTGGAGTTATCGTTTTTGCTAGATTGGTCAGAAGAACGAGGTGGTATCAAAGGGTTCCCGGACTATTTATGTTTAATCAAAAATAACTTATTTACCTAAGTTTTAACATCATCTCCTTTGAAATAGTCATCTTGCGCAGCAATATACCAGTCCCAGCGCACCTACTATTTTTGGAATCCAGCCTGGAATTCGTTTTCCATAAACGAGTCAAGGACCATCTGTGATTCGCTCTGGATCTCGACAACGGTGTTAAAACAGGAACCTTTGAGCTGCACTTTCTTCTTGGGGAACAGATGGAAGTCTGCAACTGCTAAATCTGGTGAATTGGGCGGATGCGAAAGCGATACCATGTTGTTTTGAGCGAGAAACTCACGCGTGAGGAGAGCTTGGTGATAGCGTGCATTGTCGTCGTGAAGAATCCAATTCGTCTCGCTCCACAAATCCGATCGCTTTTTCCATCAAACACTTCAAAACGCGGCAGTAGAACTATCGATTGAGGGTCTGGTCCTGGGGGCGAAATTCTCGATGCACAATACCACATTTACGGGGATGACACTCGTACCAGGTCTTCCAAATCACTCATTGTCTTCCAGAGACGTTCTTCCGCTTTTGAAGCGCCCGTGCCATTCGAAACAATACGTACAACCCATTGCTCCGCGCCGTAAAATTGCCGAAGCATACCCAATGTCGCTGGAGTAGACTTCCCAGGATTGCGGTTTCGATTCCCAGACCAGACATTGTGAGTGTTTATTGAGCGGAAACACCTAAAGCTCCACGAGACTCCGTTTTAAACTTCGTATACTGGTAGAATGTGTTTATAAAACATCATTTTCTCTTGTCTTTATTGAGAAAATTCTATAGGTTGTAAGATATTTCGTCTGAAATTTCTTGCATTTCGGCAATTTTAACCAATCACTGACGTCCATTTAGGTAAATAACATTCTGTGCATAATGAATAAGTCCCTCATTTAAGAAACAGATTGGGTTTATTTACATTTGTGAAGAAAAAAAGATACCCTTTCCCAACCCCTAACCCTAAATCTAAAATAGATTGAAATGCAATAGATTGATACTAGGGCCATAATTATGGGTTACATTTTCATTTGACACTGCTAGAAAAAAATCCCATTTTCCGTAGCGGTGTCGTATGAAATTATCACATATAATTATAACCCTAGTGTCGATCTACTGCATTTTAATCTATTTTAGATTTAGGGTTAGGGTTAGGGGTGGGGGAAGAGTATCTTTTTTCTTCACAAATGTAAATAAACCCAATCTGTTTCTTAAAGGAGGGACATATTCATTATACACAGAATATATCTTACAAACTATAGAATTTTCTCAATAAAACCAAGAGAAAATGATGTTTTATAAACACATTCTACCAGTATACGAAGTTTAAAACTTTTTAGTTACCTAGAAATTATGTTACAAAGTGCTGTTCAAAAGGAAAAGATCCAATATAAGTATGCTATTAAAATAAATGATCTTTTATATGCCTTTTTAAAAATCACTCTGTTGCCCTAACGGTATTCCTTACACACATGCATGCACACACTCAGCGTCAGCGATATACTTTTACAGATAGTAAGAGAGAGTGTGGTAAAAATGTATAGAGAGGGGTAAAATTTACCATGAGAAAAGCTATAAATCTGTTGCTGTCACAGATTTTGAAACTTTAAAATTAAGTGAACAATTTTCAATGGTGGTACGGTGTATTCTTTCACGGTCAATTCAAGTTTATGATTCATTTATTCTAGACATTTTTTTGAAAAATATTACAGTGGTTTAAAGTTTGATCATTTTTAACCAATCAGAAAACAGGATTTATGCGAAATAGTTGTCATAAAATGAAAATAAACATAAAAATGAAAGCAATGCGTGAGAATTAATTATACAAGGAGAGCGAGTGTCAAAGAGTATAATAAATATAGAGCGATACACTGGTGTGACGGATAGAGAGTGGGAGAGTTGTTGATCTAGAAGTTAAGCTATTTCTCGTAGAAAATTATATATTTTTATTATTATATATGGACGACCTTTCTTTGGGACGCAGATTTCGAAAATCAAATTTGTTTGTCTCGAGGGTGCACCGTTTCAGAGCCACATACTCTCGCATTTGGTAAGAGTGCAGATTGCATCGAATATCAATCTGGAGGTTAAGACAAGTAGTAACGTCGGTTCCTACAGAACAGCCATGTTTAAGTGGCGATAAGCATTATTTCTTAGTATAGTTACTTCATCTCTTATAGAAATTTTCTAACTAGCTAATTTGCTTGTTGTAAAATAAGTGATTAATTGAACTATTGCGATCTCTAGCGAGGATGACCACAAAGAGGTCCAAAAGTATTCTCGTGGCTGAAAGATGGTAGGGATTCACTTCGCTGCTTACAATATATATCGGATGCTGATTGCATCGACTAACTAGCTGGAGGAGGCGTCCTCCTGGGATTAAAAATAGCAGTAAGTGGCAGTAGAGATGAAGTGAACAGGGAGGAAAGGGTCAGTGACGTTAATGGCTGAGAGGCCCTACCGGAAGAGGGAGCGTGAGTGAGGTCAAGTGGGCGGAAGTAGGACCAGAGTGGGCCTCTTTGCCATCGGGCAGTGGGAGTGGAAGGAAGTATGTAGATGTTCGAGCTAGAAGGGTATTTTGCTGTAGGTTCTAGCGATGGGTTAGACGGGTAGGGTGCATTTCGGATTTAACCCTGTTGGACAGTCGATACTGAGAGGTAGATGAATCGCGCTTTGTTCCTCATTGTTACAAGCTATTTCGGTTCTCGTATATATGTATTTTTCCCTTTTGTTATTGTTGTCCTTTTCCACGAGAAGTCAGCAAAAATAAGGATCGGTAGCGATGCCATAAGACCTTTCTGTGGCAAGGGAGATGTTATCGCCTGGATCCGTAAGAACAAGCTGCAAAGCATTGAAGATGTAGCAGGTTCCATGGCTCTGTATCTGGATGAAAACGCGCTAGCGCTTATACCTCGAAATGGATGAAACAGACTAACTGGATGCAGAGGAGATTGACCGGGGCCTGGCGGAAGCCTTTTTGGGCTAAACACACGTACATAATCACACACACTCGCATTTGGTTGGGGCTTACTCTCCTGCTGGCAATATATATCGGGTGCAGATTGCATCGAAAAACCACCTGGAGAAGACATCCACCTGAGGTTAAAATAGCAGTAACGTCGGTTCCTACGGAACAGCCATGTTTAAGTAGCTGTGAAGATGTGCGAGCTAGAAAAGAAATTTGCCGTAAGTTCTAGCGATGGGTTAGATGGGTAGGGAGCATCTCGGATTTAATCCAGTTGGACAGTCGACACTGTGAGGTATGTGAATCGCGCTTAGTTTCTCATACTACAATTCTCATATTACAGTGGCGATAAGCATTACTTCGTAATTGTAATCATTTTAGATAACTTAAAAGGCAAACAACAGATGTCATATTTCATTTAGATATAGTAATTTACTAGCAAAGATACCCGGTGTTGTTCGGGATTAACATAGTATAGTTTGTATACACACACACACATACACACGCATATATATATATATTTTATAAAGGGCTTAGTAAAATAAATTACTTTGTCACATACTGAACTCATTAGAAATAGCAGCAAAAAGAAAAATTTTTTTTTAGCCATTTCTAATACTTAAAGAAAATTTCTCTCAGATAGTGTTTACTCAAAATAAACACTATCTGAGAGAAATTTTCTTTAAGTATTAGAAATGGCTAAAAAAATTTTTTTTTGGCTGCTATTTCTAATGAGTTCAGTATGTGGCAAAGTAATTTATTTTACTAAGCCCTTTATAAAATGTAATATTTTGAATTCGCCTTAAATGGTCCCTTTACATACTGAATACTTGGTGAAATTGATTAATAATTAATTAATTTTACCCTCAATTGTTGAAATTATATATATATATATATATATATAGGCGCAATGTAGAGGCGCAATGGCCTAGTGGTTAGGGCAGCGGACTCGCGGTCGCAGGATCGCGGTTTCGATTCTCAGACTGGGCGTTGTGTGTGTTTATTGAGCGAAAACACCTAAAAGCTCTACGAGGCTCCGGCAGGGGGTGGTGATCCCTGCTGTACTCTTTCACCACAATGGCGGTGCCCCAGCATGGCCACAGCTCAAGAGCTGAAACTGGAAAAACAAAAAACAAAAAAACAATATATATATATATATATATATATATATATATTACAGTTATGTTGAAACAGGAAAGTGTAGCATTGACGGCAAAACATTTGTGGAGTAAATTTCGAAGCTTTGCATAAACGACAATTTGAGTTTAGTACATCAATTTGGATAGAATAATCATTTTTATATTAATGGGATGGATCATACCTGAGAGCAACTCCAAGTACTATGAAGATCGAATTTGTATGTAGTCTGCTTCTGAGAGCTATTCTATCGGACCTCTGTGTAATCTGGCGTGCTAAACATTGTTTTAATGATTCAGCATTAAGTGCTGCAACATGCCTTTGCTAATCTTGAAAAAGTCACATTTCCATTCTGTCTTGAGACTCCATTTGATGTACTGCAGCATGCCTTTGCTAATCTTGAGAATGTTTCATCTCCCTTCTGTCTTGGAACCCCATCAGACATGCTGCAACATGGTTTTGCTGATGTTGAGAAAGTCTCCTCTCTTTTCTCTCTTGACATTGTACTTGACGTGCTGCATCATGTGTTTGATGATCTTTGGAAAGGGTCATGTCTCTTATTGAGATTCTATTTGACGTGCTGCAGCATGCTGTTGCTGATGTTAAGAAAGTTTCGTGTTCCTTATGTCTTGAGACTCTCGCCTTCGATTTTCTGCACTCCCCACTTGCTTTATAAGTGTTTCTGGAGAGATTAAGTTTTTTTCTTTGGTGGCATATTGTTTTTAAATATTTTAAACAAAAAATTATGAACATAGAAAAAATATACATTAATCTGTATTTTTGTAAGCAGTTGTGTGTAGTATGTCTATATTTCTGTATGCAGTGTAAATTAACCAAACATAAGCAAATTGTAAATACCTTGCAACTTTTCAACTGCTGCGATAGTTATGAACTGTTAATTGAACGGCAGATGTGTATTTTTATATAACTTGGACTTTTCACGTAATTGTTTTTTATCAAGAGTTTCAGTTCCAGGCGTTCTCGTTACATATGTATATGAATATGTAGATGTATGTGTGTGTTTAATAATGTACGTAACGAGCGCGCAAACACACATACACTCACAGACACATACATATTCATATACAAAATGTAACGATACGCACACATACACTCTCACATACAGTCACATACGCCACAGAAACCGGGAAACCAGGCCCATGAACCTGGCTAGGCTTGAAAAGGGCGACGTTTATCATTTATATATATATATATATATATATATATATATATATATATATATATATATATATATATATGTATATATATATATATATATATATATTGTGCAGTTCTTTGTTACGTCCCTTTTTGTGTTACATTTTTTTGCTCGTTTACCCCTCTACGAGTTATTTTATTTTAATTCTCTCGTAGAAAGGCCTAGCTTGACCTTACGTGTTCTGTCTCTGCCTTCGAAACACGTGTCTGCTAGCGACAGCTGATGAAGGGGATTTTTCCTTGTGTAGCATGTCCTGTACTTCGTTTTTCTGCTGCACATAATTGTTTTTCCCGTTTTCGTTTTCGTTTCGTCTTGTTCCACGTCTCTGTCCTTCTGTTGTAACAAAATGTCTTCTCCGTTTTCGTTCTGTTGATTTTCTCGTTTTCTTGTGATGTCCTGTACTTATATACATATTTATATATGCATGTATATATACATGTAGATGTCGGTACGTACATATATGTTTGTATGTATGCATATATTTTATTTATTACACTATTGTCTGACAGCGCTTCGCGTCGGGTTCGTTTGAATTTTCGATTTTTCGAATTCTCACTTCGTTCCGTTCCCTCCTCTTTGTCCGTTTTTACAGTTTGCTACAATGATGCGAAACTCTCTCCCTTTGCTTTAACTTCCCCTCTCTCTCTCTCTCTCTCTCTCTCTCTCTTGCTCTCTCTACCTCACCCTTCTCTCTAGCCTGTGTCTTCCTCTATCTGTCTCTCTCTCTCTCTCTCCTACTCATCCTCACTTTCGTCACTGCTAAACCTTTCCGCCTGTTGCATTCAGGCCATAAGGTAATATTTCCTCGCGCTCGCCAGTTACCCTCTCGTCCATGCCAGAACAAAGGCTTCCGTTCGTCTTTTTTCGTTTGTTCTCTTGTTTATTTTTGATTTCTCGTATTGTAATTTAATTCTCGTTATGTATTTTCGTGTACATGTATCTTTAATTTTGTATTTTTTCTTGTATGTATTTTTTGTGCAGTTCTTTGTTACGTCCCTTTTTGTGTTACATTCTTTTGCTCGTTTACCCCTCTACGAGTTATTTTATTTTAATTCTCTCGTAGGAAGGCCTGGCTTGAACTTACGTGTTCTGTCTCTGCCTTCGAAACACGTGTCTGCTAGCGACAGCTGATGAAGGGGATTTTTCCTTGTGTAGCATGTCCTGTACTTCGTTTTTCTGCTGCACATAATTGTTTTTCCCGTTTTCGTTTTCGTTTCGTCTTGTTCCACGTCTCTGTCCTTCTGTTGTAACAAAATGTCTTCTCTGTTTTCGTTCTGTTGATTTTTTCGTTTTCTTGTGATGTCCTGTACTTATATACATATTTATATATGCATGTATATATACATGTAGATGTCGGTACGTACATATATGTTTGTATGTATGCATATATTTTATTTATTACACTATATATATATATATATATATATATATATATATTATATATATATAATTTAAATAATAAGAGTGAAAAATTGAATGTCAATTTAAAATCAGTGGCCTAGCATATTGAAAAATCTGAAGATTCAGAAAAATTATATTACATATATATAAGAGGGATGACCACTAAGTGGACATCCATTATGCTACAGGTAGACCCCATATTGTCTGACCACTAAGAAAAGATTGTTCTCAATAAAATTCAGCAAACGCCAGAACGTAAGCGAGCAAGACAAATGAAACGATACAAATATAAAGATTAATCACAAACCCAGCTACATTGTTACCACTTACGTAATACTTACGTAAATGTCCGCATTCATCAGTGTGATCGTCATAGGAAAATATAATTTTCATAACTATACATGAGACGTTCGCATGAAATTGAACATGCATATAGTTCTACCAATTACATTTGGGGTTATATTTCAAAAGTTTTCGTTTTGGTGTGCCAAAATACCAGAAATAATTCTACAGAAAATAATTCTCTGCCGTGAATTGTGTTGGTTAGAGAACATAGTTATATAATTTAGATAATAAGGGAGCAGAATTGAATATTAATTTGATTAATGTCAATTTAAAATCAGTGGCCTAGCATATTGAAAAATCTGAAGATTCAGAAAAATTATATTACATATATATAAGAGGGATGACCACTAAGTGGACATCCATTATGCTACAGGTAGACCCCATATTGTCTGACCACTAAGAAAAGATTGTTCTCAATAAAATTCAGCAAACGCCAGAACGTAAGCGAGCAAGACAAATGAAACGATACAAAATATAAAGATTAATCACAAACCCAGCTACATTGTTACCACTTACGTAATACTTACGTAAATGTCCGCAATTCATCAGTGTGATCGTCATAGGAAAATATAATTTTCATAACTATACATGAGACGTTCGCATGAAATTGAACATGCATATAGTTCTACCAATTACATTTGGGGTTATATTTCAAAAGTTTTCGTTTTGGTGTGCCAAAATACCAGAAATAATTCTACAGAAAATAATTCTCTGCCGTGAATTGTGTTGGTTAGAGAACATAGTTATATAAATTTAGATAATAAGGGAGCAGAATTGAATATTAATTTGATTAATATCAATTTAAAACCAGTGGCCTAGCATATTGAAACATCTGAAGATTCAGAAAAATTATATTACATACATATAAGAGGGATGACCACTAAGTCTGGCGTTTGCTGAATTTTCTTGAGAACAATCTTTTCTTAGTGGCCATCTCTCTTATATATATATATATATATATATAATATATATATATATATATATATATATATAGTGGCTTGCTTACCAGCGACAGAGTTCCGGGTTCAGTCCCACTGCGTGGCATCTTGGGCAAGTGTCTTCAACTATAGCCTCGGACCAACCAAAACCTTGTGAGTGGATTTGGTATACGGAAACTCAAAGAATCCCGTGGTATATATGTATATATATGTGTATATATATATATATATATATATGGGTGTGTGTGTATGTGTGCGTGTGTGTGTGTGTTTGTGTGTCTGTGTTTATCCCCCTAGCATTGCTTGACAAACGATGCTTGTGTGTTTACGTCCCCGTCGTTAAGCGGTTCGGCAAAAGAGGCCGACAGAATAGGTACTGGACTTACAAAGAATAAGTCCCGGGGTCGATTTGCTCGACTAAAGTTAGTGCTCCAGCATGGCTGCAGTCAAATGACTGAAACAAGTAAAAGAGTAAATGAGTATATATATATAAGGTTAAAAAGGAACACACGAGTTGATATATATGGAAAAAGTCAAGACAGAAAATGCTAAAATAATTTTATAAAAAACATTTCAGTACCAGTTTCAGTCATTGGGACTTTTTCAACTGTAAGTATGGAAAACAATTAAATTTTGGAAAAATTAAAAGGAAAGTTTTTTAAAAGAATATTTGCATAGTGTTCAAATACAAGTGGCATTGTTCTTGTTTTTGCCTGTTTCTCTCTGTCTTGTTTAGTCTTGTGGGTTCGAGGTCCTTGTGAATTCTTTGTAGGGATGAAGAAGAAGAAGAAGAAGAAGAAGAAGAAGAAGAAGAAGAAGAAGAAAGAGAAGAAGAAGAAGAAGAAGAAGAAGAAGAAGAAGAAGAAGAAGAAGAAGAAGAAGAAGAAGAAGAAGAAGAATGCGTGAGTGCGATGACAGTAGTATGCTGAATGGTCAACTGCCCCAAAAGTGACCCGCTGTGGATGGTAGTAGTGATTGAATTCCTGAAACATCTCTTTTGAATGTTTTGTTTATAAAATTTGTGTAGTTGTTATTTTAAACAGCAATAGTGGTAAAGTTATGAAGGAGGTGGCGGAAAGGGGGAAGACAAAAAAGAAGAAGAAGAAAGAGAAGAGAGAATAAGAAGGAATGTAGGTAGTAGGATAGTAGTAAGGTGTTAAATGGTCAAGTGGCCTAACATTGACTCGTTATGGATTATAGCAGTGATTGGGACTGTTTTTTAATGAATTCTTGGGAATCTCTTGAGTGTATCATCTGTGTATATATAAGGCAGGATGTGCGTGTGTGTGTGTGTGTGTGTGTGTGTGTGTGTGTGTGTGTGTGTGTGTGTGTGTACGTGAATGTAGTTTATGCACATCCACAAATTAGCACGCATGTCGCTCAAATTTTAGGAGGACATTTGTCACGATCCTAGCTGTATTTTCGTCGAATTATTTTACCCCGAGGCACCCGCGAATAGCGGTAAATAATTTTGAGCCATAACTTCAATTTTCACGGCGGAGAAACCCACTGTAGTGACGTCATTATTGTTTACAAAACATGAATTAAATCCCCTTCTAGCGACGGTGTAAAGAGAAGGAGGGAGAGAGAGGGAGAGAGAGAGAGATAACAGATTTTTTAAATTTCGTCTTTACTGAGTGATTGACAGACAAAAACAGACAGACAGGTGTTGTTATGTATGTATGTATGTGTGAAAGGCTTCAATCACAGACACACACACGAGCATGTGTGTGTACAAAACACATGCTTGTAATGTGTGTGTTGACCGTATATATATATATATATATATATACACAATATAAACGATATTCTCCGTTTCTCCACAACTAATTTCCAAATTAGCTGAATCCGTTGCTCTACTCAGCGATATATAGCTGGTCGTGCGTGAACATGGGGGATAGCAGAGGTTATCAGAGCAAAAGATCTACGTGTTGAAGATAGACACGCTCCTTAGCAAACGATCAGCTATTATTTTGTAAACAATGTTTCGAAACTATTCATGTTTTCGAATGGAGAGATCTGACTCTCACATCTCTGCGGGAGAAGGTAGGTTTCTCTATTCTTGTTACAAAACTTACGTCCGGATGCCAAATTTGTTTCAATTGATGGTATTACTCGGGTAGGAAGTGGTGGTGGGACAGGGGCAGGGGCAAAGGCGTGCAAAAACATGTATGCAATAGGTGTATGTACGTATATTTTGTGTGTGTGTGTTGCCCATATATATATACTTAGTTGTGATCTGAACAGAGGATCGGGGGGCCCTTTTGGGCGTTCTAGTTTTCTTGCTGGAAGGGTTCCCAACCCATGGGCAAAGTGGGGTTACATGATGAGGGTGATGTTTTCAAAAGGGTTGGCATATGCAACCTGATCACCTCTGCCGATCAAACTCCCAACCCATGCGCTCCCGTGGCGACACTGATTCTGCAGAACTGGGTTGGGTAAGAAAACCAGCTTTAAAGCATAAATATAAATGTTTTTGAATCAGCAATGTTCGGTTAAGTCCTATTTGGGATGAAAAATCAATAAACTGATTCCTTATGGGATTTTCCATTTAATCAGAATTTAAAAAATCGATAAACCGATTCCTTATAGGACTTCCCACTAAAATTGGTTACACCCCATTTTCAACCATAACGTCCACCAATTTTGATGTATTTTGTTCAAACTTGATGCCAGCATTACTTAGGACTCATGGGATCTTTGAATGCTTTTAGTTCTCCAAAAACGAAAAAAAAAAACAATCGATGAGTGGAAAAAATCGATAAACCGATTCCTTATGGGATTTCCCAATCAAATTTTCTACAAAATTTCACCCAAAAGTTTACCAATTTCAACGGATTTCACTCAAATTTTACGTCGACGTTACTTAGTTTGCTTTGAAATAAAGAGCTTGATTATCTTAATAATCCTAACTTAATCCCGAGCAAAGCCGGGCTATACTACTAGTTTTTTTATATTTGCGTGTGTATTTGTGTTATACTAAGACCGTGGTGGATATGTCGTTTGTTGTAGACGCGTTCAAAAGGGGTCTGTATCTTGTAATAAAGAGAGTCTCTTTACTTATTCGTTGGCTACAGGTTGTATCGTCCCTGAATTGGTAGAGGGGAAAAATTCTGAAGCTTGGATTTTTATTATTGGCGACAATGAAGTCTTCGACAACATCATTCAAAACATTCCCCTGCTTAAAAAAGGACCACAGAATGAACTTAATCTTCCAAACACACACCATCATAAAAAGCAAGAGACAGCCCAAATCTATGAAAAGTCTCCTAACACAAGCCCGAATACGCTCAACAACACAGAAGCCGACAGTAAAGAAAATGCGGAAGACCCAACTATAAGATATGCGTCAATTTAATTGAGGGATCAGCGGTCTCCTTCAAACAGGGACAACGTTCGTTTCACAGTGAAAAGCAACTTCACATGTGCTTCGGAGAACCTGATATACGCACTAACCTGCTCTGGGTGCCAAGAGCAATACATAGGCCAAACAAAAAACAGTCTACGTAAAAGAATGGCTCTGCACAGATCCCAGATCCAAATTCCCCAAAACAGAACAATAGCATTCAGCCAACTATAGACATTTGCGCCAATAATAAAATTCCAAGCTTCAGAATTTTTCCCCTCTACCAATTCAGGGACGATACAACCTGTAGCCAACGAATTAGTAAAGAGAATCTCTTTATTAAAGATACAGACGCCTTTTGAATGCGTCTACAACAAGCGACATATCCACCACAGTCTTAGAATAACACAAATACACACGCAAATATTTAAAATGATACACTCAAGAGATTCCCAAGAATTCATTAAAAAACAGGCCCAATCACTGCTATAATCCATAACGAGCCAATGTTAGGCCACTTGACCATTTAACACCATACTACTATCATACTACCTACATTTCTTCTTATTCTCCCTGCTCTTTCTTCTTCTTCTTCTTCTTTGTCTTCTCCGCCATCTCCTTCATAACTTTACCACTATTACTGTTTAGAATAACACCTACACAAATTTTATAAACAAAACATTCAAAAGAGATGTTTCAGGAATTCAATCAGTACTACTATCCACAGCGGGTCACGCACGCATTCTTCTTCTTCTTCTTCTTCTTCTTCTTCTTCTTCTTCTTCTTCTTCTTCTTCTTCTTCTTCTTCTTCTTCTTCTTCTTCTTCTTCTTCTTCTTCTTCTTCTTCTTCTTCTTCTTCTTCTTCTTCTTCTTCTTCTTCTTCTTCCCTACTAAGAATTCACAAGGACCTCGAACCCACAAGACTAAACAAGACAGAGAGAAACAGGCAAAAACAAGGAAAATGCCACTTGTATTTGAACACTATGCAAATATTCTTTTAAAAAACTTTCCTTTTAATTTTTCCAAAATTAATTGTTTTCCATACTTACAGTTGAAAAAGTCCCAATGACTGAAACCGGTACTGAAATGTTTTTATAAAATTATTTTAGCATTTTCTATCTTGACTTTATTTTCCATATATATATATATATATATATATATATATATATATATATATATATATATATTATATATATATATATATATATATATATATATAATATATATATATATATATTATATATATATAATATATATATATATATATTGCTATGTGAAGTCGCATGACTCAGTGGTTAGAGCGTCGAGCTTATGATCGTGAGGTTGTGAGTTCGAATCTCGGACTGAGCTACGTATTGTGTACTTGCTCCAGTTCACTCAGCAGTATCGGCCTTTGCCTTTCCTTGGCTAACACTGGTGACGTGGAGAGGGGAGGCCGGTATGCATGGGTGACTGCTGGTCTACCATAAACAACCTTGTCGGGACTTGTGCCTGGGAGGGTAACTTTCTAGGTGTAATCCCATGCTCAGTCATGACCGAAGGGGTTCTCAGCATATATATATATAATATATATATATATATATATATATATATATATATATATATATTATATATATATAGATAGATGATAGATAGATAGATAGATAGATAGATAGATAGATAGATAGATAGATAGATAGATAGATAGATAGATGATAGATAGATAAAACTTACTTAGAAGTGGATGCGTGCGTTCTATCATATAATAACAAAATTATAAATAAAACATATGCATATATACATACATATATGTACGTACCTACATCTATATGTATATATACATGCATATATGAGTACAGGACACCAAAAAAAAAACGTCGAACACAATGAAAAACGAAAATATAAACATAAAACCAAGGAAATGGACATTTTTCTTAAACAACGAAAAAATAGAGTACAAGACATACAACACAAGAAGATTGTTTTTACTCTCCTGTTTTTGTTACCATTTTTACCCCTCCGCAAAAAAATCTCAAATTTTATTTAATTTGCTTTTGCAGGTAGGACTGTTTCAACGAAGTCGTGTCTCGCCTTTATCTTCGAAACGCAGAGTAGATGAAACAGAGGCGGCTGAAGAAGGGGAATGTTCCTTGTGTGGGTGCTAAAAGGTTCCTGGTTTTGGGTAAAAGAACATACAAGAGGATCGGTAAATTATGATTTTATTCAACATATTCTCCGCTCAAATTCACATATTTATTGCAGCGGTCTTTCAGTTTTTCTAAACCCTCAGAATGTTTGGCGTGTAGCCAGGCTTTTCGCGACACCCTTAAAACCAGGAACTTCTCAACACCTCTTCGTAGATTATTATATCTAAATGAAATATGCTAGTATTGCTCGAGAATTCCATCTTGCATTACTTAAGTTGGGTATTTTTTGAAACTTTATAGTAGGAAATTTTCCGGTTTCTTCAAAGAAACAAAAAACTCTGGTCAAATGAAATAGAAATTTTATGTCATTTCTCCATCCTGCTGATTCAGTAATCTTTTCTTCACCATTGTTGAAATTAGTCTAGAGTTTCTCGTAACTACTTAGAAACTCTGGGATGAATGTATATTCAATATTGGGAGATGACTTTTTTCTCCAAGTACGTTATCCATTACAACACGAAGAACTCTGTCAAGGATATGATGCTGACAACCAATAAATGGCGGTTTTTCAAACACTTTTGGGCAAATAGTCTTTGGAATTGAATGACAATACCATTTCCTTTCCCAATGTTCACACTCGTTGTATCAGCGACAATCATCTTTACACAGTTCCATAAATTGTATTCATATAAAACAGCTGTTATTCCTTTCTAAACAGTATTGGCTTTTCCCTCTGGTAATTGGAGTGCATCTAACTTAACTTCTCTCTGTTCATTCAAAATGCAATGACCAGTTTTCTAAATGTAGTGTTTTCTTCATTTTCTTTTTTAGTTTAACAGCTTCTTTGATAGTCGGTCTGTAAATACCAGATTGGGAAGGAGTCTCGACATTTATTCTCTCTTGAGGTAATTGTCAATAAACTGTTGATGTTTCAGGGCTGATAGCTTGGAAGATATTACTAACTTGGCTGCAGTTCCAGTTTTGCTATACTTCCTCCTTGTTTGTGTGGATTCTTCATCTGATTTTTCGGACTCTTGATATTCACTTTCGGTCTTTGCTTCAGACGTTGACGGTGACACTGGAGTTGCTCTGGTTGAAGTTGACATTAAGAATACTTTTCTTTTGGATGGATAATTTTGGAACTGGCTGCCTTTCCAGTTGTAGACACACAGGATGTCGAAATATCGTTCACTAGATGACAATGGCACTCTATTATTATTATCATCATAATCATCATCATCCTCCTCCTCCTCCTCATCATCATCATCATTATTATTATTATTATTATTATTATTATTATTATTATTATTATTATTATTATAATTATTATTATTTTTATACTATATGGGTTACGATATTATGAAAATAAAAAAAAGAATGCATAAAAAATATCACTGGAAGTTCGTGTGTGCCCCAACTATTTGCCTTTCTTCCCGACAAAAACGAAGCCTTGTATCATCGTCTCCTGTCTTCTGTGTGTGATTTAAGGCCAAATTGCTGACTTGTAGCCTGTCTCATGGACTCTGAAAAAGCTTTCCATCGTGCATTTGTTTCTCTATTTCCGTATTCAGAAGTAGTTGGGTGTGTCTTTCATCTCGGATAGTCTTGTTGGCGGATATGTGCACTTGGTGAGAGTATGAGTTACAACACAGATGAAAGTTTTCAGCTTAAAATTAAGTGCTTTTGTGCTTTAGCATTTTTGCCAATTGAAGACGTTGTCAATGTATTTGAAGGTTTGTTTGACGATGAAGACATCCCTTCTGAGTTTATCACATTTGTAAGGGGGTGCGGTCCTCGTCGGCGAAGAGAAACCCCACATTTTCCTATACAACTCTGGAATGTACGTGATCGCGTCTTAAAGGACTTGCCAAAATCAAATAATTCTTTCGAAGAGTTCCAAAATTCTTTGCGCTCATCACTAACATTCACACATCCAAATTTGTGGAAACTATGCACTGCCCTTAAAGCTGAGGCGGGATTAAGCCAGACAAAAATTGCACACATTCGACGTAGAGAAAAAAACCTTTTCTACTCTAGGCAAATGGCCCGAAATTTTTGGGAGGGGGCCAGTCGATTTGATCGACGCCAGTCCGCAATTGGTACTTAATTTATCGACCCCGAAAGAATGAAAGGCAAAGTCGACCTCGGCTAAATTTGAACTCAGAACGTAAAGACAAATGAAATACTGCTAAGCATTTCTGCCAGTTAACCGCCTTAGACCTATCAAATTATTGATGCACAACTGAAGAAGCTAGTTCAGGAATATCAAAATGAAAACCCTCTGCAATCTTTAAGAAGTATTGTACACAATTTGTCTTAAGAAATTTTTTTTTAAATAAATTAAACTTTCTTATCCTAACTCTACTTCACAATGTACACGCTGTCAATTTTTATCCTATTGCCATAATAAAATGTGTGCTAAAATTTAATCTTTTCTTTCTTTATCCCAAATTATATTATTTTTGAAATTTTGTGATGAGTCTTTTCCATAGATTCTTGCTCGATGGGAGGACATTAAAGTGATCCCATCTCAATTTAAGTAGATTCTATTTCAACTTCAGACTCTCTCACTCTTCCCTCTCTCTCTTCTTAAGGCTTGAGAAACAGACAGACAGACAAATTAAATAAACATGGTGATTATTAGTGGGGGCAGCTTATATTGGAAGTCTGTCCATGGGTGGAATTTACCATGGTGGAATATACCGTGGTGGAATTTACCTATGGTGGAATTTATCTAGAACCACACATATGCTGAGACCCCCTTCGGTCATGACTGAGCATGGGATTGCACCTAGAAAGTTACCCTCCCAGGCACAAGTCCGGCCAAGGTTGTTTATGGAAGACCAGCAGTCGCCCATGCATACCGGCCTACCCCCTCCACGCCACCGATGTTATCCAAGGGAAAGGCAGGGCCGTACAGCTTGGCACCTGTGACGTCACTGAGTGAACTGGAGCAATATGAAATAAGGTGTCTTGCTCAAGAACAAAACACACAGCCCGGTCAGGGATTCGAACTCACACCTCACGATCGTAAACTCGACCACTGAGCCATGCGCCTTCACCACATACACACATACATACATACATACATACATACATACATACATACATACATACATACATACATACATACCGTAAATCCTCGAGTATAGTCCGCCCTTGAGTATAATACGCAGGGGATTTTTAGGGGGGTGTACCACTGAAAAACCTAAACCTTGTGTATGATAAGCACCCCTTCTCTAACTTGAGTCGTGCGTAATTAAGCCAGCAGCACCTAGTCGAACAAACACTTCCTTGCATGCATAATACAATAATGGTGATGTTCTTAACTGTTATATCGGAATGTAAATACGTTTGCAAATTGGACAAACACTCCCTCTGGCAGGTGCCAGAAATGTAGCGAAGACTTTGCCTGGCTGGTTGTAATGCCATAGTTTCTTGTTGACGTCTTTTCTTGTCATTCCATTTCTTCTCTCTCCCTCTATCACTCCTTTGTGTTCCCTCTTTTACGGAACGTCGCCAATCTCCAAGGTTGCTGGCAACTGCTTCCCAGTTGCTAATATTGATGTCGCAGGCCTCCATGTCCCTTTTGCAAACATCCTTGTATGAGATGGCTTGGACATGTTAGCCGTATGGAAGATGGCAGAATCCCCAAGGACATACTCTACAGAGAGCTTGCTAGGGGCACTAGGTCTGTGGGAAGACGTTCATACGATTATTATTATTATTATTATTATTATTATTATTATTATTATTATTATTATTATTATTATTACTATTATTATTATTATTATTATTATTATTATTATTGAGTGAGAGAGCAGTGCATCCCATCTGGGGCAAAAATATACAAAGCCCAGTATAGCCATCATGACTATCCGTCTGATAAGGGTACTCTAGGCACATGCATCACAACCATATATGCGCGACATGGTGATCTCCTATCAAGATAAACAGCACATGACCTTGCAGGTGGGGCCCAGTTAGAATTTTCTTCTGGTCGAGTAGCTCATCTTGCTCAAAAGGTCCCCGAATAATGGTTGTTTGAGGATGTTGAACGAAACACCCATGTTTCCAGAGGTAAATTATTCAAACACCAAAGAATCCCTCTAAACACATGGCTATAATGCTCCCCCACTACTTCTGCTCGTGATTAGAGCTACACATATCGTCAGCCACTAAGAGATATGCTCAACTGGTTAGGTCAAACAACTGACAAGCAAATCTGTGGTATTGAGCAGAATATTTGCTGTAGCCTATCTTTTACACCAAGACAAAACAATGTACATGATAGCACTTCCAATCAGTTAAGATCAGAAGCCATGAGAGCCTATCATCATCATCATCATCATCATCATCATCATCATCATCATCATCATCATCATCATTATCATTATTATTATTATTATTATTATTATTATTATTATTATTGTCATTATTTATTATTTTTGTTGTTGTTGTTGTTGTTGTTGTTATTATTATTATTATTATTATTATTATTATTATTATTATTATTATTATATTATTATTCAGTAGTTTATTTTTATAGCGTGCTTTCACTTCACTACCGAGCGCAGCTCTGTGTGCCTTAGGTATGTGCTGTGATTTGTTGTGATGCTCTGATGGTTATTGTATGGAAAGTGTTCTGCGTAGGATGTGTGCAGTGCCTAGTAGTGCAATTTTCTGTATGTTATGTGTTTGTAAGTCCTGGTGTTTTTGTTATGTATTTGTCTGAATATTTTTATCATGCCTAATGCACCTACTATGATAGGAATTGTTTCTGTTTTTAGATTCCACATTCTGGTTACCTCTATTTCCAGGTCTTTGTATTTTGAAAGTTTCTCCATTTCTTTTAGAGACACGTTGTCATCTGCCGGTATTGATACATCAATTAGAAAGCATTTTTTTTCTTCATGATCTCTGACAACTATATCTGGTCTGTGGCCTTAATTTCTCTATCTGTGTGTATCGGCATATCCCAGACTATGGTTGCTTTCTCGTTTTCTGTGACCTTTTCTGGTGTGTGCCTATACCATCTTTTTCTGTTGTTATTCCATAATGTTGGCATAGCTTCCAGTGTATGTAGGTTCCAACTCTGTCATGTCTGTGAATATTTCCTTCTTAGCCAGGACTGGGCAGCCAGAGATAATATGATTTATTGCTTCTTGTCCATCACCACATATTCTGCAGTTACTTGTAATATTTCTTTCATTACATGTTTTTGGTAATTCTGGTGGGGAGGCTTTGGTCTTGTGTGCTGGCAATTAAAAATCCTCTGTCTCTGCTTTGAGTCCTGAGTTTCTCAACCATTGCTGGGATTTTCTTTGTCTATTTCTTTTGCGTTTATTTAGTCCAGTATTTACCATGAAGGGGCTTTTCTTGCCATCGTTTTATCATGGTTTCGTTGCTGTTCTGTTTTTAGTTTGGATTTCATTTGTTTTATAGCTTTTGTTATTTCTTCATCTTCTCCTTCTTCTTCTTCATATTTATTAGGTGGTATGATTTTTTGTTTGTATTTGTCAGCTTCCTTAAATACTGAGAATAGTTTTTTTTGTTTTGCTCGTGTTTTGCCGCTATTTGTATCACTTTTCCTTCCTTCTGAAGTAGATATTTTTGCAGTCCAATAGTGGTTATTTTATAGTAGTTTTCCAGCTGTATTTTCTACCGCCTTCTATACGTTGTATATATAGTCTTTCTATGTCAGATTTTGGGTGATGCATCCTAGATCCTGTCATTAATTTTCTTGTTTTCCTATCTATTTTGGTCAGTTCATTTAGTGTCCAGTTAAGGATATTGTAGCTGTAACTTATAACTGGAACAGCTAAAGTGTTAATACCTATTATCTTGTTTTTAGCATTGAGCTCTGTGTTTAGTATTGATCTAACTCGTCTATAATATTCTTTTTTTATTTTCTCTTTCATTTGTGTGTGTTGTGTCTTATCTAGTTCATGGATTCCTAAGTATTTGTAAGTTTGGCTTTGGTCTAATTCTTTTATTTCATTGGTTTTATCTAGTGTGATGTTACTACTCTTAACTAGTTTTCCTGTTTTCATGGTTACTTTGGCGCATTTTCTAATCCAAATTCATCTTTCTTTCTTTGGTAAATCCATGAACTGTCTTTAATAGTGTTTCCAGCTGTTTGTCATTTGCAGCGTATAGTTTTAGGTCATCCATATATAAACGGTGGCTGACCGTTTTGCCGTAACATTTTATCCGCATCCAGTTCTATTTAGCATATCAGATAGAGGTGACAGTGCCAAGCAGAAAAGGAGTGGAGAGAGCGTGTCTCCCTGGAATATTCCTATTCTAATGGGGATGGCTTTCGTTTTCATGAGTCCCTCTTTTGTTTGGAGTTGTAGCACGGTTTGCCATTTATTCATAGAGTGCCCTATGAATTTTATAAGGGTTGGTGCTACTTTGTTAATGGCTAGTGTTTCGAGGATCCATGTGTGGGGTATGCTATCAAACGCCTTTTTGTAGTCGACCCAGGCCATACTGAGGCCTTTCTTCTTTCTGTGGCTGTCTTCAGTTATGGCTTTATTAATCATTAGTTGATCTTTACAGTCATATGAGCCTTTGCGGCATCCTTTCTGCTCTTCTGGAAACAGGTTGTTTTCGTCCAAGTGCTTGTTCAACCTTTGCGATATCACTGCAGTAAATGCCTTGTATATTGTAGGGAGTCAGGTTATTGGTCTGTAGTTTTCTGGTTTTGCTGTCTCATTTGATTTGGGAATTAAGATGGTTTTCCCCTTCGTGAGCCATTCAGGCATTGTCTCTGGCTCTGCTAGCATGCTGTTAAAGTTTTCAGCCAGCTTTTTGTGCATTCCTGTTAGATATTTCAACTAGAAGTTGGGGATCTTGTCATGCCCAGGTGCCTTCCAGTTGCTTAGTCTTTGCAGTGCCTGGGTGACCTCTACAGTTGTTATGAGGTCCAAAGTTGCTCAGATGCTGGGTTTGTTGTTTTGATAGTTCTTTTTTTTTGGTTGTTCGTTCGCCGACTATATTTCTCTCCAGAATTCTTCCACTTCTTCTGCTGTTGGTGCTGCAGTGATTTCTATTTTATTTTTGTCAAGTTCTTGGTAGAACTTTTTGGGTTTGGAGTTGAACTTTTTGTTTTGTTCAAAGAAGCGCTGGCGTTTCTCGTACCGGCGGATCCTTTGTGCTTTGGCAAGAATATCTTGCTTCAGCTTTTCTTTTATCTCAGGTAAATCTTTTTCTGTGATGTTATATTTGCGGAGTATTTTTGTTTTCTTTTTGTTGCTCAGTAGCGTTGATTGTCTACTGATTTCATTAAGAATCGACAGATCTTTTCTCATTTTTTGTATTTTGTTTTGGATGTTATTTATCCACAGGGTTTGTTTGGGTGGTGGTACTCCTGTTTGGACGGGTTTGAGTGAGTATCCAGCTTCTTTTGTGGCTGCAGTGGCTGCTGCGTATACTAAGTCATTTAGCTTAGTGATATCGCCTTTTGTTTCAGTGGCTACTAGTTCAGTGACGGCTAGGTTTATGCTGTTTATAATTGGTGTTGTTGTTTCGTCTATTTTGATTTTTGGGAGATATGGTCGGTGGTCAAATGGACTGTGCTCTGTGGTTTTTAGTTCTTTGATTATTTTACTTTTTATATTATCTTAATCATTAGGCTCCCCTTTGTTGTTTCTAGGTTTTAGATTTGTGTCGCTTTCTTTCTTATTTATATGTTTGTTTGCCGTGTTTTGGCTTGCTGTTTGTCGTGTATTATTGTGCATCCTTACGGTCTGGGTTTGTTGTTTTTTATTTATATCGTGTTTGTTGGGAATGTTACGTTTGTCTTCGTGTTTTACTGTTTCAGTGTTTATATTAATGGGCATCGTTGTGTGGCTTCTATCTACATTTTCCTGGAGTATTTTTTCTTTTAGATGTTCTATTTCTATTTCTTTTTTTTTTTTTTTGCTTTGAGAATGTATCTTCGTACGTTAGCTATTTTATTAGGGTTCATTGCTGTATCCAAGTCTATATTTATGTTATTTTCCTTCCATATTTTATATGTATGTGTTGTTGTGTTTACATTTTTGGGGTAGAGCACTGCTGTGAAGTATGCGTGTAGGATAGAAATGTATTCCTCACGTGTCCATTTATGTCTTTTGGGTTTTTTCTGCGGGACATGAGGAACCACGTCCGGCCCATTATTTTGACGGTCGTCATTTTCGTAGGGTACCGGTCCGTTCATTTCTGTTGTCACATTGTTTTGCACGTGTAGTTTTTCGTACATTTTGTGTTGTAAGTTTAAAGTACGTAACTCCCGATTGTTATTCTTGGGTTGAATAATATCGGTGGTATTTAATTTCTTCGTAGTTCCTTTGTACATGGTGTTTGGGGTCGGGGATGAACTGGTGTTGATGGATCGTAATGTTTCACGCATGTTTACATGTGTTGTGTTAGAGGTATTATTATTATTATATTATTATTATTACTATTATTATTATTATTATTATTTTTTATTATTATTATTATATTATTATTATTATTATTATTATTATTATTATATTATTATTATTATTATTATTATTATATTATTATTATTATTGAGTGAGAGAGCAGTGCATGCCATCAAAGTGACACTGGGGTAAAATATACGAAGCCCAATATACCCATCATGACTACCCGTCTGATAAGGGTACATCAGGCACATGCATCACAACCATATGTGCGCGACATGGTGATCTTATAAAAAGATAAACAGCACATGACCTTGCAGGTGGGGCCCAGTTAGAATTTTCTTTAGGTTGAGTAGCCCATCCCCCTCAAAAGGTCCCTGAATAATGGTTGTTTAAGGATGTTGAAAGAACCACCCATGTTTCCAGAGGTGAATTATTCAAACCCCAAAGAATCCCTCTCTACACATGGCTATGATGCTCCCCCACTACTTCTGCTCGTGATCAGAGATGCACATATCGTCAGCCACTAAGGGACATGCTCAACTGGTTAAGGTCAAACAGCTCACAAGCAAATCTGTGGTATTGAGCAGAATATTTGCTGTAGCCCATCTTTTATACCAAGACAAAACAATGTACATGATAACATTTCCAATTAGTTAAGAACAGAAGCCATGAGAGCCACTGCCTGGTACTGCATCAGGGCATCTTACTGCATCAGGGCATTTATACTGTATCAGGGCATTGGTACTGCATCAGGCATTGGTATTGCATCAGGCATTGGTACTGCTGCATCAGGGCATTTTATTATTATTATTATTACTTTTTTTCTTCTTTCAAATTTGCTTCCATTTCTTGCTGAGTGTCTTCCCGACTCCTAGGGCAAAGAAACTCATAGTATACATTGGTAGGCCATTAAACCAAACTCAATAGTTCGTTCATTTTTTTTTTAAGTTGAATTAAAATACATGAGCAGCAACAGTTCTCACATCGACAATGCTCTTCTCAATACGTGTGATGTACCAGTTAAGACAATGCAGGGATGGTAAGCCAGGGATCATTCTCATATAATTTTCGGTTCCCTTCTTGATCATTCCTAGTGCTCCTACGATCACTGGTATTGTAACCGCCTTGAGATGCCACATTTTCTCAATTTCAATGAGTAGGTCTTTATATTTTCTGAGCTTGTCAAACTCTTTTGCTGAGATATTATGATCACAGGGGATACTCATGTCGATCAATAAGCAAACTTTATTGTTTTGGTCTTTCACAACAATATCTGGTTTATTGGCCTTGATGGTTCGGTCTGTATGTACTGGAAAGTCCCACAGAATGGTTACATTTTCTCCTTCAGTTACAGCCTCAGGGTGGTGATTATACCACTTGTCGGCAGTTTTGATATTGTAATGCCGACTTATTAGCCAATGTAGATATTGGCCAACTCTGTCATGTCTTAATTTATACTCCACTGGTGCTAAGACTTTACATCCAGAGATTAGGTGGTCCACTGTTTCAATCATATCGTTGCAGAATCGGCATTTTGGGTCTGCTCCATTTTTCATCACATTGGCCTGGTTTGCTGCGGGTCACATATTTGCCGTGCAGAGGTTTCTCCTCCCACCTATCAGCCAATTGCTCATGCGCTTTTTTCGTTGCCATTATTTTCACCTTCTTTGCAACAATAGTTGCCGTACTTCCCTCGAGTTGTTCAGTTTGGTAGGATTCTTCAGTTTGTATAATCCAGTCTGCATTTATGTTGTACGTCTTCTTGTCACTCCAAATCCTTTTCCAAAAGTTTTGAACTTCTTCCATGGGAGGGGGGTCTTTAACGGTTACTTTCTCCTTCCCTATTTCTCTGTAGAATTTTTTGGCATTGGATGTGAACAGCTTATTTTGCTTGTAAAACTTGTTTCTCTTCTCAAATCTTCGTATTTGGGCTTTTGCTTGGACTTTTTGTTTCAGCGTTTCTTTTATTGATATCAGTTCTTCTCTTGGTGAGGATCCAAATTTTTTCTTCATCTTTCTTCTTGTTCTGGATCTTACATCATTTCCACATATTAGTTCATTTAATATTGATATTTCCCCTCTCATAAATTCAATCTCTTTTTCAATTTTACTTCTCCAGTTTGATTTCTTCCTAGGTTTGGTCTTCTTTGTTTTTTCGGGGGCACACGGCTGGTTTCAATTGCCCTAGCAGAAGCGTAAATAATTTCATTTAACTCAGTAAAATCAGGTTTTAATTCTCGTATTATTTTATTTGTTACATAGTTGCCAATTTGGATTTGTTTTTTATTTTGGTTTGTATTTGAGAGTTTATGAAGTGGTTCTCTATCATTCATACTTGTATGTCTTACAACTTCAAGCGTATTCAGGATTTTCTGCCTCATTTCTGCCATAGACTCTCTGTGTTCTTCAGTAAATGCGAGATCTTCAGTTACTGTTGTTTTTTCGTTTTCCTGGCTATCTTTAACAGGTACAATAGAATTTCTTGTATCTTCAGGCGTTTGCGTACTTTGGTCAGATGGCAGTCTTTCAATTAAGCCTCGTGGCAGGATATACCGTTCATCTGATTCTTCATTTCCTTTGTGTCTTATATTTATGTCATTTTCCGTTGCGCGCTTATTTCACTGTCTGTGAGTCTGTTATTTCTAAGGATATCCCTCCTCACATTTGCTAATTTGTTCTCGTCCAAATAGGGCCTACTGTCTTGATTCCGTGTTCTCCATATACTGTAAGAGTTTGCAGTGTGTCTCTCTTGAGATGGCCTACCTAATGCATAGTAATAAGCGTATATTACTTCTTTATACTCTTCTCGGGTCCATTTGTTCCGCTTATATTTTTCTTTCTGTGGTGGTTGTGGTGGTGAACTTGGAGGGCTCGAGTTGGGGGATTTCCCGTTCAAGTGACCATCCATGTCCGTATTCGGAGAAGAGTTTGTGCCAGTTGATGACTTTTCGATCCCAGGCTGGCTCTTCCCTGGGGGACGCGCTTCCAGATTAACCATAGGACAAGCGATTTGGTATACTGATTTAGTTTTCCTTTTAGTTTCCAAAAACATTTTGGTGCTACGATAATGTTATCATTTTTTAGCTTTGATTGGCTCGTAGGTAGACGGCCATCATTGCCGTTACAATTATAATCGTACCATTATAGCAGCCGTAGTCGGCTTATTATTGTTATTATCATCACCATTACCATCACTATCATCATTATCACCACCATTACCATCATCATTATCATCATCACCATCACCACCATCATCATCAATGATATTGTTTTATGTGTAGTCACAGCAGTATCTTATTATTGTTATTTTTGTTTTTTTATCATCATTATCACCATCACAGCAGTGTCTGTCTGTCTCGTTGGCTGGCTTGGTGGTTGGCTGGCTGACTGTCTTCAACACCAGAGTTCTTGCCTGTCAAATAATACTTTCTTTGTGTTGGTTGGACTCTTTGAGTGTGTGTGTGTATGTGTAGATAGATAGATAGATTATCAGCACTATTACTATCATTATTATCATCATCACCATCATCACCATCACCATTAGTGATATTTTTTTTTTTTTTTTAGGTGGGGTGCTATCGGTTAAAAAAAAAGTTCAGATGTTTACTACGATTAGGCTTAAGAAAAATTAAGGAAGGGCTGTTCTGTATTGTTTGTGAATAGAGAAGTTGTGTTCGACCAGAGAGAATCTTAGCATCATCATTTTTTTTTTCCATGTGCGTTTGTGTTGTTGCAATAAAAAGTGTTTGTATATTTCCTGTGAGGTAATATTGTGGAGGTTGAAGTTGACTTTTCTAGAGATGTTTGTATGTCCAGTTAGAAGAACAGGTGTGTTTTTACAATAAAAAGTATATGTTTACATTTATATTTGAATATTCAGGGAGGAAGCAAAGAAAAGTCAGATTTTCATAGAAAGTTTTAGGGTTTTGTAAGTCCACAAAAAGAAAAGCGTGATGTTTTTAGAGAGAAGAAAAAAAAAGGATGTTTACAGAGGCAATTGTGGGTATCAAAGTTTTAAATTGGTCGAATGTATGATTGAAAACTGTAGATATGTAAATTTGTAAATTTTCTTAACTTATTTTGAAGGGCTGTTCTGTATTATTTGTGAATAGAGAAGCTGTGTTCGACCAGAGAGAGTCTTAGCATCATTATTTTTTCTATGTGCGTTTGTGTTATTGCAATAAAAAGTGTTTTGTATATTTCGTGCTTTTTGAAGGGCTGTTCTGTATTATTTGTGAATAGAGAAGCTGTGTTCGACCAGAGAGAATCTTAGCATCATTATTTTTTCTATGTGCGTTTGTGTTATTGCAATAAAAAGTGTTTGTATATTTCGTGCTTATTTTGAAGGGCTGTTCTGTATTATTTGTGAATAGAGAAGCTGTGTCCGACCAGAGAGAATCTTAGCATCATTATTTTTTCTATGTGCGTTTGTGTTATTGCAATAAAAAGTGTTTGTATATTTCGTGCTTATTTTGAAGGGCTGTTCTGTATTATTTGTGAATAGAGAAGCTGTGTTCGACCAGAGAGAGTCTTAGCATCATTATTTTTTCTATGTGCGTTTGTGTTATTGCAATAAAAAGTGTTTGTATATTTCGTGCTTATTTTGAAGGGCTGTTCTGTATTATTTGTGAATAGAGAAGCTGTGTTCGACCAGAGAGAATCTTAGCATCATTATTTTTTCTATGTGCGTTTGTGTTATTGCAATAAAAAGTGTTTGTATATTTCGTGCTTATTTTGAAGGGCTGTTCTGTATTATTTGTGAATAGAGAAGCTGTTCCGACCAGAGAGAATCTTAGCATCATTATTTTTTCTATGTGCGTTTGTTTTATTGCAATAAAAAGTGTTTGTATATTTCGTGCTTATTTTGAAGGGCTGTTTTGTATTATTTGTGAATAGAGAAGCTGTGTTCGACCAGAGAGAATCTTAGCATCATTATTTTTTTCCTGTGCGTTTGTGTTATTGCAATAAAAAGTGTTTGTATATTTCGTGCTTATTTTGAAGGGCTGTTCTGTATTATTTGTGAATAGAGAAGCCTGTGTCGACCAGGGAGAAGCTTAGCATCATTATTTTTTCTTATGTGCGTTTGTGTTATTGCAATAAAAAGTGTTTTTGTAATTTCGTGCTTATTTTGAAGGCTGTTCTGTATTATTTGTGAATAGAGAAGCTGTGTCCGACCAGAGAGAATCTTAGCATCATTATTTTTTCTATGTGCGTTTGTGTTATTGCAATAAAAAGTGTTTGTATATTTCGTGCTTATTTTGAAGGGCTGTTCTGTATTATTTGTGAATAGAGAAGCTGTGTTCGACCAGAGAGAATCTTAGCATCATTATTTTTTCTATGTGCGTTTGTGTTATTGCAATAAAAAGTGTTTGTATATTTCGTGCTTATTTTGAAGGGCTGTTCTGTATTTTTGTGAATAGAGAAGCTGTGTTCGACCAGAGAGAATTTAGCATCCATTATTTTTTCTATGTGCGTTTGTGTTATTGCAATAAAAAGTGTTTGTATATTTCGTGTTATTTTGAGGGCTGTTCTGTATTATTTGTGAATAGAGAAGCTGTGTGTCGACCAGAGAGAAGTCTAAGCATCATTATTTTTTCTATGTGCGTTTGTGTTATTGCAATAAAAAGTGTTTGTATATTTCGTGCTTATTTTGAAGGGCTGTTCTGTATTATTTGTGAATAGAGAAGCTGTGTTCGACCAGAGAGAATCTTAGCATCATTATTTTTTCTATGTGCGTTTGTGTTATTGCAATAAAAAGTGTTTGTATATTTCGTGCTTATTTTGAAGGGCTGGTTCTGTATTATTTGGATAGAGAAGCTGTGTGTCCGACCAGAGAGAATCTTAGCATCATTATTTTTTCTATGTGCGTTTGTGTTATGTGCAATAAAAGTGTTTGTTTATTTTCGTGCTTATTTTGAAGGGGGTTCTGTATTATTTGTGAATAGCGAAGCTGTGTTCGACCAGAGAGAATCTTAGCATCATTATTTTTTCTATGTGCGTTTGGTTATTGCAATAAAAAGTGTTTGTAATATTTCGTGCTTATTTTGAAGGGCTGTTCTGTATTATTTGTGAATAGAGAAGCTGTGTCCGACCAGGGAGAATCTTAGCATCATTATTTTTTCTATGTGCGTTTGTGTTATTGCAATAAAAAGTGTTGTATATTTCGTGCTTATTTTGAAGGGCTGTTCTGTATTATTTGTGAATAGAGAAGCTGTGTTCGACCAGAGAGAATCTTAGCATCATTATTTTTTCTATGTGCGTTTGTGTTATTGCAATAAAAAGTGTTTGTATATTTCGTGCTTATTTTGAAGGGCTGTTCTGTATTATTTGTGAATAGAGAAGCTGTGTTCGACCAGAGAGAATCTTAGCATCATTATTTTTTCTATGTGCGTTTGTGTTATTGCAATAAAAAGTGTTTGTATATTTCGTGCTTATTTTGAAGGGCTGTTCTGTATTATTTGTGAATAGAGAAGCTGTGTTCGACCAGAGAGAGTCTTAGCATCATTATTTTTTCTATGTGCTTATTTTGAAGGGCTGTTCTGTATTATTTGTGAATAGAGAAGCTGTGTTCGACGAGAGAGAATCTTAGCATCATTATTTTTTCTATGTGCGTTTGTGTTATTGCAATAAAAAGTGTTTGTATATTTCGTGCTTATTTTGAAGGGCTGTTCTGTATTATTTGTGAATAGAGAAGCTGTGTTCGACCAGAGAGAATCTTAGCATCATTATTTTTTCTATGTGCGTTTGTGTTATTGCAATAAAAAGTGTTTGTATATTTCGTGCTTATTTTGAAGGGCTGTTCTGTATTATTTGTGAATAGAGAAGCTGTGTTCGACCAGAGAGAATCTTAGCATCATTATTTTTTCTATGTGCGTTTGTGTTATTGCAATAAAAAGTGTTTGTATATTTCGTGCTTATTTTGAAGGGCTGTTCTGTATTATTTGTGAATAGAGAAGCTGTGTTCGACCAGAGAGAGTCTTAGCATCATTATTTTTTCTATGTGCGTTTGTGTTATTGCAATAAAAAGTGTTTGTATATTTCGTGCTTATTTTGAAGGGCTGTTCTGTATTATTTGTGAATAGAGATGCTGTGTTCGACCAGAGAGAATCTTAGCATCATTATTTTTTCTATGTGCTTATTTTGAAGGGCTGTTCTGTATTATTTGTGAATAGAGAAGCTGTGTTCGACCAGAGAGAATCTTAGCATCATTATTTTTTCTATGTGCGTTTGTGTTATTGCAATAAAAAGTGTTTGTATATTTCGTGCTTATTTTGAAGGGCTGTTCTGTATTATTTGTGAATAGAGAAGCTGTGTTCGACCAGAGAGAATCTTAGCATCATTATTTTTTCTATGTGCGTTTGTGTTATTGCAATAAAAAGTGTTTGTATATTTCGTGCTTATTTTGAAGGGCTGTTCTGTATTATTTGTGAATAGAGAAGCTGTGTTCGACCAGAGAGATCTTAGCATCATTAATTTTTCCATGTGCGTTTGTGTTATTGCAATAAAAAGTGTTTGTATTTTCGTGCTTATTTTGAAGGGCTGTTCTGTATTATTTGTGAATAGAGAAGCTGTGTCCGACCAGAGAGAATCTTAGCATCATTATTTTTTATGTGCGTTTGTGTTATTGCAACAAAAAGTGTTTGTATATTTCGTGCTTATTTTGAAGGGCTGTTCTGTATTATTTGTGAATAGAGAAGTTGTGTTCGACCAGAGAGAGTCTTAGCATCATTATTTTTTCTATGTGCGTTTGTGTTATTGCAATAAAAAGTGTTTGTATATTTCGTGCTTATTTTGAAGGGCTGTTCTGTATTATTTGTGAATAGAGAAGCTGTGTTCGACCAGAGAGAATCTTAGCATCATTATTTTTTCCATGTGCGTTTGTTTTATTGCAATAAAAAGTGTTTGTATATTTCGTGCAAGGTAATATTGTGGAGGTTGAAGTTGACCCCTCTAGAGATGTTTGTATTATTATTATTATTATTATTATTATGATTATTATTATTATTATTATTATTATTATTATTATTCAGTAGTTTTATTTTTATAGCGTGCTTTCACTTCACTATGAGCGCAGCTATGTCTACTTTGGGTATTTGATGTGATGCCCTTATGGTTACTGTATTGAAAGTGTTTTGCGTAGGATGTGTGCAGTTCCCAGCTGTGTAATTTTCTGTATGTTATATATATTTGTAAGTCCTGGTGTTTTTGTTATGTGTTCTGAATATTTTTTATCATACATAATGCGCCTACTATGATAGGAATTGTTTCTGTTTTTAGATTCCACGTTCGAGTTACCTCTATTTCCAGGTCTTTGTATTTTGAATGTTTCTCCATTTCTTTTAGAGAAACGTTGTTATCTGCCGGTATTGATACATCAATTAGAAAGCATTTTTTTTCTTAATGATCTCTGATAACTATATCTGGCCTATTGGCCTTAATTTCTCTATCTGTGTGTATTGGCATATCCCAGAGTATGGTTGCTTTCTCGTTTTCTGTGACCTTTTCTGGTGTGTGCCTATACTATCTTTTTTCTGTTGTAATTCCAGTGTTGGCATAGCTTCCAGTGTATGTAGGTCTCAACTCTGTTGTGTCTGTGAATATATTCCTTCTTAGTCAGGACTGAGCAGCCAGAGATAATATGATTTATTGTTTCTTGTCCATCTCCACATATTCTGCAGTTACTTTTTATGTTTCTTTTCATTATATGTTTTTGGTCATTTCTGGTGGGGAGGCTTTGGTCTTGTGCTGCAATTAAAAATCCCTCAGTCTCTGCTGTGAATCCTGAGCTTCTCAACCATTGCTGGGATTTTCCTCTGTCTATTTCTTTTGCATTTAATTTAGCCCAGTATTTGCCATGAAGGGGCTTTTCTTGCCATCGTTTTATCATGGTCCGTTACTGTTCGAGTTTTAGCTTGGATTTCATTTGTCTTATAGCTTTAGTGGTTTCTTCTTCTTCATATTTGTTAGATAGTATGATTTCTTGTTTGTATTTGTCAGCTTCCTTAAATACTGAGAACAATTTTCTGTTTTGCTCGTGTTTTATGGCTACTTGTATTAGCTTTCCTTGCTTCTGAAGTAGGCATTGTTGCAGTCCTATGGTGGTTATTTTATAATAATTTTCCAGCTGTATAAGGCGTCTACCACCTTCTATACGTTGTATATATAGCCTTTCTATGTCAGATTTTGGTTGGTACATCCTAGATCCTGTCATTATTTTTCTTGTTTTCCTGTCTATTTTGGTTAGTTCATTTAGTGTCCAGTTAAGGATATTGTAGCTGCAACCTGGACGGCTAAGGTGTTAATACCTATTATCTTGTTTTTAGCATTGAGCTCTGTGTTTAGTATTGATCTAACTTGTCTATAGTATTCTTTCTTTATTTTCTCTTTCATTTGTGTGTGTTGTATCAAATCTAGTTCTTGGTTTCCTAAATATTTGTATGTCTGGCTTTAGTCTAATTATATTATTATTATTATTATTATTATTATTATTATTATTATTATTATTATTATTATTATTATTATTATTATTATATTATTACTATTCCTTCGTAACACAACGTAGGTAAAAATGCACCGGAGTCTTTAGTCATCTTTCAAGTCACAACAAGGACCTCAAATAGATATTTTCCTTAAGATGTATGCTGTGCCCAATAAGGCTGCTTTTTGCAAGGCATCAACCTTGCATGGGATTCCCAGTTGCCTTAAGAAGTCTTAAAGTTTCAATGGGATTGAGTCCAACGCTATGATCACCACTGGTATCATTTTTACATTACCCTCTCGCCTTCCATACAATCTTGCCATTTCCACTTTCAATTTGGAGTACTTGGTGATTCTTTTTCAATCTCTTTACTCACAACATTCATGTCATTTGGTATGGCTACAACAATGATCTAACAGTATTTGTCTCCCTTATTCAATATCACAATATCCGGCCGACGGTGTTCGATTACACGATCCGTCTGAAAATCATAGTCACAGACTATCGTTACCTTTTCGTCCTCCTGCATAACTTTACTTGGTACATGCTCACACCCGTTCTCTGTTAGTTCATATTGATATTTACGGCATAAGAGCCAATGAAGATACACACACTCTTTATCGTGGCGGCACTTGTATTCATTTTGTGCAAGGCTCTCACATCCAAAAGCAGGTTACATTTTTACCACACTCTTCCCACAGAGTCTGCATTTCTGGGTATCAGAAGTTTATAGATGTTATACTTAACTTGAATTGGTAGCGAGAGCCTGGTCTTGTGCAGCAATGATAAAACTTTCGGTGGTACGCTTCAAATCACGTCGCTCAAAGCATGCATACGATGTTGTATTACCCTTAACGTCTTGTGTATTCCTTTCAAACTGTCCATGCATTCTCATTTCAAGGTCTTCTTTTCTCTTCTTCTCAGCTCTTTGGTTAAACTCTTCCTTGCCCATCATCTCATCTGTATTTACACCCATATCTTTCGTGGCATATTACAACAGGTCTTCATCACTATTTATCAAATACTCGACAAGCGTTCTCCTTTCACTCCTTATACAATAACCTATGCTAATTAATCCTCTGCCACCATTCTTTCTATTCATATACAGTCTGTTTAAGTTTGCTTTAGGTTGTAGCGCCCCATGCAGCGTCATCAACTTTCTCGTCCTTCTATCCAGTGTTGATATTTCCTCCTTAGTCCATTTGAGGATGGACGCACTATATCTGACCTCCGCAACTGCCCAGATATTCATTGCGGTAATCAAACTTTTGGCATTCAGGTTGGATTTCAACACCATCTTCACCCTTTTTTGATACTCCTCGCCGACATTGACTTTCATTTCTCTGTATAGAATGTCATCCAGCTCCAAAATCCATAAGTATCTATACCCACTACTGTCGGGTCCACCCATGGTCTCTCCTGATGGTAACCGCAATCCTCTGCAGGCTGCTTTCTTCCCTCTTTTCATATTAAGTACTGAGCATTTCGTAATCTCAAATTCTATACCGATGTCTCTAAAACACTTCTGGATTGTTTTGGTTATGGAATTTATTTGTTTTTCAGATTTCTCAAACAATTTCAGGTCACCCATAAACAGAAGATGGTTCAAAGATGGGCCTTTCTTCCCACATCGGTAACACATCTTAACTTTTCTAAGTGTCATTGTTGTAACGGAAAAAACGAGTCACCTTGGAAGATTCCTCTTTTAATATTAACTTCTCTATGCATCAGAAAATTTGTGATGTTGTCAGCAACACCAAACACGTGCAGGCATTCAGCGATCCAAGAATGAGGCTCCATATCATATGCTTGTATGATGGTTTTTACAATGCCTCGAAACTGTTTTATCGACGACTAGGCGATCCTTGGTACCCTGAGAACTCTTTCTACATCCTTTTCGTTCCCTTGGTAGTATTTCTCGTCCAGGAAGGTGTTTGTCTTTATCGCACATATTCCAGTCAGTATCTTCCAGATTATGTTTAGGCATGCTATGGGACGGTAGTTTCCCAGAATATTCCGCTTTCTTCTATCCTTCCTTACAAGTGTTGTCTTCCCAGTCACCATCCACGCGGATATTGTACCTTTCTGGACTCACGCATTCAATTGCGCTGCTAGTTTTTCATGCACCGCGTGGCATCTCTTCAGCCAGAAACCATGAATCCCATCTGGTCCGGGGGCTTTCCAGTTAGGCACTTTACCCACTTGTTCTTTCACATCAACCGTGCTTATGACAATATTTCTTTGTTTCTTTCCTCCTTGTAATTCTGTCTTGATAGTTCCTATCCACATTTCACCCCTTTACAACCGTTGGAAAAAACATCAACTAAATAACGAAATCGAAGAGAAGTTATCTTCATTACTTAGGAAAATAACCAGAGATGATGATAGAAAGAGAATCTAAGAAGATCTAGAAAAACCGTACATGACAGAATTTGAAATGGTGAAGACACGCCAGATTAAGAAGTTTATAAAACTCAAAGGTCAGAGAATGAAAACTGAAGTCCGTCACCCACCTGTGAAAGCAGTAATTAATGTAAGCAGCTGACGTCTAGAAAGCTCTGAAGAAGCAGTACTAAGCAAAGGTCTCAACTTTCCAACAACCATCAAGCGCATTCAATACTTGGACATAATAGCCCCTATTGAAGAGATAGCCATAAAGATACCAAAAGCTCAGGGAGATGAACTAAGGTGGAAAGTGAGACAGATACTAGAAAAAGCGAATCTTCTCAAACCAAACATCACAAAGGAAGACACGTTTGCTATCAAAAGACTACAGAGTGACGATTCCATCATAATTCTTCCAGTAGACAAGAGAAATGCTACAGTGGTGATGAACAAGTCTGACTACTCGAAAAAGCTGGCAAGTCTTATAAGTGATAGTAGCTACAGCAAAGAAAAGAAAGACCCAACTCTGAAAGCAGAGAGGAAGTTGTCACAGATCTTGTGCAAGAACAAGGATCACTTTACACCAATGAAGTACAGACAACCGACTCAACACTACAGTAAACTACCGCATATGTACGGTCTCCCTAAGATTCACAAGGATGGTATTCCATTAAGAAACTAAAGTAAGCTGTAGAGGTTCAGCATGTCATCCACTGAGCCGCTTCCTTGTGAATATAATCAGTCCATTAGCAGGAAAGTCAACATCGTACGTAAAGAATTCCACCCACGTCACAGAATTGATCAAGGATACCCCCATTGAATCCAACCAGATGGTAAGTCTAGATGTGATAAGTCTGTTCACCAAAGTTCCAAATGGTGAAGCACTATCGGTGATTCAAGAAAAACTAGTATCAGACACGCATCTAAAAGAACGCACTAGTATACCAATAAGAAACTTGATGGAAATGTTGACCTTCTGTGTAGAAACTGCCTATGTCAGTATGGACACTGTTATATATCGACAAGAAGAGGGTTTAGCTATGGATTTGCCATTATCACCGATAATAGCCAATATATACATGGAATACTTTGAGTATTTGGCTTTAGGATCAACACCACTAAAACAAACCCTATGGCTGCGATATGTTGATGACACTTTTATTCTCTGGCCCCACCAGGAAGATGTCCAAGTACTGTTAGATTATGTGAACTCAATAAAGCCATCCATACAGTTCACAATCGAAAAGGAAAAGGACAATAAGATGGCATTCCTGGACGTATTAATAACACGTACCAAAAATGGATTCAGGGCATCAGTATACTGATGTCGACCTTTACTGGACGATACCTTAACTTCAATTCTCACCATTCATACAGTGTAAAGAGAGGACTTATTCAGTGCCTAAAATATCGAACAAAGAATATAAGTAGCGATCGTGATACCCATCACGAAGAAATGATCAAACTCAGTAACAACTACCCCTAAAACATACTATACGCTCCAGTTATGAAGAAAAGAGAGGATGAAACCAATAAGCTGTCCACATTCTGTCTACCTTATGTGAAAGGCCTCTCCGAAAAGATACAAAAGATATGCAGCCCATATGACATCAGGACAGTATTCAGGAGTAATACAACACTTCGCAAATATCTCCTTCGGGTAAAACCACCAATAGAAGAGAATATGGCCAAAAACTGCGTGTACTCCATCCCATGCAGCTGTGGTAGGTTATACAAAAACAAAACATGCCGCTCCCTCAAAATAGGGGTAGAAGAACATCGCAAAGCTGTGACACGAGGAGATATTGATAAATCGGGTATAGCTGATCGTGTATGGAAAAATGGAGACCACCTTCCCCTGTGGGATGAAGTTAAATAATAGACAGAGAAACCCACTGGAAAATACGAAAAACTAAAGAAGCAGCACATATGGCTAGGACACAACACCTCCTAAGCAGACCGAGTACAGATATGAATAGCATATGGAAACCGGTATTAGGAAGAACAGGAAATATTAGATTTATAAGCCCTAAAATTCACTCCATAATTGCCCACGGGCAAAAATAATAATAATAATAATAATAATAATAATAATAATAATAATAATAATAATATAATAATAGCCCTGATGCAGTACCAGGCAGAGGCTCTCATGGCTTCTGATCTTAACTGATTGGAAAGTGTTATCAATGTACATTGTTCTGTCTTGGTATAAAAGATGGGCTACAGCAAATATTCTGCTCAATACCACAGATTTGCTTGTCAGTTGTTTGAGCTTAACCAGTTGAGCATGTCCCTTAGTGGCTGACGATATGTGCATCTCTGATCACGAGCAGAAGTAGTGGGGGAGCATCATAGCCATGTGTTGAGAGGGATTCTTTGGGGTTTGAATAATCACCTCTGGAGACATGGGTGGGTTTTTCAACATCCTTAAACAAACAGACCCTTATTCAGAGGGACCGTTTGAGCGGGATGGGCTACTCAACCTGAAGAAAATTCTAACTGGGCCCCAACCTGCAAGGTCATGTGTGCCTGTTTATCTTGATATGAGATCACCATGTCGCGCACATATGGTTGTGATGCATGTGCCTGGTGTACCTTTATCAGACGGGTAGTCATGATGGGTATATTGGGCTTCGTATATTTTACCCCAGTGTCACTTTGATGGCATGAACTGCTCTTCTCTCACTAATAATAATAATAATAATAATAATAAGCGTATATTACTTCTTTATACTCTTCTCGGGGTCCTTTGTTTCCGCTTACATTTTTCTTTCTGTGGTGGTTGTGGTGGTGAACTTGGAGGGCCTCGAGTTGGGGGATTTCCCTTCAAGTGACCATCCATGTCCGTATTCGGAGAAGAGTTTGTGCCAGTTGATGACTTTTCGATCCCAGGCTGGCTCTTCCCTGGGGAGGGCGCTTCCAGATTAACCATAGGAAAAGCGATTTGGTACACTGATTTAGTTTTCCTTTTAGTTTCCAAAAACATTTTGGTGCTACGATAATGTTATCATTTTTTAGCTTTGGTTGGCTCGTGGGAGACGGCCATCATGCCGTTACAATTATAATCGTACCATTATAGCAGCAGCGTAGTCGGCTTATTATTGTTATTATCATCACCATTATTGTCACTATCATCATTATCACCACCATTACCATCATCATTATCATCATCACCATCACCATCACCACCATCATCATCAATGATATTGTTTTATGTGTAGTCCACAGCAGTATCTTATTGTTATTTTTGTTTTTTTCCTTATCACCATCACAGTAGTGTCTGTCTGTCTCGTTGGCTGGCTTGATGGTTGGCTGGCTGACTGTCATCAATGCCAGAGTTCTTGCCTGTCAAATAATACTTTCATATTTGGTTAACAATAGAGGTGAGGTTTGTGTTGGTTGAACTCTTTGAGTGTGTGTGTGTGTGTAGTTTGCCCTAGGAGTCGGGAAGACACTCGGCAAGAAATGGAAGCAAATTTGAAAGAAAAAAAAAAAAAAAGTATAATAAATAATAATAATAATAACAATAATAACAACAATAATAATAATAATAATAATAATAATAATAATAATAATAATAATAATAATAATAATAATAATAATAATAGCATCCCCCACACCCATGGATCCTCGAAACACTAGCCATTAACAAAGTAGCACCAACAATCATTCAAATTCATAGAGCACTCTATGAATAAATGGCAAACAGTCCATCCTACACCTCAAACAAAAGAGGGACTCATGAAAACCAAATACATCCCCATTAGAAGAGGAATATTCCAGGGAGATACGCTCTCTCCACTCCTTTTCTGCTTGGCACGTCACCTCTATCTGATATGCTAAATAGAACTGGATGCGGATATAAATGTTACGGCAAAACGATCAGCCACCTTTTATATATGGATGACCTAAAAAACTATACGCTGCAAATGACAAACAGCTGGAAACACTATTAAAGACAGTTCATGGATTTACCAAAGATAGATATGAAATTTGGATTAGAAAAATGCGCCAAAGTAACCATGAAAAGAGGAAAACTAGTTAAGAGTAACAACATCACACTAGATAAAAACCAATGAAATAAAGAATTAGACCAAAGCCAAACTTACAAATACTTAGGAATCCATGAACTAGATAACACACAACACACACAAATGAAAGAGAAAATAAAGAAAGAATATTTATGACGAGTTAGATCATACTAAAAACAGAGCTCAATGCTAAAAACAAGATAACAGTTCAACACTTTAGCTGTCCAGTTATAAGTTACAGCTACAATATCCTTAACTGGACACGAAATGAACTGACCAAAATAGACAGGAAAACAAGAAAAATAATGACAGGATCTAGGATGTACCAACCAAAATCTGACATAGAAAGGCTATATATACAACGTATAGAAGGTGGTATGCCGAGTTTGTTATTTTTGATACTCCTTTTTTTGGTGGTTCGTTCGCCGACCATATTTCTCCCCAGAATTCTTCCATTCTTCTGCCGTTGGTGCTGCTTGCAGGACTTCTATTTATTTTTGCCCAGTCTTGGTAGAACTTTTTGGGGTTGGAGTTGAACTTTTTGTTTTCTTCAAAGAAGCGTTGTCGTTTCTTGTACCGGCGATCCTTTGTGGTTTGGCAAGGATTCTTGCTTCAGCTTTTCTTTTATTTCAGTTTCAGCAAAATCTTTTTCTGTGATGTTATATTTGCGGAGTATTTTGTTCTCTCTTTTGTTGCTCAGTAGCGTTGATTCTTTCTGATTTCATTAAGAATCGACAGGTCTTTTCTATTTTTTTTTTATTTTGCTTTGGATGTTATTTATCCACAGGGGTTTGTTTGGGTGGTGGTACTCCTTCTTTTTGGGCGGGTTTGGGTGAGTATCCAGCTTCTTTTGTGGCTGCAGTGGCTGCTGCGTATATTAGGTTATTTAGCTCAGTGATATCACTTTTTTTTTATTCAGTGGCTATCAGTTCAGTGACGACGCTAGGTTTTATGCTGTTTATAATGGTGTTGTTATTTTGTTTATTTTGATTCTTGGGAGGTATTGTCGATGGTCCATTGTGAGCTCTGTGGTTTTCAGTTCTTTGATTATTTTATTTTTTATATTATCATAATCATAGGCTCCCCTTCGTTGTTTACATCGTGTGTTTGTTGGGAATGTTGCGTTTGTCTTTGTGTTTTACAGTTTCAGTGTTTTAATTATTGGGCATTGTTGTGTGGCTTCTATCTACATTTTCCTGTGTATGTTTTCTTTTCTTTTAGGTGTTCTATTTCTATTTCTGATATTTTTTTTTTGTGTTGAGAATGTATCTTCGTACGTTAGCTAATTTATTAGGGTTCATTGCTGTATCCAAGTCTAAATCTCTATTATTTTCCTTCCATATTTTATATGTATGTGTTGTTTTATTTTCATTTTTTGGGTAGTACTGCTGTTAAGTATGCGTGTAAGATAGAAATGTTTCCTCACGTGTCCATTTACGTCTTTTGGGTTTTATTTGCGGGACATGAGGTACAACGAACGGCCGGCCCATTATTTTGACGCGTCGTCATTTTCCGTCAGGGTAGGTACCGGTTTATTTTATTTCTGTTGTCACATTATATTTCGCACGTGTAGTTTTACGTACATTTTTTGTTGTAGGTTTAATGTACGTACCCGCCTCGATTGTTATTCTTGGTTGAATAGTATCGGTGGCATTTATTTCTTCGTAGTTCCTTTGTACATGGTGTTTGGGGTCGGAGATGATCGTGATGTTTCACGCATGTTACATGTGGTTGCGTTAGAGGTGGAGATGATATCGAGTCAAAAAATACATCATTTCGTTTCGAAAAAAGTAATAAATTTCAATTTGTATTACTTACTCGCGGATACAGTCCAATTCTTTGTTAGTAAAACTTGGCTCCATAGAATGTCCTTGTTTTCGATGTTTGTGGATAGGTTTCGGAGCTCTGAATTTTCCTTCTTACATCCTAAAAGTCCCCGGGGTGTTTTATTTTATTATTATTATTATTATTATTATTATTATTATTATTATTATTATG